>NC_138734.1:26501460-27101460 GCF_965113295.1 Leuciscus leuciscus
TCATCAACTGAGTGGATATGAGAGTAGTCTGTGCTTTTTATTGCTATTATCTCTCACACAGCTTGCAATTAAAATTACACAGGAGTAATATCTAATTGATTGAGTCTTTGGTATCCGATAGTTTCCAGCAAAACTATTCGATATGAACAACAGAATTATTTGTATAGTTCTCATACTCTCTCTCTATAAAGGCCAATTTACACTGCATCTGACAGACGTATATGTACATGTGACTTCATAAGAGACTGAAAATTTTATCTTACCAACCACAACCTTTTGAACTGTAGTCTTTTAACTGTTTTAAATAGTTTTGAAGGTAACCTGTTACAAGTAACTTTGGTTCACCTGTGAAAATCCTGTAACCAGAACTGGCTCTGTGCTGTCGTGTTCTGTCTTTGAGAGGCTTTGGAAAGAGAAATGAGGGTCTGTTGGAGGGGTCATGGTGGAACACGGATTGGAAACGCTGTTCTTTTGTTCTTCTGAATCTGCGATTCGTTTCAGTTCTTCATCAGATGAGTCTTCCTCATTGGGCATCAGGCAGTCATCTTCACCTGTCATTTCCTCTTCTGAATCTGAGCAGTGACAAATAGTGAGAGAGGAGAAACCATGAGGACAGGAGGAGACAGAGAAGAGACGTTCCAGCAGGAGGCCGGCAGTGAGGATGCAAACATGCGCCCTTATCTAATGCTCGCAGCGAGCCGCCTGGACATGGTCTAGCAGAGCTTGTGTGTTTCTCTTCCCTGCTTCCCGTCTCCTGCCTCCTGCATTAATAATGCTTATCCTACACAGCTTGAAGTTTCCATCACTCTGCTAGTGAGCAAATACCGCAGAAACAACCGCTGTGTGAATGAAGGTGATGTCTACAACTGGTGTTTTCTCATAATCATTACTCTCTGATGCAGATGTACTGAACCCCAAGGGATGCTGGAAATCAGGTTCTTGTCATTTATAAAGAATTTTTCAATGTTTATTGAATATTTGATTCGGCTTGGTCAACCATGCATTTAACTTTAAAATATTTTATACAATAAAGTATCTGAGTTCCTTCAAAGATGTGCTAGTTTCATGTCTCTCTTATCATGCCACGCTCTCCTTATTCTTAGCAACTGAACACAAGCTTTTAAAACAACTTTAAAACTTTTCAACTACTTTAAAACATCTCATGCTAGCATCAACGTTTTTCTTGATGAACTTTTTTGATCTAGTAACTGAATTTGAAATTATTATTTGAAATTATTTATCAAATGATTTATTATACAGTGGTGTCATTTATCATATTGCTGCAGCCAGAATTTTATAAAAGCAATAAGCCAGATGTTTGTTACAGTGATTTTGCAATAGTTAAATAGTAAAGCCCTTCACAGTTTGTCTAAAAATACCTTGCAAACCTGGAAAAAATCATTGGAGCAAGCAGATTCAAAAGCTTATTGCTTTTAAAAGTATTTAAATCACTAATAATTACATAGGAAAACATTCTTCATTGCTCACAAAAACATTTGCAGGAGAATTATAAACAGTGGCTAAAGCACAAGAAAAACTAAACTGCAATTAGACGCTGCTATTTTCAATGTTGTCAACTTTAATAAAAATCTACCAGTAGAAGTTATACTAACCTGACATGCTCAGCTGTAGGGAGAGCACTGTAGTTTTGGGTGACCTTCGTGAGCCCTTTAACCATTTGGAGGGCAGGGTTGAATGGTGCCCATCAGTATGAGAGGATTCAACCCTTGGTGCAGAGGACCTAATGGACTCATGGACACACATAGTAGGTGTACCACTATCTGAGACTAAAGCAAACTGTGATGATTCTTGAATTGCAGTAATTGGGGAAGTGATGGCACTTTCTGGAGACAGTTGAGTTAATTTCATTTCAGAATCTGCTGTTAAAACAGCAGGTCTAGATTGGATTGGGTTGACTGGAGAGGATACAGGTCTAGACCTTGGGGAAGGAGAGTCTGGAGGTTTTGGACTTTGTTTAGGGATGAGAATAAATGCAGGAGAATGACATTGAGAAGACCTGGCAGATGGTACTCCAGGAGGAGAGGGGCTGACAATGGAAATATTGTCCTCAAAGTTTGGAAAAGTTTGATTCAATTTGGTTTTTGGAAGTGAAGGAGATAACGTTGGTAGTAGCTCTAAGGGTTTGTCCTGTTGTGCTGTAGAAAACCTTGTCTGTGTGCTTGGTTTTGGAGAGTCACTCAGTTTCACTTTCTGGCCTCCTCTTCGTGAAATCGACAGAAATGGTTGTGAGGTAGTCGAATGGTGCTGTGATCTCTGAAGCCTCATTTGAAGTGGAGAATCACTTTCTGATCTTTGCAATGATGACGTAAATGTTTCAGTCTCTTGTGACGACGGCCACATTTCATGAGAAGAATACATATTTATCCCAGAATTACTTTCCAAGAACAATCCTTTGGTCATCGAGGAGAGGGATGGTGTGGAAGTCAAAACTGAACATCCAAATTCTCCTCGTCCAGATAAATCTTCATTTTCAACAGCCACAAACCTTTTGGAAGAAAAACAGACATGCATATATAGTATCTAACTAGTCTGAAACCTACTGCCACAGTTAGCAGCCTTATTTTAAGTCTAGTTGTGGCTGATACAAATATCAACATGACACTGTATTTGTGTTAGCTCTGATTTAAGAAAAAATAACTTCTTCAATTATATTCTTGCTTCAAGACGAAACTCCTACTGTGATCTTTTCTGTCGTTTCCTTTCAAAAAGTCGCAGTTTTTCACCTTGATCTTTTGTTTCTTACATTTTACTCTTATTTCCCTGCTTGACTCCAAAGGATCTGAACGTTACAGCGTCTACATCCATCTGGAAAAATTAAAGCAACAACAACAAAAAAAATGACACAGGAGAAATGGAAAAGGCAGAATGAAGTTTATGAAAACAGCAATGAGGAGTCATTCGCTGGCCATCGTCTAGCAGTCCATTACAAAGACTGGGGTGGTGGAGGTCATAATTACCTCATCTAACTCTACGATGCTTAAACAGGATTCTGCAGGGCAGTCCAATTTCCGAGCATCCTCAGCGAGACCAATTGCGAAGAGAGAGTTCAAGTATTTGTGCAACTCCATCCGCTCTGCTGCAAATCAGAGGCAGTAAAACAGATTTATGTTCAAATAAATTAAATCAGTTCAATAATCAGAATGGCCTTATTGCTGTAAATGTGTGTATTTATTCATAATACAGAGTGACAGATAACCAGCTAAGAACACATGACTTTGTGAAGATTCATGAACCAGTTTTCAATGGGGGAGTAGGGCAGGACTTGATTTTATAAATCAGAACTTGATTGGATAGTGTAAAATAGACATTTCATATCAGAATATCTATCATTATTTAATATTACTGCAGAAAACTATTACATTAACTTTTAAATGTTACATTTCTGCATTACAGTATATTGGAGTCTGTTTGAGTATTATTTGAGTCTATGCCCTGTGAAACTTTTCCCTTTATCTTTTCTGAATAAATACCCAATCTGTACCGAATTCATATTACTTACAGAAAAAGTAATTGTTTTTATAATATTTCTTCAAAATACACCATTCAAAGGTTTGGAATCAGTAAGATAACATTTAGAAAAAATTCAAATAAAAAAACAATTATTTTAAACTGTAATAATATTTCACAATATTACTCTTTTTACTGTAAAAAAAAATGGTGTATAAATACTGTAAAAAAAATACACATAAATGCAGCCTTGGTGAGCATAAGAGACTTCTTTCAAAAACATTAGAAAATTGTACTGATTTTAAACGTATAATCAACTGTCCACCTTTGAAAATGTTTTTTTTTTTTTTTTTGATTATGGAAACAAGGCAGTGCAAGAGGGGAAAAATATTAGAAACCAATTACTTAATGATCTTCTCAAAATTCTTGCCATATATTATAAACTGCATATTATGTTGCAGTCAGAAAAATGTCACATTACAGAAGTGAAATGCTTTGCAAATGTCATTTTATGTCTTTAAATGTAGAGTGCGTCAAGACAAGCTATCAGCAGATTGAACAGGTGACCAGCTATTCAAACCCAAATCAGACGAATGCCCATAAAAATGCCTTTGCATTTGAAAAAGTGAAAATGACTGAAAAGTGTTTTGGGTGGTGAGCATCGGGGATGTGGGCTTCAGAAAAGATGCGTCAGGCTCGGGCTGGTGCAGATGAAGAGAGACGCCGCTCATCACCGAGGCCGTTTGGGAAAAGCTGAAGGTGGTCAGATCTTTGACAGCTGTGATCAACTGGCCTCCCAGCAGCACCTAGAAACTTCTCTCAATCAGCTGTCGGAGTGCTCTGTCAGATGATCGCCCTCCCTCCAGTGTAATAAGAGCTGTGTGATTACCCTTCAGGGACACAGTGATGGATCCGAGCTGCCGGCTGTGAGAAGAGAGCTGCCCTCCGCACTGACTCTCACCGCTCATTTCTCCAACTTTTTGGAGAGAGTGCAGTTATATGGGTCTTTGTGAATCAAACCTGCTGCTGGCATGTGCATGACCAGTAACCCACTACTCATCATTCTTCATCCAAACCAGATACGATACGACACGACATGTTTCCAGCGACAAATTGCATATATAGTTTTTAAACTAACACAATTGCACAATTAATCATTATTATGTGCTTGCCAGAAAAAGAAAAAAAAAGTGTGTGTGATGAAACGGGTCACACCTGTCAGTTGTCGGCTCAGTTCATCCATCTCTGCAGGTGGAGGTGAGGGTGGCTCTGGCCGGTGTTGGACGACAGACCGGGGCTGAAATTCTTCGATTTGTCCTCTGAGGGAGAGAAAATAATGCTGTTCCCAGTAAATCACACTCAGAAATTTTAAGATAATTAATCAGTCTCCCTTTCCTCAACGGTGCAACTATAAATAAACAACATTTCAGCGCAGCACAGCACTTTATTAATAGCTTTATGCACCTCTGAAAAAAAAAATCGCCAGTAGGGAAAAATATTATCAACCAATAATGCAATAGCCTGACATGTTTCACTTCTTTTCAATTTCCATGATCAAATCCATTCCTGCTGTATAAAATCAAGCCCAGCCCTACATTATTTTAGGAATATGTACAACTACACATTTTGAAAAACAGCTAGTTGGCAGGCTCTCTGGTTAAAGGGGTGGTTGAATATGATTTCACTTTTCTAACTTTAGTGTGTGTAATGTTGCTGTTTGAGCATAAACCACATCTGCAAAGTTACAGTGCTCAAAGTTCAAAAGCAAAGGGAGATACTTTCTTTTAAAGAAATTGCTTTTTAAGGACTTCAACAAACGGCTGGTAGGGACTACACGAAATTCCTCCCGGGTTAGTGACATAACAAACCCTAAAATTGACATAAACCCCGCCCCTGGGAACGCGATTTATAGATCATCAAGACAGAATATGCTAATCAATGACTAGAAGATAACTACACATAAGCTACAGAAGTTCACCAACTAACCATTCAGAAATGTTGTCTACATGTTGTCACTTCGTCTTGAGTCTCTCCATCTTTCTGACTTCGGTTTGAACATAAAAGGCTAAAGTTTTTGAAATTGTCAGTGCATGTCTGTGTGAGATAAAAGGACACAAGCTCTTGAAGCTCCGCCCTCTGTGCCGGGAGCAGCAGCTCATTTGCATTTAAAGGAACAGAAACAAAAACGGTGCATTTTTGCTCACCCTAAAAAAGTGAAAAACTTTAACATGCTATATAAAAATATCTCTGGGGTATTTTGAGCTAAAACATACACACTCTGGGGACATCAAAGAATTATTTTACATCTTTACATCTGGGGGCGGCAGTGGCTCAGTGGTTCATGTAGGTTGTCTACAAACCAAAAGGTTGGTGGTTCAATCCCCGGTTCCACTTGACCAAGTGTCGAGGTGTCCATGAGCAAGACCCCAGCTGCTCCCGACGAGCTGGATGGCGCCTTGCATGGCTGACACCGCCGTCGGTGTATGAATGAGTGAGTGAATGGGTGAATGTGAGGCTATGTAAAGTGCTTTGGTGGCCACAGGTCTGTGAAAGCGCTATATAAATGCAGTCCATTTACCATTTACCATCTTGTGAAAAGGGCATTATACCACCCCTTTAAGTAGTCACCTTGTCAGTGTTATACAGTCTGTCAAATTTGTCCAGTTTTGGATCATCTTCTCCAAACAGAGTTTGTTAGTGAAATATTGACACTAAACACAGCCCTTCAATAGAGTAACTTATGACATACTATGATTTATGAATATGAAAAATATTTAATAATTTTCTTAATATTTTCTTGATTCCAGTATAAATAAACATCCTTGAAACTAAATAAATTTTGATAAGATATAAGGTCTGAAATTATAGCATGTACTACTAATAATTTTAATAATAACTATGATAACAGTAAAATTACCTTAAATTAAAACCATTTCTTATTATTATCAATGTTGAAAACTGTTTTTGCGGATTAATACAAAGTTTAATACAAATGTCATGACACTCTAGATAGTGCAGGCTGATAGGTCCTTAACTTAATTTGCTAGCGATCACATTATTATCTAAATAGTGCAGCTGATTGGTTGCTGTTGCATCAGCAGCAAACTTATCAGCAGCGCGCTTTCAAAAAAGCATCTGAAATCAACAACTCTATATCTCTGTGCATATTGTGTGGTCTAATATTAATTCCTAAATGAGCAATCATAACAAGTTATCTATATATGCACTCACACTTGTACTCGTACCACATCACATTATGAAAGTTAAATGTGAATGCAACAAAGCATCCAAACAGTGTATACATACAAGGAAAGCAACATCATTTAAATCCGATAACAAATGAAACCAGGTGAAGGAAGTTGATGACCCAGACTTCCTGTTAGTAAAAATCTCAGCTCAGTCAGATTCCCCTGCCCCACAGGTTTAGCCCTTTAAACCTTTTTAGTCCTTAAAACCGGTGATTTACCATACAAACGCATTAGCGGAAAAACCATCAGCCCTCTGTCTTCCCAAACAAGTCTCTGTCTGTCTCTCTCTCTCTCTCTCTCTCTCTCTCTCGTTGTGCTCTTGTTTCCTCCCTCTCTCTCTCTCTCTCTCTCTCTCTCTCTCTCTCTCTCTCTCGCTCTCTCTCTCGCTCTCTCTCTCGCTCTCTCTCTCGCTCTCTCTCTCGCGCTCTCTCTCTCGCTCTCTCTCTCGTTATGCTCTTGTTTCCTCTCTCTCTCTCTCTCTCTCTCTCTCTCTCTCTCTCTCTCTCTCTCTCTCTCTCTCTCTCTCTCCCTCTCTCCCTCTCTCTCTCTCTCCCTCTCTCGTTCTCGTTGTGCTCTTGTTTCCTTTCCTGAAGCCAACTCTTGCTGCCTCAGCAGCACAACTTGCTTTCCTCATTGTGAAATCCGTGAAAACCTCATCCGTGTTTGTGAGCGTATGAAGGGATTAGACTCCCCTATCACACACTCCATTCCTCCAGAGTGTGTGCTGCAGCCCTGGGCCACACGTCTGCCCTCCTCCCACAGAGCCCGAACACACACACACGCACGCTTGAAAAATCCAGCTTCCTGTTCTGTGATTCTTCACACACCAGGCCTCAAAAGAAGGCAATTTAATGGATTCACAATTAGACCCTTCTTGAATAGCCGACCTAAATACCACCGCTGCCACAGATACCATAACACTCCAGAAGCTCGTGATGCGGTTCAAAGCGCTTAGGAGGGTTTACAGATACTGCGTTTGAGTGTTTTGCGTGCTTTTGTCAGGCTTTCTCATTTCGTAGGCGAGCATCGAAATCGTTTGGGGGGGGGGGGAGAACAAATGTTTATTGGCTCTGTTTTAAAACTTAGTGTGCTGCCTACATAGGTAGTAGTCTAGCACCCTAACTGAAACGGACTCTTGTGTAAACTACTGATCTGGAATGTTCTACACAGTGTTATTTTAGTATAATTTACATACTATTTTTGTCTTTTAATATTTAGAATTTTGTCTTAATTTATTTTTATTTCAGTTTTAGTAGTTTTAGTACTTCAACTAAGGTAACTTTTTCTAAGTTTACGTATTTCATCTAATATTTATATTTTATTTCTGCTTTATTTAAATATGTTTCAATTACACTAAAATTAAATTTCTCTCTCACTTCGCTCATTTTGGATTATTATTTCATTGAGCTAGTCGCAATGCATTCTGAGATTGCATTCTCTATGAATGCTGCATTAGAATACAAAAATAAGCTGTCTTAGAAGGCATTTGAAACAACGTTTATGTAAACAGTGTGCCTATGATGCATTAAAATGGTCCCTAAAGTACATGTGCCGCTTACTAGGTTTTGGAACAGTGATGGTGTGTGTGTTTAAGGATCATTTTACAAAGTTAAACAATACCACAAAACTGCTTTGGGGCTGATTAGCTCAATAAAATCCAGCGACTCTGTGGTGGAGCAACTTAAAGGTGAGGCTGTGTAATTAGCAGCCATAAGTCATTAACTGATCTTAAATGGACCTTAATTGGGGCCTGGGAAGGTAAATTAAGCTTATAATGCTCTTATTCACTTTGTGTCTATTCAGTTATAAAGTGTGAAGTGTCAGGCGCTAACCTGCGGTGTTTTTTCAGGAGGAGTTTCTCCATGTAGCTCAGAGTGTCCTCCTTGAACTCTACATGAATTGACTGATGGGATCCTTTCTCTGTTTGTGTTTCCATCACGGACACTAGAAGGAAAAAGACACCAATCAGATCATGAGTCTGAACTGTGTGCATACAGAACAGGATAATAATGCAGTACGTATAACCCGATTACATACTACCATCTAAAGCAAACCACTAAAGAATTTATATTAAACACAGACACATGAGACTAAATGAGAAAAAACAAAGCTGTCTGGTGCATAATTCAAGAAGTACTATTGACATAATTCTGTCTTTGTTTTGAGAGTTCTTTTGCTGTATTGTGAGGATATAAAGGCGGGTTAGACTTCAGTGCATTTGAAACCCCCTTAACACAGCAGTCATTATCACAGTGAGCACAAGCCAAGCACTGCAGTGGGTGAGACTCCTGCTAGCCAAGTACAGAAAAGAAAAGTGAGAGAGAGGAATAAACACAATGAGTCTGACACAAGATAAGGAATAACTTTAGTTTGTTGCAGTATGATCTGACCATAAAGTTTAAAGGAGTGTAAGAACAGCTGTCCCTTTCAGTTAATAAAATATTTGTTAGGAGCACATTCAATCAACAGATGCTGCAGAGACACACCACCCACGTTATTGTCCCTGTTACAATTACAAATTTAATGCGTGAAAGATGACTGACTGCTACAGATATTATTCATTGTGACTATTACATTAAAGCCACCTCATCATGTTTCTGTCACAGTTATGTTCAGTTTTAGTTTCACAGACTTTTAATTTGTATTCATTAGTTTCTGTTATCCTTTGTTCTAAGTTCCCACCAGTATTTTGTTGTTATGGTCACCATCATTATTGAGTTATTCTGTTCAGATGTGTGCACCTTATTATATTTGGTATATAGTTCCTGTTGTTTCTCTTTGAGTTTGTCTGGTCACATTTGCATTTATGCTTATAGTGTGTGTTACTAGTTTGGATTGCTACCTGTTTAGATTATTATTAAACTTTGTGATGGAACTTTATCCGTCTGCCTCTTTATCTGTCTGTTACACCCCTCCATAACAGTTTCAGTTCTCTGGTTTACTATTATAAATAATAATTTGCTACTAATCATATGTATGTGCAGTTGCTATATATATATATATATATATATATATATATATATATATATGACCCATAATAATAATACAAATAGAATCAACAGTTTTGAAAAAAAAAAAGAAAACAAATTGGCTGATTGGTCTGTGAACTTTCTGGCAAATCTGCCAGTAATTAAATGCAAGTTGGCTGCAAATTATATTTTTGCAAGGGTAAAAATGCAAAGTGATGAGGTTGTGGCATTTATCATTGCACAAAGGACACCGATATATTCCTAAACCATAGCAGGGAGTAAGCAGTATATATAGGCTAGTATTTGAATTCATACAGAGCTGAAAACGTCAGAGGAACAGTGGAAACTTCACGTCTGCCTTCATTTAGCAACAAAAACCGCCTCGGTTACGACTGTAACCTCGGTTCCCTGAAGAGGGAACGAGCGTTGCGTCGAATTGACGCTATGGGGAACGCTTTGCGTGATGACGTCTTGAAGCACATGTAAAATCAGTCCAATGGTGTGGCGGAACGTCAGAGGCGGGTGACGTCACGTACCAGGAAGCTATAAAAGCCGGCCCGAAACAGAAAACGAAAGCTTCGTAGAGTCTGAAGTCGTGCTGACAGGCATGAAGGAGATATGGCAAGGTGACGCAACGCTCGTTCCCTCTTCAGGGAACCGAGGTTACAGTCGTAACCGAGGCGTTCCCTTTCAAGGGAACTCGCGTTGCGTCGAATTGACGCTATGGGGAACGTCTATACCAACGCCACCATAGCTACAAATGTCTGTCCTGTGTGAAATCAATTGTGCAGCACTAGGAAGACAATAACGAGTAGAACCTGACGAAGGTGTGCGGTGAGGACCAGCCTGCCGCATCACAAACGTCCTGTAAAGATACTCCTGATATAAGGGCCTTAGAGGCCGCCATACTCCTAGTAGAGTGCGACCGGACAGCCAAAGGAGAAGGCTGTCCAGCCGCCTCATAAGCAAGTGAGATAGCCTCAACCACCCACTTGCTCATCCTTTGCTTAGACACTGGACCTCCTTTGTTAGGGGGCCCAAAGCGAACAAACAATTGATCACTCTTACGCCACAGGGCAGCTCTGTGGACATATGCGTCTAACGCCCGAACAGGGCAAAGCAAATTATTCGCCTCCTGGTCCGATTTCGAAAGGGAGGCAGACCTCCAAGTGCCACGAGGGAAACGAGATACCAAAGGGTCTTTCCCCACAGACATTCCACCCAAAGGAATGTGGTAAGCACCTATGGCCGCCACATAAACCTTTAAAGTGGACGGGGTTAGACCTGCAGTGAACCGGTCCTGCAGGAACTCCAGAACTGTACCAATTGGGCAGTTGACTGGGTCCAACCGACGGTCACTACACAAAGAAGTGAATACTCTCCACTTCAGGGCATAAAGTTTCCTCGTGGAGGGAGCTCTGGACTGTAGAATGGTCTCAGCAACCTCAGTTGAGAGACCTGACTCTATGAGCTGGGCCCCCTCAGAAGCCAAGCCCACAGGTTCCACAGTTCTGGCGGGGGTGAAATATTAAGCCCCTGCTTGGGACAGAAGGCCCCTCCTGACAGGAAGCTCCAGAGGATGCCCGTCGAGGAGGGACACAAGATCGGGAAACCATACTCTGCCCGGCAGCGCGGGGCTATAAGAAGCAGGCAAACCCGGTCCCTGCGAACTCTCTCCAGAACTCCCGGGAGCAGAGCCACTGGGGGAAAAGCGTACAGACGTAGCCTCGGCCACGTCTGTACCATAGCATCCAGTCCCAGAGGAGCTGGATGCGTGAGGGAGACCAAAGTCCCTCCATATCAGCTCCACCACCTCGGGGTGGAGCTTCCATTCCCCGGGCCTCGGCCCCTGTCTCGACAGAGTGTCTGCTCCTATATTCTGAACCCCGGGGAGGTAGGCTGCCCTGAGTGACAGCAACTTCCCCTGGGACCACAAGAGGATATGGCGTGCCAGATTGGATAATGGGCGCGAGCGCAAACCCCCTTGGTGGTTGATATAGGCGACTACCGACGTGTTGTCCGTATGTACTAACACATGGTGTCCCCTGAGACCTGTGATAAAGCTCCTCAGAGCCCGGAAGACAGCTAACATCTCTAGGCTATAGAATGCCAGGAACGATGATGGTCTTCCCACAGACCTTGAGATGAGCGACCCTCAGGATCGCTCCCCAACCCGTGAGGGAAGCATCCGTCGTTAGCAGTTTGCGACGACAAGGAGCTCCCAGCACTGGGCCCTGGGACAGGAACCAAGGTTTCTTCCACATAACCAAGGCACGTAGGCATCGCCGCGTGACCTTGATTGTGCGAAATGGGTTGCCCCTCGGGGAAACCCCTCTGGTCCTGAGCCACCACTGCAGGGGCCTCATGTGCAGTAGTCCAAAAGGTATCCCGTTGGAAGCTGCTGCCATGAGACCCAACAGTCTCTGGAACTGTTTGACAGTGAGTAGCTGGCCTAGCTTTACACTTTTCACAGCTGCAAGGATGGAATCTACACGTGGCGGTGACAGGCGCGCCTGCATCGACACTGAATCCCAAACCACGCCTAAAAAAGTGGTCCTCTGAAGTGGAGAAAGCACACTCTTCTTGGCGTTCAGCCGCAACCCCAGCTCTTTCATGTGGGCGAGAACAACATCTCGATGTTGAACCGCCACTGATGCGACTGAGCTAAATCAACCAATCGTCGATGTAGTTCATGATGCGAAAACCCTGGAGGCGCCAGAGCTGCATCCACGCATTTGGTGAAAGTGCGGGGTGATAAAGCCAGGCCGAATGGAAGAACTCGATATTGGTATGCTTTGCCCCCGAAAGCAAACCTCAGGAACTTCCAATGACAAGGAGGGATGGAAATATGGAAATATGCGTCCTTGAGGTCTATCGTGACAAACCAGTCCTCGGACCTGATCTGTGACACGATTTGTCTCAATGTTAACATTTTGAACTTGAGCTGAATGAATGACTTGTTCAGAACTCGAAGATCTAAAATGGGACGCAATCCCCCGTCCTTCTTTGGAACTATGAAGTACCGGCTGTAAAACCCGGTTTCCCTGTCGGAGGGAGGTACATATTCTATGGCCCCTATCTCTAACAGAGTGTTTACTTCCTGTTCCATAACCAGAACCTGCTCGGGGCCCACCACTGTGGGCAGGACCCCCATAAACCGAGTTGGGCGTTTCTAGAATTGTATCTGATACCCTCTTGCCACGGTCTGCAGGACCCAACGAGAAACATTTGACAGTAGCTTCCACGCTGTCAAAGATTCTACTAGAGGTACCAGCCTCTCGAGACTGGTTTCTGGATTGTGTTGCTGTTGAGTAGTCGGTTCGTCGCCCTGTAACGGCGCACCGGCAGGGAACGACCGAACAGACTGCTCTAGCACCCTCCTCAGAGGGGGCGGGCATCCCGAGGCCACTACGTTTCCGGGTGGACCTTGAGATATGTGCTTGCCGGAGACCGCTGCGCCCTGTAACACCGGAGGCGGCAGGGTTGGCAGAACGGTCCCCTGAGGGCACCGAAAAGAGACGGCACCGTATTTTTCTCCTGCTGTTGAGTAGTCGGTTCGTCGCCCTGTAACGGCGCACCGGCAGGGAACGACGAAACAGACTGCTCTAGCACCCTCCTCAGAGGGGGCGGGCATCCCGAGGCCACTACGTTTCCGGGTGGACCTTGAGATATGTGCTCGCCGGAGACCGCTGCGCCCTGTAACACCGGAGGCGGCAGGGTTGGCAGAACGGTCCCCTGAGGGCACCGAAGAGAGACGGGCACCGTGAAAAGAGGTGTTAACCGCTCTGCTTCGGGGGGACTACCCTCATTTGTCCTGAGCCCTCAGACATCAGGACTTTTTCCCAGCAGCCTTCTTGGCGGTAATAACGGTCCGCAGATCCGTTTTACCCCTCGAAGACTGCTGGGTTTGAGAGCGCCCTCCGTGTCCCCAAGCTTTTTGTGGGGGAGCACGGGAGGAAACGCTCTGTTTCTGAGTGGCACGGTGCTCAGCGCTCTTTTTAGATGAGTGAGGCTGCTCCCGCGCAGCAGCCTCAATGAAAGAACGGCGGGGGAGAAGTTTCTGAAGTGCAGCTGCCTGTTTTGAAGCTTCTTGTGATTTAGCTACAGCACTGTTAACTGCATCTCCAAATAACCCTTGAGTGGATACTGGTGCATCTAAAAGAACATGTTTTTCTTTGTCCTTTATGTCACTTAAGTTGAGCCACAGATGCCTCTCAGTGGCCACCAGGGCTGCCATAGAGCGGCCGATGGATTTAGCCGTCTCCTTGGTGGCCCTGAGAGACAAATCTGTGGCTCTACGCAGTTCAGACACCGTATCAGCACTAATACCCCCGCCATCCTCAGAATCACCCAATAACTCAGCCTGGTAAGCCTGCATTATGGACATTGTATGTACAGTAAACACGCTGCAGCTTGACCGGCGGCGGCATAAGCTTTATGAACCAGGGAAGATGTAACTTTTACTGGCTTGGATGGAAGTGCAGGAGCCTTCAGAGAAGATGCCGTTGCTGGAGAGAGATAGCTCGCGAGCGTCTCTTCCACCCTCGGCATCTCCCCATAACCATGCTCTTTTTAAATTGTGAATGGATGAATAGTGTGATGTTTGTGCAGTATACACTCGATATGACACTGGTTTCCCCCACGATCTCGACACCTCGGTGTGGAGATCGGGGAAAAACGGAAGGCTTCTGCACTGAGGCTGTGCACGAGATGGCAGGAAACGTTCGTCGAGCTTGCTTTTCGAACGAGCGCCCTGCCTATCTACTGGCCACTCAATAGATAATCGCTCGACAGCTCTAGTGATAACATCAAGCAATTCTTCAAACGCATGAGACTGAGGTGGCGAATCCTCAGACTCAGCGTCAATACTAACAACGTCCAACTCCTCAGAGCTGGACAATTGCAGTATTGGTGCCTCCATCGGGGGGGAAGAAACCGCAATGCGTGCTTCCACACCCTGATGAGAGGCACTGGATCTATCAGAAGGAGGCTGAGATAAGGCAGAGCCCGTCTCAACATCCACTGATAGATCCATTTGCGAACCCCAGGTCTGTGATTGCCGCCGTGCCTCGGCAGCGGCGGGACCCGAGCCCTGGGGAACGCGATCGGGATTGAACCGAGCCAAGCGGGATCGGAGCGAACGCAATGGAAGCGCGTCGCAATGCACACAGTCACCACCCTCGAGTGCTGACTGGGCATGCTCCTCACCCAAACAAACAACACAAAGAGCGTGAGTATCACCTCCCGTTAAATAACGCGGGCAGGGATGGACACACACTCTAAACTGCTGCTTGCTCGCCATACTGAATATATATATGATATAGACAGACAACACCAAATATACAGACAGATTTCACACAGAGCGCAACTGAAGACTCAGAAAGCTTTCGTTTTCTGTTTCGGGCCGGCTTTTATAGCTTCCTGGTACGTGACGTCACCCGCCTCTGACGTTCCGCCACACCATTGGACTGATTTTACATGTGCTTCAAGACGTCATCACGCAAAGCGTTCCCCATTGCGTCAATTCGACGCAACGCGAGTTCCCTTGAAAGGGAACTCCTCTGCATCCAAAGGTTCTTGACTAATATCGCTAACATACTAAATTCCTGTGACCTGGCATCGTCATTCAAGTTTCTGATGATCATTTCTCAAACTTATTGCATCATAAGTTGTCAAATCACGGAATTCTGCAAACTGTACACAGCATCTGGAAGCACACACGCGCCGTCACAGAGCACATGTTTGTCATGCATATACTGTATGTAGTTACCTGGCAACCAATCAGTGGCCCTGAAACACTCATGGCGTGTGTTATTTCAGTCAATGCCACACATGAGAATGCTTTATGAGAGACTGTTTGTGTGTGTTCTGACAGCCTGCCACAGAATATACGTGGCAGCTCACACAAACCTGACAGCATGTCACTTTATTACTGTGGTTTGACTGTAGCTTTTCTGCACAGACTTAGATGTGCGCGCGTGTGTGTGTGTGTTACCTGGTCTCTGCCCTTTCTCTCTCCACTCTTTCAGAGCCTCCTGGAAGGACCTGGCTGACTGCTCTTCATCAAAGCATCCTCTCAGCAGAGAGCTGTCCTCTTCCTCACCAGCCTCCTCATCCTCCAGGTCAACACCGTCATTCACAAACAACACCTGAGGCGAGACAGAGAACACAATGAGAGTGACAGAGAGAGTGAGAGTGAGAGAAGGAAACTAAATTAAATGGAGAACATGACCAAGTTTCCACACTGTACAGAAAGTTGAGAGCAGGTTCGTGTTCAAACGTCCACTTCCTTCCACTTTACAATAAGATTCATTTGTTAACATTAGTTAATGTATTAACTAACATGAACTAACAATGAGCAATACATTTGTTACTCTATTTATTAATATTTGTTCATGTTAGTTAATAAAAATACAGCTGTTCATTGTTTGTTCATGTTAGTTTACAGTGTATTAACTAACGTTAACAAATACAACCTTTGATTTTAATAATGTGTTAGTAAATGTTGAAATTAACTAATAATAAATTATGTAGAAGTATTGTTCATTCTTAGTTCATGTTAACTAAGGTAGTCAACTAATGTTAACTAATGAACCTTATTGTAAAGTGTTACCAATAATTGTAACCACAGTTCTAATTCATTATAATACTTATCTAATAATTGTTACACTTTTAGAAAGTACGGTGAATTAAAACACATGACACAACCAATTTCAGGTGTAACAAAGAATCTGCAAACATTATAATGCATTTTGTTTACAAGTATTTATGAAAAGATATATTGGTTACAATGTACTTTATGAAGACCTATTTAATGCATTATTCATTTTTAACCATATTTGACCTAAAGAAGCTACATTTATAATTTTGTTTATAAATTTGATGTACCATCCAAAACAATCAGTGACTCACTTGTGTGTGGTGTATTTGGTTATCAGACAAGGGCTGAAGGCTCCTAGGAGCTGATCTTTCCTCTGTGTCTTCTCTTTCATCAGTGGATTTGGAGGATGCACCTCGTGCAATTTGACTCTCCTCAGCGCTTACCTGCTGCTGGAGGCGACCCAACACATCCCGAGTGCTGACGGGGGTCTGGAGCTCTGCCTGGAGGATGAAACATAGATTTCAAATAGACCTTTAATTCAAAGTGCACAAATGCATCCTGTTAATGACTCGGCTAATGTACTGATGCAACCGAATGAATGCACACTCTCTATAGGTAAAGCATTCATCCAAATCATTAAATGGATATCCTGTGTTCAAAACAAGCTTTATAGACAGCATGCTGTCGGTTCCAATGGAAATTTCATCCATCACTTCGGAGAAACAACCAACAATCATGCTAACGATAATGCACTTACAATGGAAGTATTGAAATAAGTCATTTTACAGAAGTAAAATTGGTTCCAAAAAGAAATTCACATTGATTTTGAATCTCGGTCGGAAGTTTATCACATTCACACAAGGTATTAGCAGTTTTTGTATAACTGAGTATTGCAAACATATCAAATATCTCTGTAAAATGTGCAAATGAATAATAGCACAGAAAAAAAGCTTGATTAAATCACGTAATTAACCCGATAACCGCTAGCCAGTCGACTAATTCCTCTTTATGACATCATGTCCTTAAGATAACATTGTTAGTGGCCATTATGGTGGTCAGGGCTGCTAAATAATGCTTTCTCTTACCACATCAGATAAGACCTTGACTGTCTTGTGAATACATTTATATTATGCACTTAAACTAGAGGAAACATTAGCAAATTGATTAGTTTATCTCTGCATATCGATAGTTTATGTTTGCAGACGATAGCAAGCAATAAGAAACTATTAATAGAGTGCGTGTAACTTGAAAACAGAGATAAAAGAGAATGAATCAAAAGCAGATGGGGAAACGCCTATATCAAAGACAGACGAAGAGAAACCAAGATGGCAAAGAACAAACCCGAGGATGAAAATATTAATATTTGTTCTCTTTTTTCCCCCATGGAAGCAAATTAAACAGGATTAGGATGCATAAAGCTGCATTAGAGCCGATACGTAGTTAAATACAATTCTCAGTTTCATGCCAAGAGAGCGCAAAGTTGTGACTGCTCTCTCTTTCTCTGATTTTCTCTCTCCTTTGCTCAGTGCACCTTCTTTAACAGCTCTGTATATCCCTGTAGCTCAAACAGTAGAGCATGGTGCTAGCATCACCAAGGTCATGGGTTGGATTCCAAGGGAAAGCATGAACTAATCAAATGTAAGCCTTCAATGAAATGTAAGTCACTTTGGATAATGTAAATCTACATAAATAACAGGCAACTCACTCGGTTTATGAATAGAGCCTATGGGTTCTTCTGTTTCTCCTCCATCTGGACTTGTTTGCTTGTGTTTGTGTAACTACTTTAACGTCTTCTAGCATGCGGCAGTGCAGCGTCAACCAGGGCAGAAGGAAGGTTGGCGGTGCACATGTGCTGCCTAATGCTGCATGGCTGGATGTAAACATGAGGACAGATGTGAAGGGCTTATGTGGGTCACTCAAGGTCGTCCACTTCCAGGAAGAGCCAATCACCACACCTTGTCAGCATACCTGCTGTATGCAATAATTGGAGCAACTCACATGCTCCAAACAACACTGACACACACATAATGATGTCTATACATATGTAGACGCTTATGTGGAGTGCTTTTGGTCATGTGGTCATTGTGAGGTATACTGTATGTTTTATGTATCCCCTGGGGTTAGTGCTTAACTTGAAATGGAGGCCATAATGAGCTGATTTCTCCCAGTAAACGCAACACAGTCTGAATGACTCAGTGGTTCAAGTTAAAATGCGCCTTGAATGATTAATAATGGATCTTTCTATATAAATGCTAATGATCAGAAACCTACTACTGTTTATTCGACTGCTTGGTTTGAGAAAGTATACAGTATGGTTCAAAGGTTTGAGGTCAGTTACATTTTTTTAATGTTTTTGAAAAAAGTATTGTATGCTCACCAAGGCTACATTTATTTGACCAAAAATACAGTAAAAGTCATATTATGAAATATTATTACAATTTAAAATAACTGTTTTATCTGAATATATTTTAAAATGTAATTAATTCCTGTGGTGGAAATGCTGAATTTTCAGCATCATTACTCCAGTCTTCAGTATCACATGATCCTTCATTCTAATATGCTGATTTAGTGCTCAAGATTTCTTTTTAATGATTATTATTATCAATGTTGAAAACAGTTTTTGCTGCTTAATATTTTTGTGGAAACCCTGATACACCATTCAAAACAATTAATACTTTTTTTTTTTTTCAGCAAGAATACTTTTAATTCAGAATGAATCAATTTATTATGTTAATATAACATTATTATAAAGACATTTAAAATGTAACAAAATATGTCTATTTTATGATTCATTATTTATATTTCATACTGTAATAATATTTCACAATATTACTGTATTTACTGTATTTTTGATCAAATAAATGCAGCATTGGTGAGCATAAGAAACTTCTTAAGATTAAAAAAAAATCTTAATGATTCCAAACTTTTGACCAGTATAGTGTTTGTTGGTCTTCTTTTCTTGGAAGGAATGTACTAATACAGTTATACATAGTTTTGTACACAGAAGTTAGCATGATTAGTGTCAACCTTCAAAGATTATAAAAAAAAAAAAACCCATTTAGGCTGGAATACACAACAAGACTTTTAAAATCTGAACAGATTTTAAAACACTAGGCATAATACAACTTTGTAAATGGTTACAGAGAGAAAATGGACATTATAAAGTAAACAACTTTCAAAGCGTTCCAAACACAACAAACTCACACAGAAACACACACCTCATTGCTAGGAGACACATGGCAGATTAAACCAACAGCTCAAAGTATCAAACATGTTTTATAGATCATTGTCTGAAGCTATGCCCATCTATGCCAAATCTGAGTCTGTGCCCATCATTCACTATGCGATTTTCTGTGAAATCTTTCAACTTTCAACTCTGACAGGCCAAAATCTTCAGACTGGCACAGACTTTCATGTAGACCCATCCAGACTGCAAAGTGCAAATTGGGCAAAAATCGAATAGATAGAACACCCTAGCAACCTCAGATGTCTTTAACTCACCGAGCAAAACCCTATAGCAACACACTACAACCACTTTAACCACCTTAGCAACTGAATAGCAATTTCCTGGCAACCACTCAAAACACCTTAGTATCATGGTGATGACTTTTGCACATCTGACATGGTTTGGTTCAGATGAAGATGATGAAAAAGGTTCCAACAGGTTTCTACAAACAAAAGGTTATTTTATAAAACAAACGTATTAGCGTAACAGAATGTCTAAACACAAACAATACCAGACAACTGAGGACTGAAAAGATTGCAACCTATATACAATGTAAATGAGGGAGACAAACACCTGTGCAGATCAAATTAATCATCATGACAACTGGTAAGTGGCGGGAAAACTGAACAAAGAAACACATGTGACTGAAAATGACTAAAAGTCCATGAAAATGAAACTAGGATTGAGTGGCTGTGACAACATGCAAATACTACTTGCATTTTCTTCAGAAAATGTTTTGTTAAACACTTATCTAACTTTTCCAGAGAGACATCCTTGCTTGACCTGCTTTAAATTCACCCATCCATTCTCAAAACCACTTATCCTCTGAAGGGTCACAGGCCAATTCACACTAACGAATCTCTTTATATTTTATGAACGTGAATTTGAACTGAATTGGCCACAGAGGAAGTTGAATTGGGGTTTGAACTGGAATGACAGAAAGAGGAATTTTCGAAATTGCAATTCAAAGAAATCCAACAAAAATTCAACATATAAATTCTTCCTCCCTCATTCATAAATCTTCAATATGTATGTATGTTAGGCATAAAAAAACTTTCAAGATTCAAACATTTTCTTCCCAAAGACGGCAGTCAAGTCGACATAAAAAATTTTCCTTTTATTTTTGTTAATAAAAAAACACATACTAGGGTTAAAATGAATATCTTTGAATCTATGTTGTTTCTTCAGCAGGGAATGTGACTGCAAAGACTGAAGAAAAAGTAAGTTTGTGCATATTTTGCTAACAGGACTGCAAGCACCCCCTCCTCTGGCAGTGATGGTCCGATCCGGTGTGATGATGGATGTATTGACCGCCTGATAAAAGCTTCAATCAAACACCTCACCACGGGGCCGCTCAAGTCTCTAAAACAAACTCCAGCTGACAAGAGCGAGTGTGTGTGAACACACATCAGCTGTCCTTCGTGCTGTGTGTGTTTGTGTGGCTGCTCTCTAACCCGGGAACAGGTGTGTGTAATCAGAGTTGGGTTACAGTGAGCAGATTGTCCACTAATGGTGATCAGCGTTCTGCGTTTTTGAGAAACGGAGTGGAGGAGGAAGATGGAATCTGCTCAGTGACGGTGTTTGTGCCTGGCGCTGCAGCGGGCATGTGTAGGTGTGTGTGTATGTTTGCGTGGGAAGGACGAAGGTTGCCAGAACACCTCCTCACCTGTATGGGAACCATGCGATGGCGCTTTAGTGCCCCCTTCTGGTGGAATCTGACGAAGCAGCCCACACAATAATCCTCTCCGCATTCAGAACACATCTGAAACAGATCAAAAACAGTTAAATAAACCTAGGATATGTACGGCAAGGTATATTTACCCCAAAAACTTTATTATTTGAATAATATATATATACAATATATTCAATATATATTTAAAAATCTTACACTTTTTGCTCAACATGATATATTTTAAAATGGAGAGAAGGGAGTTGCACATATCTTAAGGGAGCTCATTATTTTGTTACCGATTGTAAATGAGTGCGGAGGGCGATAAGAGAATCCTTTTGATGGACAGACGGGTAGAGAGACAGACGGCATATCGGCACATGAATTTAAAAGAAGGTCGATCAAATTCACAGTTGAAGAGCCACTTGTAAATGAATCTACCCAGCAATGCCGTCTTGATTAATTCACTCTGAACGTCTACATGCCCTCTCTGTATGATGATGCAGCACTTCAGCTTAAGAGATGCATAATGCTTGGAAGAGTTAGAATTTTTTGGGACAGACTCCGGATATGTTTGGAATAATATTTCTGTAGTAGCCTATATGTGCACTGTGCACAGTAGGCATATGTGAATATTCTGTATGCATTAAATGTTTAACCTATGACATAATATGTCAAAATGTGAAGTATATGCAGAGCACCTTGTGCAAAATACTGTCCCACAATGCAGTGTTAACCAGCATAACAAATTAACTCGAAGCCTCCTAGTTAATCAAGATGTTTAACAAAAAATGAAACATTAAACAACAAAAATGCAGCACTGAAATTGTAATGCTGAAATAAAATAAAATATTAAATGAAAAAACTACAAAAAAAATTATATATGAAATACTGTTTTTGCAACTAACTGAAAATAACTAAAACATAAACTGAAGTAAATTTAAATCGATTTAAAAACTAATCCTGTACAAATTACAAAAGCACATAACAAAAGTTAAAAAATGAAAATGAAAATAAAAAATAAATAAAAGCTAATTCAAAATATGAATAAAAATAGTATAGAAATAAATAATACTAAAATAGCACTTACTATAACAGGAATCTTAAAATAAGGCTGAATTCGGAACAGAATACTAGCATACAACTCTAATACAAATATTAGTATTTCAGCCAGATAGTGAAAAGCTATAAAGTTACTATGCTATTCAGAATTCAGCCATTGTTTTGCACTTTATTAGGTTAAGATCCACCCTCTTAGACAGGATGAGATCAACTGACAAGTAAAGCAACAAGCAGTTTGTTTTGTTTTTACATGCCGTTTAAATACTAGTTAATAAAGTAATAAATACCTACTCATTCAGAAACATGGAAATGTGTAGACTTTGTAATGTGTGTCCAAATGTTTATTACTTTAAACTCAAACTGTTATCTTTTCATCTATCATGCACCTTTCAATTTTAGCAAATCTAAAAATAAAACTCTGCTTGTAGATTTCTAGTTTACTTTCCACTGAGAACTACAAACAAAGTCTCTAGATACAGTATCATCAAGTGTTTGTCAAATGTATCAGACAGTTAGTGAAAATACAGATCGGTAAGCGTGATGTCTGAAACTATATTTCACATACTATATTTTTTTTTTTTAAGTAGGCAGACTGTATCCAGTGTATATAGACTATGTAGTTGGCAGTAAATAGCACATTTCATTCTGAACAAAACAACAGCTTTCAGCTCAACTTTAGTTCCTGTGGGTTCCTCTAGGGTTGTGTGAGTGAGCATGGAGGAAACCTTTAGGAAGCTTTGGCTCTACAAATCCATAAATATACATATTGAGACACACACACACCCTAAACATTCGCTTTAACACACTTGCTGTCTTTTGACAGCCAAATGCCTGTGCCAAATCCACAGGTACATGTCCCCTAGAGACTGTCTGTCTCAAAGCACTCAAGTCCCCTTCACACACACAGTCGAGGAGTGCATGAAAGTCCCAAATCTCACAGGGGTGACTGGGTCCCCTTTAATACGGCCACACAAGCACACACACACACACACACACACACACACAGGGAATAAAGAAAAGGGTAAATACAGTGCTGCTCTGTGAATCTACAGCTGTGCCCATTACCAGCTCTTTTAATGGCCACATAAAAAAGGTCTCATTTCAGCACAACACCGCTGAAATAAATTACAGCAGCACAGTGCAGGACAGCAGCGGCATTCTCCCCAAACTGATTTTTAAGTGAGCTTCGGGACTATAGAATCTGCAGTTCATGTCTTCCTTGCTAAGAAGTCATGTTGGATGAGTAGGAATATATTTGCAGCACTGTATTTGGGAGCAGTTCAATCTACTGCTGCCAGTCATGGCTCAGAGTAGAAAGTGTGAACAAACATTTGTATCATGCACTTTAGTCTTGCAGAGCCATGACTATCGGTATGAAGTCTGGTCCAAGCTTTAGATTATTATGGCTGAGAAGACTGTTTGACCAATATGTCTGACTAGGAATGGGTCAAATTGATGATACCACAATAATAGACAATAATTATAGTGGGAAAAATAATAATAGTAAATGAAGTGGCATTGAAGACCTTATGAGGAGTTGTACAGAAAGCCCTGTATAAATGTATGTACTTTCAGAAATAAATAATGTTAGTTTCATAGACAAACAAGATGCTCAAGGATATCTTGCTACAGAGTGGCTCAAAGAGAACTATTGAATGTCTTTTAAAGATGAATCTTCATGAACCTTGTAAACATCAAGCAAATAAGTATATTAGAATGATTTCTGAAAGATTGTGACACTGAAGACTGGAGTAATGGCTGCTGAAAATCCAGCTTTACCATCACAGGAATAAATTACATTTTAAAATATATTCAAACAAAAAACAGTTATTAAAAAAAAAAAAAAAAAAAAAAATATATATATATATATATATATATTTCACAACAATTTTTGATTAAATAAATGTAGCCTTGGTGAGGAAAAAGAGACTTCTGAGACATGATGCATGATGAATGAAAGGGATGAATAGCTTGGGATTAAAAATGGTTCACATAACAGAACGGATGAAAACTCACCAGTCCGGCCAGTTGAACTTCACACTGTCCACAGACTTTTCCCCTCAGTTTAAGCTTCCCGTTAGCACCATGTGCCTTGCTGGCTGGTTCCGCTTTTACCTGCTTCTGAACTGCTACATTTATACAAACACACACACAAAATTCAGAACTTCAGAACACTTCAGTACTCTAACAATACAAACATTTTGGGTAAAATAGTCAATGTGGAGCCATTTTGATCAAAACTTTGCAGTATTAAATAAAATACAAGTATATTTTTTTCCTTTGCATGACTTTTTTCACTCTGCAAAAGATCATTATTGTTATCTTTCTTTTCTTGTTTTTAGATCTCTTAGATCTTCTTCCAATCTCTGTGATAGATACAGTGCATTGATGCCTTAATATGCTGTCTATTGTTTGGAACAAGCTTTGTGTGATGAAATAGTTAGTTAGCTAACTAGACTTTGGAACAGAGTTAAACACAATTTTGACTCGTACCATTCTGAAATGAGTTCTCGCACAGAAAAAGAAGGGCTAAAGGGCTAAAGCTAATACTTTACTATACAAGTGTCCATGTGATCTATTTGAGAAAAAAGGAGTTCAAAACACATCTCAGATTCCAGTCCACCCACCTGGCACAGACTCATCCTTCAGCACTCTAATCTTCATCTTGCCCGGAGAGAGCTGACCGAAAACAACACATTTTGAACACCACATTATCACCAAATCCACCAGTGAATCGTTCAAGCAGTTAATTCTAGAATCATTTCTGGCATGATTGAAGGTGAAGTCTGCCTGATTGAGAGTGGATATCTTAAACAGATGGACAGGCAGACAGAGTTTATTTGTGTGTTAGCATGAAAAGATGATGTCTGATGAGAAAAGACTTACTCTGCGAGGTGCGTTCTCCTTGTTCGTCTTGACTCTTTGAAACGCAGGGGCAAGAGCCTGTGCAGAATGCCAGTGAGAAGCTCCCATCTTCCTGTGTGGAAATATCACAGAAAGTTGCTCAGTTTAGCACAGAACTGCAGAATTTATAGTACTTACTATTACTTTTTGAAAAACCCTTAGCCCTAAGTATTAAAATCCAGTGCTTAACTCTTCAACATGTGTGCTACGGACAGCAAATCAAACATATAATTTTCGCTTGACAGAAGATAAAACAGGCGAAAAATCCCAGACTTAAAGGAGCCATATCTCTTTTGACTTGAGCCGGTATGCAGCGCCCTAGCAACCACTCCTTAGCAACACCTTAGCAACGCCCTGGTAACTATCCACACCATTCTAGCATTGTGGGGGTGACTTTCACACAGACAATCGCCATATTTTCTTTGGAATGTCAATTTATAAATAAAAAAGAAGGAAAAAACAAGAACACTTGCTGATTGGTAACTTTTAATTAAGCACATATCAAATGATGAAAAACAAACACAAACAGTACATGAAAGCTTTGCCCTACATAATTCACACAGATACACAGATGGAGGTCGACTTCATTTGTTTTCTGATTTGTTGTTTTGGTTGCCACATCAAATCAACAGTCTAAATAATTCACGGTGTGATTGCGGGGGAGGCCGTTTGTTTAGGGTGGGCTGTCATGTTGGCATAGAGCCGCAAGCCTGAGTGTGTTCAAAGGATGGAAATGTATGCTATGTGTGTCTGCTTGTACAATATAATTTTTCAAGTAAAGAGGAAACCGTGCTCTTGAAATGTATCTTTCTCTCATGCTGGTGCCACTTCAAGGTCGTGAAACTGTTTGGATGGCTGCCTGAAAAATTCTGAAAAAAAGAGACTGTTTAAACATCAAAATCCCAGAGGAATGTGTACTTGGTGACAGGTCATGTGACTTTGCCACAGAAATGCTTGAGCTCAATGTGTTCAGCGGAAGTAGGGTACGCACTTGTGTTTGAGTTTTTACGAACCATTAATTTACTAATTTGTCAAAGTGATTTACAGCACACTAACTATAGAGGTGGTCCCTTTGGGACCATCTTAAATACCTAACCCTAATTTGAGCAATGGGAAAAGTCATGAGTAGATCATGCCTAATCATGCTAAAAATACTCCAGCTCCACTTAAATCCATCTCATATTATTAAAGACTGAGAAAGTCAGAGACTTTGAAAGGGGCCAGCACGGAGAGAGGACACTTCCTCTGCGTGCTGTCCACTCTCATTAAGGGCTGTTTATGTGCTGGCCTTTATCAGTCTGATGGAGACGGGCGTTTGGGATGGGGATTAACCGCGCTCAAGCCTGCCTGTCAGCATTATAGGGAAACGCACAAGCAACGTGGCAGTTGTGCTAACAACTGGCGGATTACCATCGGGAGCACACACTGAGTGCCAACCAACAAGACAAACACTTATCTCCTGTCAGGGTCACAGACAACCAACTCCTCTGCTACTCGAGTACATTGTGTGGCGGTAGTGGGACAGGTGAGAGGTTAAACTACTGCACATTTAACCTTGTGTTAAATCAAACTAAAATGTAATTTATTCATGTGAAGGCAAAGCTGAATTCTCTCCAGTATTTAGTGTCACATGATCCTTCAGAAATCATTCTAATATGCTGTTTGCTGCTCAAGAAACATTTCTTATTATTACCAATGTTGAAAACAATAGTGCTGCTTCATATTTTTGTAGAAACTGATTAAAAAAAAAATCCAGATTCTTTGATAAATAGAAAGTTCATAAGAAAAGCATTTAATT
Organism: Leuciscus leuciscus; assembly: GCF_965113295.1. Taxonomy (NCBI): domain Eukaryota; kingdom Metazoa; phylum Chordata; class Actinopteri; order Cypriniformes; family Leuciscidae; genus Leuciscus; species Leuciscus leuciscus. The sequence continues at coordinate 26,528,406 of NC_138734.1, forward strand.
GATATAGAAATCTTTTGTAACATTATAAATGTAATTTTTGGTCAATTTAATGCATTAGTTGATTAAAAGTATTAATTTCTTTAAAAATAAAAATTTGTACTGACCCCAAACTTCTAAATGATAGTGTATACTGATGACCAGCTCTGAAAGGACAGACAAACTATTAAAAAAGGCTCACTTTGAAAGCACAGCTTACACCAAGCACAAAGCCAGTGCCTATCGACTCTAATCTACTCTTATGAATTCACCTGTAGCCCTTTAGTCCTCTGCCTTCACTGCAATAAACAGTGAGCAGGTTGAGCATGGAGGAAGATAACATCAACCATTCCCAGCATGGCACCCGCAACAGAAGTTCTGCTTTGATTAATGGCCGCCGATAAGAGCTAATCTACAACAGTTTTATTTGAAAACGTCCGTATGGAGCCAGTCGTAATTTAGATATGGTACCGCTTACATTCCTTAATATGACAGTTCCGGTACGCAGCCCAGATCTCACAGACATCTAGTCTATAGCTGCATTCATGCTGCATTCATTCATCTGATTTTCGGGAAAGTGCTGCCTTGTGTTATTGATACAGATGCAATTGGCGCCATCCATCCCTGTGAAGAACTCGCTGGTATAGCTTCATGCTATTGTCTCCGTTCGGCTTTCCGCCTCGCTGATATATCCGCTTTCTAGGCACAAATATGTTAAATTACAGATAAATTCATTCTTCACGCTATCTCAACATAATTCATCCTGAAATTCATTTCTCACGCTACCTCAACATCATTCTTTCTGACCGACTTCATGTATATGTTTGCGTTTGTTTGGTAGTATATATGGGAATATGATGTATTCACTGCATCTTCCCCATTACTACAGTGTTTCCCTCCCCTGTTGAGTTATGAGCTGATACATACACCTAAAACGGCCGCCACTATAAATTCATGAGGTGGACCTCCACAGGTCACATTTTAGTGTTATTAATGAAGAGCTGTAGGAAAGGGGCCGGGCTGAGAAGAGAAAGAGAGAGAGAGACATCAAATTAATAACTACTGATGTTATTTTTTTCCTATTCTTTTATTTTGACAGAAAACTAATTTCCTGCCTTCCTCGTTTTGGCATAGGGTCCTACTTAATCTTAATTTGTTAGGAAGAAATGGGAAGACAAGCATGGATGTGCAGCGAGAGCAGAGCTGCTGGAGCCGAGATGACTCAATTTCCTTCCACTCGATGGCTATGCTGATTCCATCAAACCAGATCGCTAAGAAGTCAAACCATCACCCGAGATTGCCTGCAGAGCAGGCCAGGAGCTGCATACTCCATGTGCCGATCAGATTTTAAAGCTAATGTCATCTCTGTCACTCCATTTCCACTTCTTCTGTATCTTAGCTATATCCTCGCATACCTGTATGTACGAACTGTTTGTAGCTTCCCACGATTGAAGTATCAAAAGATAGTCAGTCGTTTACACAAATTTTTAAATGTTGCTCATATCAGATCCTGGTCCTAAACTAACCCACACATACTGTACATAGACAGAACAGGAGTGTATGTATGGATGTACAATTGGAATAAGGAATGCTGGGAACATAATGTCTTCTCTGAGAACTTTAGGATGTCTTTGGCAACCTTCAACTATATATGTCAGAGCGTTTCTGCAAGGCACTGCACTTACAGTAGGTGACAGATACCCTTGAGAACTTGACTTTAACTTGACATCCATTCATAGTGACCAGAAAAGTTAAACTCTATTAAAAAAAAAACATAAATATAGTCCATATGACTCCTGCCCTATATTTTAAGTCTTCTGAAGACCCCAATTTAAGATTTTAATTACTCTTCCACTCCTCTGCAGCTTTCCAATCAAATATGGTGGCATTTGGCACATCATGTTGGGTTCTGATGTGTCATTGGTTCTCATATGTCTCTTGATAAAACGTGATTGATGCCAAACCTGGTAACTGAAGAGGATTTGAAATTTTTAGTAGTAAAAAAAAAAAAAAAAAAAAAAAAGTCAAGGTCATGGGTTCGATTCCCAGGGAATGCATGAACTGATAAAAACAAATGTAGGCCTATGCCTTTAAGGTAAGTTGCTTTGGATAAAAGTGTCTGCCAAGTGCACACAGTAAATGTAAATGTATAGCTTCAAAAGACAGTATGTCAAATGGACTATGGAGATTTTGTTGTTTCTTTTTTTATTTTTGGAGTTTGACAGTCATGGTCACTGAAAACTGTCACTGTATGAGGTGAAAAAATAGTACAAAATTCAAGGTAGAAAAACAGCTGCATACAAGTTTTGGGAGGGTGAAAAAAACATGAACAGAATATTAATTCTGGGTGAATTATTCAATTGGATTCCTCTGTCTTTGTCTCCACACCAACCCTCATAATCTCTCATTCTCTCTTTCACTTGCTATCTCATCCTATGTTTTTCATTTTATTCATCACCGTTTCATTGTTTGCATTTTCTCTTTTATCGCAACACTCTCTGTCACAGTCATTGTTTGGCTCGTTAATTTATTCATCTACTCACTCATTCATTAATTCAACAAGCTGTCCCTCCCCTCCCTATTTTACTCACTCCCTCTCCTCTTTCTCCTGATTCATACGCTGTTTGAGCTCCTCCAGTCTGCTCTCCATCTCCTTGGCATGTTGATCCAGCTGCACTGTTTCCATACGCAATTCCCGTAGATTCCTAGGAAAAACATACACATACAGAAATATACAATTTGATGTACTTCATGTTTACTTGTAAACCAATGTGACCCTGACTTGTTGTATTTGTGTCAGTCTGCTTTAGACAATCATTCAACTGAATACATAAAATCATTTTATTTTGAACAGACTACTCTAAATATTTGGAGCGCCGTCATTTGCAAAAGTGACGTGTTGCGTGCTGCTAATAATGTGAAAAATCTGAAGCGTGAAAAGAAACTCAAGGGAGCCGACTGTTCAAACCTGACATTTAACTTCATTGACTTGGGCTTGCTGGGAAGTACCACAAAGTTGTTTAAATTCATGGTGCTCTCTGATCAGACTGTAAGCTTCACAGGCAGTAATTTCCACTGAAGTGTTCTGAGGGAAAAAAAGAGTTCTGAGTGAGAAACACACAGCACAGAATAGGACAAATTTCATTGAATTAACCTACAAAAAGGGCCAATGAAATGAACAGCAGCAGACAATTTTTTTTTTTAAATGGTGTGGTGATGCTATCATATCATGGTACTGAAAGATTAGTATATTTATTTATATAAAAAGGTATTTTCATGGTACTCAAATGTACTTAAAAGAATACCAGGCTATAATAACCATATTTGCATGATACCCAAAGGTATTGTATGTCAAAGAATCCCAGGGCACCACCATGTAACGTTATAGCAAAATAACCATGTTAGAGCCATTTTGTAAACTTTTGACACACTGTAATCAATATATGGAACTCAAAGACACGTCAAAGAATACGACATGGTGCATGTCTAAAACATGGTTTTACCACAGTACCTTCCCGTTTTGTAGTTTTCTGCTTGTTAACCATTTAAGATTAAATAAATTAACGTTACAGGCAGCTAAAAGAGAGAAGGCTGATAACGTTACATATATTCTCATTGGTCTTGTTTCAGGCACATTTGAACGTTAGAATGGTTAAGAGCTTTCCAAAACAGAGGCGAGAGCTGCTGAACTCACTGCACAGAGTTAAAAGATACTTTACCAACAATACTTTATCAAAATTTCGCAGGTTTTTAAAGCACTCACCTTAACACATTATCCTCCCGAAATACCTCTTGTGGAAACTGTGTACGTCTGTCGTTATAGCAACGCGTCTCGCGAGAGTTTTTCTAGTGCTAGCTAGGCATGCGCAGGAGCTCGTGCATTGAGCTGACAGCCTTCATGTGCTCTATTCCTACTTTCAACTTCTGAAGTCGTGACTACGAGCTCGGCGCATTCAAGTGCTTTGTTGTCGGAAAGAACTGGAGGACGCTAGGTTTATTCTTGCCTATTTTGGGGGAAATCTTATTAAAAGCCAAAATGATATTTAGCGTCCAATTCACTGACAACAATCTAGATAGCTTGCTGAATTACCATCCTAGAATTTCACGTTTATGGCACGCCCAACTTGGGTATCAAACTTGGTGCGTTCAAGTCCTCCTGGGAAGTTTCGTATGGAATCCAACTTGAGAGGGCGTTCATGTCCAAATTTTAACTAGGAAAGGAAACTATCTACAATAATTCCAATAGCACGTGAAGGCAGCACAATCTTCTTTGTTACAAGTACAACATATCTATGGTTACAACAATTTAATGATTAACGTTACAACATCAGGAACAACGACAATAATAATAATAATAGCAAAAAACAACATGATGTAATTGTAAAAATTTAATTAGCCTAAAAATAAATGTCGTACCTACATTCGTATGAAATGCTGAATTAGTATTGCACAATACAATTACATGCAAGCATAGACAAAAACATAACCTTTAAAACCCAAATGACAGTGTTAAACCCGTTAAAACAGTGAAAGGAATAGCTGGAGCTCAGGACGGGTGTTGTGGTGTTTTTGGCTAAGAATGTGAGCTTGAGGGGTTATTAAAAAGTTTCTTGAGGGAACATAAATAGCATAGTTTTACTGTTTTCTTTGTGTTTTGCAACTGTAATATTTCTGCTAATGAAGTCCTGATGCATCATGTAGCTTTCTGACACTGAGGAGAGAGACCTCTGTTGATCCTGTAATTATGGACAGCTTGATTTCCCTAATTAAAATCATTTCAGCACTAAAATCAAATTTCATGTGGATGTTTTGATTGCAGTCATAAGAACCCTCATTAAAGCGTCAGCACCGTATGTCTCAATTAGTCTACAAAAATTAGTGTACTGTTTTGTTTTCATGAGAGTTTTGTGTCAGCTATTTCAGTTCTACATTTATTTTCATTCATCAAATTCAAATAAAATGTATTCATCTTTGAATAATCATATATAATCAACCACAAAATAGCCTGCTTTAATTCATATTTCAAACAATACGCAAAATCAGTGTAAACTTGAAAATTGCTCTTTAACAATGTCTTGTGGTATAGTGTAAAAGACAGATGTTTACATGTAAACATTTAAAGGGTTAGTTTTGTCATCATTTACTCACCCTCATGTTGTTCCAAACCTGTATGGGTTTATTTTTCTGTTGAACACAATAGATGATATTTTATGTTGGCAACCAGATAGTTGACGACACCCATTGACTTGCATAGTATTTGTTTTCCTTCTATGGAAGCCAATGGCTACCATCAACTGTTCGATTACTAACATTCTTTTGTGTTCAACAGAAGAAAGAAACTCATACAGGTTTGGAACAACTTGAGGGTGAGAAAATGATGACAACATTTTCATTTTTTGGTGAACTATTATGAAGGTAATATGATGCAATAAAGAATTGCATGCTCAGGGTAAGATTTGTGAAAGTGTACATAAGATTGCAAGCATAAATTAAATGTGCATGTGCAAGAGAAGATTTGTAAAATCGCCTTTCAAGTGGTGTAATTTATGTATTGTGAAGCTGCAGTTTTCTGCTAACGTAAAATAAATAGGATCTATATTCTTCTGACTTTCATTTTTCCATGCTTACACTTTTGGCACGTTTTTTTTCGCACAAATACGGCCAAAAGCATTGCAGGCCTGTGAACAGCAATTTGCAACTGAAAACAACAGAGTCAGGAACTGCAAAACAGATTGGTTGCGTAAAATCAACCTTTGTGTAAAAAAAATAAACAGTTGCAAATGTCTAAATGACTTATTGTGTACGAGGCAAAAAAGTTCCTCAAATAACCCGATTTGTACAGCTGCTTCTTTCTTATGGCTGCGCTTACAGTTTTGGCACGATTCTCTCACTCATTGCGTTTTGTAAGCGCGAAGAGGAGGCCGGGTCCACCTTCTTCATGTAGCCAATCAAATTAGCTTCTCGCTGACTCTCGTTTTACTCTTATCTGATTGGTTCAATAAACACACTAGTCCAGAACACATCTTTATCTTAATTTGGCTCTGCATTGTTCTCGTTGCCGAAATGGTACTTTTAATGCTTACATACATGTTAAATAAATCATGATTGCTTAATAAGCTGTGCACCATTATGAATTTTGAGCTGGTGTGTTAAGAAAGAAAATGTCTGTGTATTCAATGCATGTATCCTGCTCATCATCCTCCTCCTCAGCAGGCCATATTAGTTTATAATCTTGATGCTGCTGAATGTAGGCCCAGTATCTGCACTACTGCATGCATAATTTCACCTGTCAATGAATCATGCTGATTCCAGAATTATTATTATTATTTGACTAAAATTAGTTATAATAATATTTTTCCCTTTAACATGTATGTTAAAGGTATAGCGGAGGATGTTTTACTTCCTGGTGGGTAGTCTAAACTATTGGTCCTCCTAATTGTCAATCATTCTGGTGAATCAATCAAACTTTTCAAAAAGTGGAGAGGGCGGGTCTTATCTAAAATTTGGAAAGATCCTCCGCTATACCTTTAAGGGCATCTCTAAATTATGCATCATTTATCACCTGGAATTCCATCGTGTAACCACTAGATGCCCTATATATAGCCCTATATATAAGCATATCAAGATGCTGTGTATTCCTGGTTGCTGGGTTTTTATTCAAACATAATTAGTTACTTTTTGTCAAAGTTGAGTTTATGTTGATTTAGTATCAATTTTTCATGTTTTTACAGTCAAATCTGGATACAGAGAAAGCATTTTGTTATTCATTCTAGCTACATATAATAGCTTGATTAGTCACACTAAAGTAATCAGAATCAATATTGACAGTGCGACCAAGACAATATTTCAAAATATATAATTGAGCGTTAAATACCATGAACAGAGACATGATGTGAAAAACACTGCATCAGAATGATATTGTTATATAGGTATTAAAGAAGGGGTATTAAATGTTTTGATTGTAAAGTTTAACATCAGCTCAGTGGTGTAACAGATTATATAATATCGTGAGCTTAGAATTATAAGGTTCTATCTCCGTTTAGGGTAGTTCTGAGATATTGAGCATCAAAGTTTTTACATCCCAGCTGGCAATGGAGAGATGGAACCTTTTTATTTTATTAATAACTACTAACAAAATACTTTTTTACAAAAATAACACCACACAGGCATTAAAGGTACAATATGCAAGAATTTTTTGCCGCTAGAGGGCGCTACATTCCAAACAACAACAACGGCGTAGCTTGATGACGATGTGAAGGAGCGTGGAATGATGGGAACTGTCGTTTTAAACTCCACCGTGGATGTAAATCAGTCAGACGGGAATCGAAAAATCATGTTCATAGATGAAGTAAAGTTCTATTTTTATAAATGTTACGTTTAATGACATGCTTTTTGTGGCGAGGGGGGCGTGGTTCAGCGCGGTCTGTGATGGGAGAGAGAAGAGACGAGCGGGACGCAAGTAGGTCAAGTGCAAATGACGAACACCTGTGTCTTATTGCAGTATTATTGGCGTGGAGAGACCGCTTATAAGCCGCGCTGGAACGAGAGAGAGACTGGAGAGAAAATTGGACGCAGAGGAAGAAAACCGGTGGATCCGAGCTCTCATTTTTTTTAACTGTTTTGTGCCGTCGCGGTTTCCACAGTGAATGTGCGTTGTGCACATTCTTTTGTTTGTTTTGCTTTATTTTAATAAAGTACGAGTCCCAGTCCAGCGCCGACCCCTGTCTTCTTCCTTCCTGGCTCTTAAACCTCATCACACTTTTATTTCATTAAAATGAATTAACCGCAAGAAAAGTAAGGTTTAATACTAAATTGGTTATCATAGATGTTACTGTATTTGTTGAATTCATTGTTGTAATAACGCTGCGCAGTTTTACGTGTTCTAAACAATTGTTGTAAAAGTACATTCGAACATACCCACATCATTTTCCAAAATACTGATTAATCTTTATGTATAACACATGCTATATCTATGTACATGGCCATAAACACCAGACGTGATAAACAATGTCAATAAACTAAACACAAATCTAAAGCAATAATACTTTCCTTACATAAACATAACTATTACCGAATGCTACATTTGGAAAATATAAAATTAAGCATGCTTTGTCGACAGAACCAGCTGCAATCGGTAAAGAATAATTGTGTTCCATAACGACTGCACGAAACAAGCTAACGTTTGTTGCTTGATAGACGCTACAACTACAACTTCCGCATTTGTCCAGGACTCCACGCAGTACGAGCGGAAACCGAGGGTAACGCGGATATGATGCAATTGACTAGCGACTCCCAGCTCTCCCCTGCTCTAACGCCCCATTTCCTTGGTTAAAATCGCAATTTTCTCACGATTTAAAAATAGTTGGAAACATTTGGGATATTGTAAGTAATCAACTTAACAAAATATATAACACTGGCCTTGAGATTTTGGGATATTTTAATGCAAAATTCTTACATATTGTACCTTTAATAAACACCTAATGGATCAGATTATGTCAAAAACTCAATTTCAACCAAAAGTGGAGATAGAACCTTATAATTCTAAGCTCACGATATATAAAATTTCAATCCAAAAACGTTAACACCAGCTCGAAATTCAGTATGAATGTCAGTCAGCCTTAGTCAGCCTAATGGTGCACAACTTATTAAGCAATCATGATTTATTTATTTATTTAATAATTATTGTATGTAAAGTACCATTTCGGCAACGAACGATGCTGACTTGCGACTTGTTCTTGCGACTGGTGTGTTTATTGAACCAATCAGATAAGAGTAAATTGAGAGTCAGCGAGAAGCTCATTTGATTGGCTACATGAAGAAGGTGGACCCGCCCTCCTCTTCGCACTTGCAAAACTCAATGAGTGAGAGAATCGTGCCAAAACTGTAAGGCTACGTTTACACGGAAACGATCTGAAGAGAAAACGCAAAAGTGATCACTTTTCATTCTGCGTTTAGACGAGCGTTATGGGGGGGAAATCTGCGTGCATACGGTGACGCAAAAGTGTGTGAAATTCGATGTAGTATGCACTCCAGGCGGCTAGGTGGCAATGTGAAGCACTGATCGGTGCCTTCACTCTCTAGCAGACTTTTGCGTTTTTACCGTTTAGACGGAAACGCGACGGTGGAGCGTTTTTAAGATTTCCACTCTGGAGGGTGGTTTCACTTTTTTGCGTTTTTAAGCCCCAAAAACGCCGTCGCCGTCTAAACGAAAGGCACATCTGATAAAATATTTTTACGTTTTCACCCGCGAGCGTTCTCGTGTAAACAGGGCCTAAGTGTAGCTAAAAGAAAGACACAACTGTACAAATCGGGTTATTTCGGGAACTTTTTTGCCCTATGCACACAAAAAGTCATTTAGACATTTGCAACAGTTAATTTTTTTACACAAAGGTTAGTTTTACGTGATCAAGTTTTGCAGTTCATGATTCTCTGTTGTTTTCACTTGCAAATTGCTGTTCACAGGCCTGCAATGCTTTTGGCCGTATTTGTGCGGGAAAAAAACATGGCGAAAGTGTAAGCGCGGAAAAATGGAAGTCAGAAGAATACAGATCATATTTATTTTGCGTAAGCATGAAGCTGCAGCTTCACACTACATGAATTACACTTACGAATAACACTAAAATGCTGCAAATATTTTTTTCTTACACTTGAAAGGCGATTTAAGCTTTTATAAATCTTCTCTTGCGCATTCAAATTTAATTTACGTTTGCAATCTTATGTACACTTTTATGGCGGTGCATGCGATTCTTTATGGCATCATATTACCTTCATAGAACTATCCCTTTAGGGAAAATGTTTACACTCCAAAATCATTATATAAATGTAATTGATTACCAAATAAGATGCTCAGAGCCACATACAGATATTTCGGACCTGAATATTTTTTTTAAATCATTTTCATTCCAAAATATTTTTGCATATGGATGCTAAACTGTATAATTGAGCATCGTCCAGGAAAATGATTTCCAACACAGCTGTGCTAGTTTCAAGTCTCTCGTATCACTCTGCGCACTCTTTCTTCTCACATAATAAACTCATTTAAAATCCAATCAATATTTCATGTCCATTTATTTATTTATTTGCGGCTGTGTAATAATCACTTGTTATTGAAAACTAAACCCCAACATGGTGATCAGGACCCCGACGTGAAGTGTGTGTGTATGTGAGTTTCTCTAACTGTGCCTGCCTCAACACAGGCCATCCTCATTTGTATTCAGCTGGAGTTCAAACTTTCAGATCTGCTATTGCAAAGGTATTCTTCCAGATCTGGTCTTGCCTCTCCATTCCTCTTTCCTTGCTGCTTCCCTGCGTCTCTCTGTACTGAGACGAAAGAGAGAGAGAGGGAAGGCAGGCATTGCTCTCCCTCTTTTTCTCAAGGCAACACAGATGAAGGTTGATAGTAGATTTTGCCTTCCCCATCTGCCTCACCTTCCTGCATGACACTCACCAAAGAGTTTGTGACCCACAGATCCTACACTATGTCTGTGATACTTATACAGTTTAAAAAGGTATATTCTATATACACAGTATACAGAAACATAAATCTCACAAAAACTATGCAGTTTTCACCCCCAAATAGTTTGTATAAAGTAATAGCCTATTTTTAGGAAGATTAAGAGTTTTGGCATTGTGCTATAATTTTTCGTGACAAATGTTTAAAATGAAATATTAATCTCACAATGTCCAGATCACACTACACCCCTAAAGTAAACAAACAGACAAATAAATAAATGTTTTGCAGAAAATAAATGAAGACTATATTTTTACCCTTTTTTAAAAATAAGTAATTTCTGTGCAAGAAGTAGAATTGCAAAACTAATGATTATTAGGTGAAAAAATCCCAAACACTCTCCGGTCTACAGGAAGGACGGATGGACGGACGGATGTAATGATTAATTGTAATTTAATAATGTCTCTGAGCAATATTTCTTATGAAATACAACCGAAAGATGTTGATAGTTTTGTGAGATTCACTCTAATATCTATTCAAATCAATCTGATGCCACAACTTTGGCTCCAGCCACCAGCAAGATACTCAGACTAGGACAGCATACAAATGAGCTGGACATTACAATCTTAGAGAGAGAGAGAGAGAGAGAGAGAGATTAAAAGCACAGAGGTCATGTGGTTTAACAGTGACAGATGAGAGGTAAAATGTGGCGCATGTGTTGAAATGTCAGGGCTATTTAATCCATTATGGTGCTCGATCACAGCGGCTGATTCAAATGTCATTTGTTAACTCTGGCTTTCATACGGGACGACTGATTTTAAAATATTGTGAAATCTGCTGAACTATGACCAGAGGGCGGTTAACAATTTAAAATCATTAGTTTGACTAGACGGAAATGTACTGTTATTAACAAGACTTTCTATTTCTCAGCGTTTGCACACATATTCTGCTGCATATATACAGTACCCAAAAAAAAAAAAAAAAAAAAAAATTGTATTGTGTGAATAAAGGGTTATTAAATTAAAAATGTAATATTAAAATCAGTCATGATAAGGTATTGTCTTTTTGCCAAATTAAAAGGCAGCGTCACATGTATCTTTTGTAGCGAACACAATCCCAGAATGCATAAAAAAAAAAAATCATTCAAGATAGTGGACGATACAAGAAAAAATGCAGAAAAGTATATTGAAAATACAGAAAAAGTATCAATAAAATAAAATAAAAATATTTTTTCTAACAAATATTTGTGCATACTATTTATTTTTTTACATAATATATATATTATTTAGAAGTTTGTTGGGGAAAAAATAACCCAAAATAGTGTTAAGTGAGAAAAATATACTAAAAATACAGAAATGGGATAAAATACTAAAATAAGACTATTTAAAAAAATATATTTATGCATGTTATTTATTAAGTTAGTACTAAATAACATTAAAAAAATATCTCTTTACATTATAACATTTAAAAAAAAATTATAAAAAGTTAATTAAAAAGTGAAAGCAACTATTTTTTACCAATATTTCTGTGTGCTATTTAGAAGTTGGTTTTAACCTGTATTTGAATGCTATTTATTTAATTAGTTCATTGACAAAGTTTATTCAAAGTATTGAATGTTGAAAACTACATTTAAAATAATTCAATTAAAAAGTGACTATTTTAACAACATCACATTACAATGTCACATCATCAGCTAAGCTGCTATCATCAATATATGTGGGAATCCATTGTAAGCGCAGTCTCCTATCACCTATGTAGAGCATTCTAAATCAATTACTTATGAGGTTCCATTTCAGTTAGTATGCTGTCTTAGAAAACGTACTTGGTTACTTACGTAACCTCGGCTCCCTTAGAGATAAGGGAACGAGTACTGCGTTGCAAATGCTGTGGGAAAACTCCTTTTCTCGAGAATATTGAAGCCTTTATTTTAAAACGCATTGCTGCAGCACAGGCGAGAGTATCATGCTCGCGCGAGAGCGCTGATAGGCTGTGCTGAGGCAACTGCACGAACCAATGGCGAGCAGGCAGAGGCGCGCGAACGTACTTGGTTACTTACGTAACCTCGGTTCCCTTAGAGATAAGGGAACGAGTACTGCGTTGCAAACGCTGTGGGAAAACTCCTTTTCTCGAGAATATTGAAGCCTTTATTTTAAAACGCATTGCTGCAGCACAGGCGAGAGCATCATGCTCGCGCGAGAGCGCTGATAGGCTGTGCTGAGGCAACTGCACGAACCAATGGCGAGCAGGCAGAGGCGCGCGAACCAATCAGAGCGCTTGGCGCCCTGCCAGACTCGAGCGTGCCAAACAGGGCGTGACAGAAGAGTATAAATACGGAGAAATCTCGCCATATGACAGGTCTAATCGACTGAAGCGAAAACACCTGATGTAAGAGAAATAGCACGGCAAGGCAACGCAGTACTCGTTCCCTTATCTCTAAGGAAACCGAGGTTACGTAAGTAACCAAGTACGTTCCCTTACGAGAACGTTCTCTCGTACTGCGTTGCAAACGCTGTGGGAACACTTTTTAAAACGCCGTGCTATTAGTCTTGTGGCTACTCAGAGATTCCAGGGAGCCCCGGGATTATGACAGAGTGGCCAGAATACCACAGACCAGAACATCGGGCCTAAAGAGATATTCATAATGTGTACATAGAGCTGGACCGAAGGGGCCAGTCACCTAAGTATAAACCCACATAACTCGAGGTAACAACCAAGTGTCTGAGTTAACACCAGCCTGTGTCCACAGAGCCAGGGTCTAGATGGAGAGAACCCGTGCGTGCAGAGCAGGGACCTCTAAGTTATAAAACCTTGCAAATGTGGACGGAGCGGACCAGCCGGCCGCCGCACAAATGTCTTCGATAGGGATACCACTGGACCAAGCCCACGAGGAGGCCATGCCTCTTGTCGAGTGAGCTCTAACACCTATGGGAAAAGGGAGACCCAGTGAGGTGTATGCCAGAGCAATGGCGTCGACTATCCATCTGGATAGCGTAAGTTTCGTGACAGGAAGACCCTTGGTCCGGCCCCCGAAACAAATAAAAAGCTGTTCAGACTGTCTGAAAGAGGCAGAACGCTCCAGATATATTCTCAGAGCTCTGACGGGGCAGAGCGTGTGAGCATCACTGTCTTCTCCCGAGACTGGGAGAGCTGACAGAGAAATAACCTGGGCTCTGAACGGAGTTGAGAGCACCTTAGGTATATATCCATGTCTTGGCCTAAGGAAGACTTTAGAGTCGTAGGGCCAAACTCAAGACAGGAAGCGCTCGTGGAAAGCGCTTGTAAGTCCCCAACTCTTTTAACTGACGCCAGTGCCAACAGCAGAGCGGTTTTCAGGGAGAGGGGTTTTAGATCAGCCGACTGAAGTGGTTCAAAGGGGGGTCCCTTAAGAGCCCGTAGAACCAGGGAAAGGTCCCAGGCCGGCACTGAAGGTGGCCGAGGTGGGTTAAGCCTTCTAGCACCTTTAAGGAAGCGAACTATAAGGTCGCTTTTACCCAAAGAGGATCCGGCTACCAGTACGTGAAATGCCGCGATGGCTGCCACGTACACCTTGAGCGTGGAGGGGGAGCGTCCCGCGTCCAGCATCTCCTGGAGAAAGGATAGTACCATAGGTACTTCACAAGTGTGTGGGTCGAGGTTCCGAGCTAGACACCAGCTGGAGAACACTGACCATTTAAGGTGGTAGAGACGTCTAGTAGACGGAGCTCTAGCCTCCATAATAGTATTTAGGACACCCTCTGGGAGGTCCTGGGGTACCCGTTGAGCGGCCACACATGTAGGGCCCACAAGTCCGGACGGGGGTGCCAGATAGTCCTGTTCGCCTGAGCCAGGAGGTCGCTCCTCAGTGGAATAGGCCACGGGTCTATTACAGACAGTTGCATCAGCTCTGGGAACCAAGTCTGGGTTTGCCAGAGGGGGGCTACCAAGAGGACTGCGCACTTCGTGTTCCTGATCCGTTCGATGACCTGAGGGAGCATCGAGACCGGAGGGAATGCATAAAGGGGAAGGTTGGGCCACTCGTGGGCCAACGCATCCCTGTTCTTTGAAAAGAAGATTGGGCAGTGACAGTTGTCTTCTGAGGCGAAGAGGTCTACCTCTGCCTTCCCGAAGACCTCCCATAGTAGGAGAACCGTCTGGGGGTGGAGTGACCATTCTTCTGGGGGAACGTTGCCCCGAGAAAGCATGTCTGCTCCTGTGTTCATCGTGCCCGGCACGTGAGCTGCCCTGAGCGAGCGCAGGTTGGTGTGAGCCCATAGCAGTAGCTGTGTGGCTATGGCAAACAGGTTGCGGGACCTGAGGCCGCCCTGGCGATTTATGTAAGAGACCACTGACATATTGTCCGTCCGGACCAAGACGTGGTGTCCTGGCAGGTATGGAAGGAAGGTTTTTAGGGCTAGAAAAACCGCTCTCATCTCGAGGCAGTTGATGTGTAGGCGTTTCTCCGAGCTCGACCAGAGGCCGGAGGCAGGCCTGCCCTCGTACAGGGCTCCCCAACCGGAGTTGGAAGCATCTGTCGAAATGACCCTCCTCTCTGAGACCACCCCCATGCTTACGCCCTGCTGGTACCAGCTGGCATCCTTCCAGGGGGCCAGAGCTCGAATACAGCGCTGGTCCACCCTGATATTCAAGAGGCCTGAGCGCCAGGCGTGGGGTGGTACCTGAGGTGCTAGCCACAGCTGAAGAGGACGCATACGCAGTAGGCCTAGTTGGAGTACTGATGATGCTGAAGCCATCAGGCCCAAGATCCTCTGAAACATTCGGAGGGGTACATAGGAGCCCTCTACGAACGACGCGGCGAGCTGCTGAATCGATAGAGCACGGGCCGAGGTGGGCCATGCTCTCATAAGTACAGAGTCGAGAACTGTTCCCAGGAACGTGATACGTTGGCTGGGCAACAGAATACTCTTGGAAAAATTCACCCTGAGCCCTAGGCATTCCAGATGGCTGAGGAGCCAGGCTTTGTGAGTATGGGACTCTGCCTCTGACTGAGTCAGTATGAGCCAGTCGTCGAGGTAGTTCAGAATGCGCATTCTCCGCTGTCTTAGGGGGGAGAGAGCTGCATCCATGCACTTCGTGAATGTACGAGGTGCCAGTGCCAGTCCAAATGGTAGAAATGTGTACTGGTATGTCTGCCCCTCGAAGGCGAATCTCAAGAATGGCCTGTGGTGGGGGTTCACTTGGATGTGAAAATACGCGTCTTTTAGATCTACTGAAAAGAACCAGTCCCCTGGGCGAATCTGCGCCAGGATGTGTCTGGTCGTAAGCATTCTGAACGGCCGTGACATGAGGGCTTTGTTCAGATGTCTGAGATCTAGAATGGGTCTCAGGCCGCCGTCTTTCTTTGGAACAAGAAAATAACGGCTGTAAAACCCTGACTCGCTTTGTGACGCGGGGACTGTCTCGATAGCCCCTTTCGCCAGCAGACATAACACTTCGGTGCGGAGGATGTGGGTCAACGTGCTCTTTACTGAGGTTTGGATAACAGCGCGAAAGCGCGGAGGTCTGCGAGCGAACTGAAGCGAGTAACCGCGCTTTATAATGTTCATCACCCATTCTGAAACTTCGGGGATGGCCTGCCAAGCCAGAGCCCGCCGAGCCAGCGGTATGATCATATCTGATGACGGAACGCCCAGAGTCGGGGGTTCGACCTGACATGAACTTAAGAGAGAAATTTTGCTCGATTTGTGCTTTTTGTGGGTCGCTGTTAAAACAGCGTTTGGGTGCAGGGGTGCGTGACAGATGACGGGCCCATGTTCTGCATTTAAAACTGCTCCAGCCGCCTGATCTGAAGAGGGGGCTGTGAGCAGCACACGAGCGGTCTTCGGGGCAGGTCCGGCCGCGGCGGGACATAGACCCCTCTTTCTGCCGGCTAGGACGGCTTTTTGGGCTCATGGTCGAGCGTGAGCTTCGGCCAGGGCCCCTGGCGCTTAGGGAACGGGTACCGTTTCGCGGGCTTCAGGTGCTGGCTGGTTTCAGCCGCTGGGCGGGGCTGCTGAACCTGTGGCACTGACTTTTCCGGCCGCGGCGTGCTCTTGGGGCGCCATGAAGCCGAGCTGGAGCGTTTAGGGAGAAAGTGCTTCATTACACTTGAAGCTTTCTGAGCCTCGGTGAAACGCTCTGCGAAGCCGCTGACAGATGGGCCAAAGAGACCAGTTGTGGAGACCGGAGAATCGAGGTAGGCGGTCTTGTCTGCGTCCCTGATCTCCGTTAAATTAAGCCATAAATGGCGCTCCAATACCACCAGGCTGGCCATGTTGCGACCGAGGGCTTGCGCCGTGGTCTTTGTAGCCCGTAGCGCCAAATCCGTAGCACTTCGGAGGTCCTTAAAAGCGTCTGGTTCAGGTCCTGACTCATCCATTGAGCGGAGGAGCTTAGCCTGGAACACTTGAAGAGTCGCCATGGCATGTAGTGCGGAGGCGGCTTGAGCGGCGGCAGCATAGGCGCGGCTGGCTATAGCCGAAGTAGTCCTGCACGGTTTAGATGGGTGCACCGTCTTTGACCTCCAACTACCTGCAGTGGGAGGGCACAAATGAGCGGCGACCGCTTCCTCAAGTGGTGGGAGAGACACATAGCCCTTTTCCTCAGCGCCGTCGACAGTGGAGAGCGTGGAAGAGGAAGAGGAGCGCGTTCGCGCTGAAAAGGGCGCGCGCCAGTTTTTAGTGAGCTCTTCGTGGACCTCTGGTAGAAATGGAGCGGCTCGCTGGCGAGGGGCCTGTTGGCGCCCCGGCAGGTACCACTCGTCTAGGCGGCTTCTGGGAGGTTCAGCTGGGGAAAGCCAGTTGAGTCCCAGCTCGTCGACAGCGCGAGACATGACACGGAAAAGTTCGGCGTCAACACTCGCTCTAGTGTCAAGACGATCACATTGAGAGGAGGGGGCGGGGTCCGCGGAGCCCGACCAATCCTTGCTCTCAGATGCCGCCACAGAAACTGCGTCATCCATGTCTTCAGCAGATCCGCCGAACGAAACGAGTCCCGCCGCTTCACGTGAGGGGCGTTGGTCGCTTCGAGCGAACAGAACTGGAGATGGGGGTGTGGGCGCAGCACGCGGGGAAGGACCCGGCGTGCATTCGTCGAAATCACCGCGTTCAGGGATCCTCTGATCGCGCCGCTTCTTCCTACGGGGCTCGCGGGGCGCCGAAGATGGGCGGGTTCACTCTCTGACGTAGCGAGAGCGAGCCTTGATCTGAGGACTGCCACAGGCATGCCATCGCAGAGTAGACAGCCGCCTTTAGTGAGCGCTGACTCGGCGTGCTCAGGACCAAGGCAGGCAGCGCACTGTGTGTGTCTATCAGACACGTGCAGGGGAACCCCGCAGGAATCGCAGATGGGAAGCGACATTTGAAACAACGCCGCTTTGCGCTGTGAAAACATCGATTTGCTCTTTTAGCAATGGTTATAGAAAAAGGATACTCGTCGGATGCCACAGGGAAACGCTTGGCTGGCGATCTGCCGAGACGCGAAGCTGTTCTGCTGAGAGGCTTCTCTACGACGAGCGGCTTCCTATCCGGAGAAATCAGCGACGAGGTGAGTCTCAGAGCTGAAGGAGATAGATCTGTCATATGGCGAGTTTTCTCCGTATTTATACTCTTCTGTCACGCCCTGTTTGGCGCGCTCGAGTCTGGCAGGGCGCCAAGCGCTCTGATTGGTTCGCGCGCCTCTGCCTGCTCGCCATTGGTTCGTGCAGTTGCCTCAGCACAGCCTATCAGCGCTCTCGCGCGAGCATGATGCTCTCGCCTGTGCTGCAGCAATGCATTTTAAAATAAAGGCTTCAATATTCTCGAGAAAAGGAGTTTTCCCACAGCGTTTGCAACGCAGTACGAGAGAACGTTCTCGTAAGGGAACTGATGGAGGATGGAGGCAGTAGACAGAGATGAGCTGATCATGGTGCTTATAAAGGAAAAAGGCATGCATTGTAATAGATGCTGTGGTCACAACATGATGGGTCAGTTTGACAAGCGAGTTCATCTTGGTCAGATTTTTCTCACCACTTAGTGACCTCCACCATGCTGCCAGTGAGGAGAGGTCAGAAGGTCGCAAAAATCCGAGGGTCAGATTGTCAGACGCGTCAATCTTGGAGTAGCAAGATATTAACGTGATATAAGGGCAAAAACGCATGTAGTGCTCTGGGGAAGAAGCGGGGAATAGTGACCTTTTCACTTGCAAAGCACAGTCTTTTTGACAGCAGGATTTCCAAAACTTAACACTGTTAGAGAGAGAGAGAGAATAGTATAGGGTAAGAGATAAGCATGCTATGAGAGTCTGACTATGGAAGAGTGAGAGATTATGTTGAGAAATATGAAACTGATGGAAATCAGACAGGCGTGAAAGTTCCTCTGATCAGGGTCTGGCAGCCTGCGGCCCGCTGGGCTCCACAAAGCTACGGATCTGAGCCAAAGCATCCGGTTGTGACAGACTAGCATTCTGATGATGCTGTCACCGGCTAAGATCCACTGACATCGAGGGGTGTGTTTTCACTCCTAACATCAACACAACGTCCTGTCATGACAGTCCTCCTGAAATCTGGAAAAAGACATTTAGAAGGGCACGATTAAAATCATTATGAAATCAAAACTGATCCTATTTACTTTCTTCATTTCTTGGTCATATTGTGAGCGATTTGTCAGTGAGTTATTCTGAAGGAATATTTGCCTCCATAATCTTTCATCAAAATATATTAACTTCCACCATCTCTGAAACAATGTTCCTTCTCTGCTGATAATAGATTTGAAAAGAAGGGTTATGTTTATGAAGAGCGAATTTGACATTAGAGCTCCAAAGTCAAAAAGCCTCCAAAAAGTACATTCTAATGCAGTGAAGGTTTGTTTGGAGAAAAAAAAAAAAAAAAAAAATTATTCAAGATAATTGAAAATGTTTATAGAGTATGGGGTGTGGATACAATTATTTTAAATATTACTATTTAACCAATATTTATTATTATTATTTGTAAAATTTTTTAGAAGGTCACTGAAATTCAAGACATTTCGAGAAAATCTATGAAAAAGTATTCTAAAAATACAGAAAAAAAAAATCAAAACAAAATAAATAATTAAAATAAGTTTTATTTATTTATTTTTTTTGTAATATTTTTTTTTTTTTGAAAGTCATTGGGAAAAAGTCAAGAAAAATTAAAAATAAAGTATACTGAAAACAAAAAGAATATGGATAATTTCATATTAGGTCATTGAGAAAAAAAAAATATTTAAGATACTGGACAAAATAATGGTACTAAGGATTTTTTTATGTATCCAAAAAAAAAAAAGAAAATTATAATTGTCAAAAAGTTAACTTTAGGTAGTGAGCACTGGTGTAAAGAAGAAGAAAAAAACTGTCATATCTGTAAAGAAGAATCTGCTAAATCACTGACACAGGGACCTGCCAAATGTTCCAGGCCTCATCCTGTGTTTCAGACCTGGCAAACAGACAGACATCTCTTCACCAAAGGCCCAGGACTTTGAGGACACTTCTGCACTCCAGACAACGTCCATTTTCATCCCGTATAATATTTTTAGGGCGTGACCAAATGACTTTGTTATGATGTTCATGAAAATTTATGACGTTCCTACTTCACCTCTGGCGAGTTTCAGGTGCTGCTCGGCGTCTGAGGAAGTAAATCATCACACAGCCCTTGTTAAAAGCACTCCGGCATGGCTTTTTCCTTCTGGGATGTTTTGTTATGCAGCTCATTATAATCAATGAAAACAACATGATTTGACCTTATGAAAACCTCTTTTTCAAACGTTTTCTGAGCTTTGAATCTGCATGGGTTACATATAGAGCAATTCGATTACTTGGAAACAGTCAAATAAATATGTGTCACTGAATTGCTCAGCTAAACTGTTTTAATAACCACACTGCCATCTAGAGGTCACTACTGGAACAATTTGGCCAGATTTTACCAGAATGTCTTTTTCAAAGGATCTTTAATGTCTATTTAGCCATTTTTCTAGCCAGAATTCATTAAAAAACATCAACCCATCCTTTCATTTATAAGTCAAAGGGGATTACCATGTGTTTGATCCTGTATTATTCATTTATTTGGCCAGCAGGCTGGTTTCTCACCTTAGGTTTGATCTAAGCATTAAGAAAAAAAAAACGGAAAAAAAACATGAAGATAAGTGTGACCGTCAGGGCTGCTGCAGGGAGATAAAAAACGTGTCCACATGTGACCAGCAGCCATGGACATCCAACACAGGTGATACCATTCACCAGATGCTGATAGTCTAAGCTGGGTTTCTTTTAAGAATGGTGTGACTATATTTGTGCACAGATGCAGATTTGTGCTCAACTACTGTAGAAGTAATGTTAGCCATAGACCTTATTTTACCAAATAAATAAACGAGTGAGTGAGTGAGTGAGTGGGTGGGTGGGTGGGTGAGTGAGATTGAGTGAGTGAGTGAGTGAGTGAGTGAGTGAGTGAGTGAGTGAGTGAGTGAGTGAGTGAGTGAGTGAGTGAGTGAGTGAGTGAGTGAGTGAGTGAGTCGGTGGGTGAGTGAGTGAGTGAGTGAGTGAGTGAGTGAGTGAGTGAGTGAGTGAGTGAGTGAGTGAGTGAGTGAGTGAGTGAGTCGGTGGGTGAGTGAGTGAGTGAGTGAGAGTGAGTGAGTGAGTGAGTGAGTGAGTGAGTGAGTGAGTGAGTGAGTGAGTGAGTGAGTGAGTGAGTGAGTCGGTGGGTGAGTGAGTGAGTCGGTGGGTGAGTGAGTGAGTCGGTGGGTGAGTGAGTGAGTCGGTGGGTGAGTGAGTCATAGGTAGAGTGAGTGGGTGGGTGAATGGGTGTGTGAGTGAGTGAGCGGGTGGGTGAGTGAGTGAGTCGGTCGGTCGGTGAGTGAGTGAGTGAGTGAGTGAGTGAGTGAGTGAGTGAGTGAGTGAGTGAGTGAGTGAGTGAGTGAGTGAGTCAGTCACTGGGTGGGTGGGTGGTTTAGTGAGTGAGTGAGTGAGTGAGTGAGTGAGTGAGTGAGTGAGTGAGTGAGTGAGTGAGTGAGTGAGTGAGTGAGTGAGTGAGTGAGTGAGTGAGTGAGTGAGTGAGTGAGTGAGTGAGTGAGTGGGTCGGTGGGTGAGTGAGTGAGTCGGTCAGTGAGTGAGTGAGTGAGTGAGTGAGTGAGTGAATGAGTTAGTGGGTGGTTGTGTTAAATAGCTATAATTGATAGCTAAAAATACTGTCATACACAATTCCAAACGATATCGGCACTACCAACTCACTATCAAGCAATGGTTGTTTTCTTCATAGTAACATCACATTTTTACCATGCAAAATCTATAGTATATTTTCATCATGTTAATGTCCTTTCCTAATGTTCTAGCAAACCTTTTTGAATGGGTTTAATTATATCATATTGTTTGTGCAGCACTGCATCCTATATTGAATTTACAAGTGTTGAGCAGCAATTATGAGCCACAATTACAATTTAAGCAAGTCTCAGTGGCCCCTGGCACCTCACATTAATTAAAAATGTGTTATGAGTATCAAATGTTCAGCGAGATAAAAAATTAGTTTAGCGAGTTTGGAATTGACTATGGAAGCATGCAGCCATCTCTATCAGCGCCGCAGGCCTGCAGCGTCCTGCATCTCAACAGCCTTTGATGGACCACTAAATGATGCTGTTTTCCTATAAGGTAATTTTTTTTCATAATGGAGGGTTTGAAAAGTGATGAAGTGCCCCTAAAAAGAAAACCTGACACACCAAATACTTTCCTCTAGCCTCCAAGCGATTATTATGGCAAATAAATGGCTTGCATTATTTATAATATGTAATAAAACTTTGGTGATACAATGCATCATTGTAATCTTCTTAGGATAATCTTTTAATTCCCTCATTATGAATTAGCGCGGAGTCTTACCTCAAGAGTAAGCCGGTGGAAACATTAACTTAGCCCTGCTTTTATGTGTTACTGAGATTTAATTAGCAGAGTAGGCATGAGTCAAACTCCCCCCACAGGATAAACAAAACCCACAGTGCCACGTTAGACAGCTCAACAACAGCGCCGTCCCACACCGAGCCTTGTGGAGTTTTCCATCGTTCTGGTTTAAAACCATAACCTTCCAAAAGTTGAGTTGTTTCTGCCTCATTGAGTTCAAAACATCTCTGTATTATCAACTCTGTCAACTTTATCATAAAGTGAATTATCATAAACAATAGTGATATATGCATCCTCAGGAACGACTATCCATTTAAACTCACAGCGTAAATGTTTAAAAGACCAAAAGATGTGTTGATCTAAACAATAAAGGAGAAGCAAAATACCTTCAGCAATGACATTCTAACTTGTTGTATAAGTGGTTGTTAAGGTGTTGCTAGTGTGTTCTTAGTGGTTACTTACTAACCCAAGTGAAAAGTGTCCAAATGATAATCCGCAATGGATAAGACACATGCCTTTGGTGTGAGAGACCCGGGTTCGAATCCACTGTGAGACACCAATGTGTCCCTGAGCAAGACACTTAACCCCTAGTTGCTCCAGAGGCGTGCGACCTCTGACATATATAGCAATTGTAAGTCGCTTTGGATAAAAGCGTCAGCTAAATGAATAAATGTAAAATGTAAATGTACTTGCATATAAAGCGCAACTTATGACATCGGATGTAGCGTAGTGCGTCATGGCGTAGCGTAAATATCAGCAGTACGTTGCATTACTCGCATTATGTGCTTTACACTTAAGTCGAATCTGTATGTTTGTTTGTCCGGAAGCTAGTTATTTTACTTCATTAAGTTTTGAATATGAATATTTTTCTTACACAAACTCATCGCTTTGCTTCAGAAGGTCTTTATTAACAACCCCCCTTGTGTGGAATTCTTTTATAATGGATGGATGCACTTTTTTTAGCTTCAATCTGATGATTCCAATGGTTGCAATCCATTATAAAGCTCAGAAGCATCAGGGTGTTTATTAATATAACTCCGATTGTATTCTTCTGAAAGAAAAAAGTCATATACACCTAGGATGGCTTGAGGGTGAGTAAATCATGGGCTAATTTTCATTTTCATTTCTCCTTTAATAGCAAATATCAATAGAAATAAAGGTCATAAAATTAATTTGGTTCCGGAATTTATTTCATAAAGGGAATTTTTTATTCCTAACCGAGACCATTCACTTAAAATGAGTGCTTGCTGACAGCATCCTCTTTGCGCGAGAGTTTATTATTCGGAGCTCTCTGAGCAGCTGGGTGTCTCTCCAGGGACTGCGATCACGGTGGGAACCAGAGGAGAAAGACTAAATGTTCTGTATGCACAACCCTTCCCGTGCCCCTCTGCCCCGTACCACAGAAATTGGACAAGGAGTGATATTAGAGCTGAAGTTATATCTGTGGACATGGCCGAGGGGCTGCACTGTCACACTGCATTCTGGGTATTTTTCTGGCAGAGCAGGTAAAAGCCATAGCTCTCCTGATTTAACACACTGAAATGACACAGCACCCAAAGAGTAATATCCAGGCGCTAATGCATCTCCTTAACGCTCTCATGTCGTTTGAATGGAAAATGTAGTCTGCTACATCCTCTCCACTGGTATGAGAGATACACACCAGGCTGCATTATACATTAATGTTGCTTCTGAACGCAGGGAACTTGTAGTGCGAAGAGTTCATTGGTTAATGTGACTAGACAGCATCTACAACCCGCTGTCTGTTATCACAAAAAAAATGATTTCGACTCGTACCTCAGTTGGTAAAACTAATGGAAAGCATGTTTTCAGTAATGCACAATGCAAGGAGGGTTTAAAAGCCAAATGTGCTGCTTATATTTCTGTTATAGCACTTACATAAAATCTTCAGTAGAAATGTTTGTTATTTGAACTGTAAAGTGGTTTACATCATCCTTTTGGTATGAAACTAGTTTTTAAAATGTATGAACTGACTCATGTACATAGTTCTTTACAGAGAGTTTCATCATGTCCCATTCTTGTTCATTTATATTTAGTCTCAGCTTCAGACGTCTCGCCCACGGACTGTTGGCAACTTCTGATGCATGGACACACAAAATGGGAAACATGTTGCATTCATTCATATATCGTTATTACCGTAAATAAAGCTCTGTATGCTTTCAAATCGGTCTTGCTGTACTTTGATGTCATAAGAATGTGGTTTGCAGCGCCATTGTTGCAGTAAACTTGCACAAATTTCTTGAATGGACTTTACATTTTTTAGCCCCTAAACATGATCCGGAAACAAAACTAACTGTAATTGGATGCTTTACATGTCGCTCAGATGTCCTCTTAAGCGGTCCCTGGCCAATGAAAGCTGCAACGGAGTTCAGACCTTCTGCCATCCGTCTGAAGACTAATTTATAGTATGCTATCCTCCCACAAGCTGCTTCTCCATATTGTGGCGAAAGGTACTTGTCACAAGCCATTCCATGTCGAGTTGAACCAGCCGGCACGATTACTGTTTATTTTTGTCACTGTGGCTATAGTGCCTATTCACATAATGAGTTTTTGCATTCAACTGCTCCGCTTTTCCATTGATTTTCTATTTAAACATGCGCTACATGGATGTTTTTGAATGCTGCACTCGCGCATGACATTGCGCTCTAAAATGATTTGTTATTTAAATTGTTTGCTATTATTTTCAAATTATAAAGATATTTGCTCTTTTACAATGTAGAAAAATGAATCTAAAAGATTTTTGCCAACTCACTTTTTTGTCCACTACAATGAATGTTTGACTGAAACAACATAAAAATCCTTATTATATAGAGCCAAAATGATATGGCCTGTTACGCAAAACATGAGGTGTGTTCACAGACACTCTAAATAATAGATATGATCAATAAGTTATGACAACATATGTTTTTACATTTCTTTAACTCATCAAAATAAGTTAAGCAATTTTCAACTTTTTTATGTTATACAAGATTCAGCTCTTTTTTTTTTTTTTTTTTTTTTTTTTTAGTTGAAATGACTTAAACATCCAAGTTGATTGTACTTGTAAAAATATAAGGCAGCAACTTTCTTTACAGTGTAGCTACAAAGTTATTGACATATTATAAGTAATATACTGTTGTAATGATATAAAATGATATACCTTGACAAAAAGGTATGTGTAAAAATACTGTACTACTTTACTTTATCATCTCGTCACTACAGGAGTTCCACCAGGATGTCTGAGCATACAGTTAAGGCTGGAATGTACTGCATGACAAATGTGGAGTCAATTATTATCGTAACAGCTTTAAAACACTATGTATCATACACTTAATTACTGAGGATCACACACTGTAGTGGATGTCCAAATATGGACTAGACTTTCATGTCATTCCGAACTCAACAAACTGAAACTTTAGCCTGATTGCGAGGAGACGAATTAAAAGTTGGGGAAAAAAATCGGCTCAAAAATATCAAGCATGTTTGATATCCTTTGACTGGATGGATTAATAGTCTGAAGCCTGTGCCTATCAATCACATGATTTTTGGGCGAAATCTGTCAACCTTGACTGTCAAAAAACTGCAGACTGGCTCTGACTTTTTTCGCCTTTAGCCCTGCTGGGAACAGTTTGCGAATGTTCCACACTGAGTCATGCTCAAGTGGAAAAGCAACTATACCATTCTCAGAACAGTTTGGCATGATGGTTGAAAAGCATTTTTGATAACGCTAAAAAGTATGTAGAAAGATATATTCAAATGCCCAACATTCACGAAACTCAACACATCCCCCAAAACTAGCAAACTCCTTTATTTGCTTAATTGCATTTCAAAGAGTTTTGCATAAATTCCTCACAGCTCTGCTAAACACATTTTATCATATGCAAATTCTACTGAAATCAACAGAGAGTATGATGAAAAGTGTACAGATTCTGTATAGGCCTACTCATAAATTTGCAGAACCATCTTTGATAACACTTTTATCATTACCAGTCTCATGCTAACACATGTAATGTTTAATTGTTGCATTATATTTTGGTAACACTGTGTAACAGATGCATATTTTAAACGTTGATTCGAGGTGAAAGAGGTGCACGAGGGATGAGTCAAAATTATTTTCTTGGTCTGATAATGGACAACATACCACAGAAGAGGTACATTGAAATTACGCGGGTTTCACACATGTAACTTCCAGACTATCTTTTCCAGTAAATGCATCTGTCTTTGCATCTTTTTTTTTAGATAAAATAAATATATTTTTTTAACAAATGACACCACCTATTAAAGGGATTGTGCGTCCACAAATGAAATCTCTGTCATTTACTCACCTTCATACCGTTTCAAACCGATATGATATTTTTCTAATCGAACACAAAAGAAGAGATCATTTAATTATATCTGGTTGGGTGTATTCAATTCAGCTGATAGTTAAATGTGTGGATCTGTCTTATGAAGAACATAACAAGACGGTTAGCCATGAATCAATGACCTTGAAGATGGTTGCAATAGTGGCTCCTTATGAATGAACCCATGAGCGTGCACGCACACACATGCACATCTATCAATCTCAGTTCGCGATTGGTCGGCATAATCATCTGTCACTGTCCTAATGGCCCTCTCCCTCAAGTCAAGATGATGAAAGTGCCGGGCAGACGAGGGATAGCTGGGGAAAAGAGTGTGTAAGGCTTCGGCTCGGTTCCCCTTCTCATTAACCTCAGTGATGGTCTGACAGACAGCTGTCGAGATGAGCAGTTGACTAGTATCTGTAGAAGATGAAGGGCTGGGTAGAAGAATGACAAAAAAGAGATCGAGAGAAAGAGGGGGGAAAGAGCAATGAGAGACACAGCAGATGAAATCAGTCAGTGAAAGATTGAATAAGCCAGATACTGACATGTCATTAGCTTCACAAAAAAGATCTAGATTAAAAGTTCAGGTCAAATTCAAACGACTAATCCAAGAGGTTGCTCTTTTATAACTCACGAACTTAATCGAGTTCTCAATCATGATTAAGTTCTCATTCAAGTATCAAACATCTCTAAATGTTCCCTAAAGGATAAAGGGAATAGAAACAAGACATATTTTACATGTTTTTACAGACGACATCATTGTTAAAACGATCCCCATTCACACGGATCCACGAAAATGACAAAAAAAATCTGTATTCTGCTGCCAGGCCATAAAATAGCGATGAAACACTATAGACTGAACACGTAATACGCACATGCATGACGTCATCGTCTTCACAGATTTGCGTTTATGTTGTTTACACGGAGACCGTTTTCAAAAACTTGCACATTGAAACCCGTTTTCAAAATGTTACATTTTCAGGCACCCAAAACGAACGACTAAAACACATAAAAAGTTTTACGTTTTTATTTGAAAACGGTGTCGTGTAAACAGCCCCTTAGTAGCTGAAGTGTTGATGTAGTACTACTCATTTGTCCTGCATTACTTCCTGCATAGTTACCTATTAACGACGGACCATTATTCTAAAGTGTTACCAAAATGTTTTTCACCTGTTCATCATCCATCAGGTAAAAAAAGCATGTTTGATCGGTTAGCACAGTAATAGCATTTTCATGATCAACCTAAACAATTTAGAGAATTTGATGTGAAATATTTGATTTTTGATTTCAGACTTTAGCATTTTGGCAAATCTAAGCACAGTTTGAGATATTGTTGAGATCTCTGAAGTCTTTTCTCTCAGGAGAAACATGAGAAGCAGATTATGGGTCAAATACAACTAACCTTATAACCATGCATAATTAGAATAGCAAAATAAACATCAACTTTAAAAGCGAGAAAATGCTTTAATATCTTTTGTCCAATACAATCCATTATCTTTACACAAATTCATATCTATAAACGTAATGATTTCATTTAGTTTAGTTTACTATGGTCAAACTACTGTTAACTCACATATGATTTTTCTTCCCTATGGGCCAGTCCTCTTATAATTTCGGCATGAGTGAGTTTCACCGCACATGGTTTTAGACATCTAAGTCAAAGTCCTAATCACTCTGAAGTGTGTGTAAGTAAGTGGGCATGCGTGGGCACTGGTGGGCTGTGACAGTCTGGCCACCCTGCGGTAATGAGAGTCAGGAAGAGGGTGATCAGAGACGAGGAATCACATCATTAGGACCACATTCCCTTGCAGTCAAGAGCGAGAGAGAGAAAGAGACAGAGCAGTCAGTCACTCCGCTGAACAGATCAAACTATAATGAGCCTGTCTCTTTGTTCTGTGCCCAGGCCTCTGATGCACTCCTTCTACACACACACACGCACACATGCACACACGCACACACGCACACAGTGACAGCGAAGGAAGGAAGACAAATACTCAAATAACTGTCTATACATGAAGAGACTCTCTGTGCATCTTTATTTGTCAGAGACTCTGAGCTATGGCAGATTGCATATGAAGAATATCGCTCCGTTCCAAAACCTATACTGAGCTGCCCGTGTAGGCAGCATTTTAGCATTATAAGAGTGTTTCTGAGTCAAACTTTGTTCTGAAAGGTTGGCAGTGAGATTAGAATCAGGCTAAGAAAGCAGCATGCGAGGACCACCCGTCGGCGGTGTGGGTGAAGGTATAATGCATTTAGGTTTTTTACTAGCGCTTTTGTGAAGTTCACTTAATATAATAGAATTTAATTTCAACTTTACTTAACTCCATGCTTAATCTGACTCCAATCTCAAATGATTATTTCAATTTAGACTGGTTCTAATTAGGAACTAACCATAAATATTGTTTATGTTTTTATTTAGATATTTGATTATTCTGGGTATCTCATACTTTCAATTATTCGTTTATTAGGCACCCCGTGTTGCACAGAGTATATTTGACAGAGGATGCAGGGTTAAGTATTTACCGTTAAGTTCCACCGCTACCTGCTTGCTCATAACGAGAAGAGTAATTTTCATAGTCGCATTCATACAACTTGCTAAGTCAGTGATAGTCAGTAACCAAAAGTTCCCAGATGATGTGCTCCCTGCTCCATTCATTCATGAGCC
Source organism: Leuciscus leuciscus (assembly GCF_965113295.1). Lineage (NCBI taxonomy): Eukaryota > Metazoa > Chordata > Actinopteri > Cypriniformes > Leuciscidae > Leuciscus > Leuciscus leuciscus. Next base: position 26,557,687 of record NC_138734.1, read on the forward strand.
TTCAGTTTGATCCGGACACAATGTTTGCGGTAACACCCGACTCCACTTTAATCTACTAGAAACAAATGATTTCAGAAGAATATCAGAATAAATCAAATATAACATTTTATTTGTCAGGTAAAAGGTAAAAATGTATCATGCCAATTACACAATTAATAGTCGATTCAAAAATGATAATGCAATTGTGAATCCCATTGAAGCCACCTGGCAATTCTGTGCACCTGTACATGGTTTTACTGCAGCTACATGGGAAATAGCAGTCCCATGCATTCATCTAGCACGACACTACCGACACCTGACTGCTACATTACACAGTTTTTTGTATCATTTTCCTTTTGTTAATAAATAATTTTCGTTAAGTTTGGCTTTCTCGTGTCCCAATTTTGTTGCGTCCCTTTTGAGCCACGGGGCGTAACATCATTGAACACACATTATAGTTGTTTGTGCTACTACATGTACACATAGACTAGTTGAAGTTATTCTTTAAAACACACGACTGTTTTAATGTAAGTGTTGTATGCAATGCTTAGATTAAAAGTTGTAGATGCTATGCATTCTAGACCATGTGTCTTGCGTAAAATTTGAATAAATGTAACATGGAATTGTCCAGCAATTTGTACGTGGAACACTGCTATTGTGCTGTAGTTTGCATGCATCATGACAAAAAAAAACATGACGAAACGAATATCGAAAGCAATCAAATCAAATAGGCCGCCCGCCTCTGCCATCCGTCTTGCAGCCAGTAGTAACCAGGGCAAACCCTCCTCCCAGTCTCTATCCAACTGTACACAATAAGCACAAAGGAGAGACTTCAAAGTTTGATGAAATCTCTCTAATGAACCTTGGCTTTGTGGATGATACACACTAGCAAGATTATGCTTGATTTTTAGCTGTTTTAGGACTTGTTAGAGAAGATGATAGGTAAAGTTAGTACCTTGATCACTCTGAATTATTTCAGGAATGCCGAAAAGTGACAAATCGTGACAAAGCTCTTACAATTGATTGTGATGTAATTGTACACAACGGATAGGCAGAAGGAAAACGTGTGACCAGACACATGACAGTAAGCAAGTATTTGCTTCCCGACTTTAAACATGGCAGAGGACCCACGCAGTCCACAATAATGTGGATATAATAATGTCAATAATAATTTTTGATTCGGCTTACTAGTTACCTGACAAATGTGATATGATTTTATGTAGGCTGAAATGTCGTGTTTTAAACGTGGGCAAAAAAAAATATTGCAAAACACGATCTTTCTTATGATCAAGTCTTACGCACCCCAGAATGACCCGACTTTTCGTGTGCGACTTCCAACACAGCATGCCGAAATTTTGTGGGAACCACTACCTGAACAATAGGATCCCCAACAAAATTCTCACCATGAGGACTCCATTTCCTCAGCAACAAACCATCTTGTACAAAAGCCATATCTGGTACATCACTGTCAAGAAGTGCAGAGGTAATCAGCTCAACCAAGGAGGAATCTGAGTGTTGTTCTTTACTCAGCTCATCTGCAGACAGAGGAAAAGACAGAGCAGACAAACCAGGTATAGGCAAAAAAGTACCTGGTGTATTTAACTCATTTTTTCCTTGAGCCTCCAAATGTTCAAAATTTTTTGTCATAGCGCGAGTTACAACACCCACATGGTCTACAAGCATATTCTGTTGAATCAGCTCTCCACTAGATGAAACCATAGGAGAAGGAGATGGATTTTCCAACACCTGGTCTCCTGCCAATTTATTTCCCAAGATAAGATGAACACCCTCGATTGGTAAAGCAGGACGCAATCCCACTACCACTTCACCAGTCACTAAATCAGAGTGAAGCTTGACTTTATGAAGAGGAACTGTTAACGTACTTAAGCCCATTTTTATGAGTGAGCACAAAATCAGCCAACGACGCAGCCTCCTCAGGAGACTGAACTTTGTGTTCACTGATATACGTCGCAATTTGATCAGAAACGGAAACTTCAAACTGTTCAATTATGATAAATTCAAGCAAATCCTCAAATGTTTTAGCATCAAGCGACGCACACCAACTTGTAACATGTCGTCTTAAATCTCGCACAAACACCAAATGAGTCTGTCCCTGACTCTTTACACAGTCTAATGCGTTGTCGATATGTTTCAGGTACACACTCGTATACTTTCAACACTGCGGACTTAACGGTTTCAAAATCTTTACTCTCCTCTGTACTTAAAGCAGAAAAAGCTACCTGCGCTTTACGAACTAATACACTTTTGCAGCAACAAAAAAATTTATTTAGACCAACCTCGTATTCAGCGATTTTTAAAAGTTGATATTTTGTGCATATTTATCAAAACATACGAAGGCGATTCAACAAATTTTTCAACATAAGCAAATAAACCACAGACTGAAAGTAACCAAATGTGCAATCAAATTCTTGGAATTTTGTCTAAAAGTCTATCTACCTACCTAAAGCTATAGTCTTCATGCGGATACTGGCGGGGGAAATTAACAACGCAAGCCCAGTGGGTGGAACTGCAACTGGTTAAACCAGCGAAAATTCTCAACACCATGGATGTGCCCGCTAGACAACCGCTACTACCCACTTTCACCACAACACTACCAAAATAACAAAAACGACATGTCTCATAGGAAACACATCGCTAATCCTAGCAGGGAAAAACTCCAAGTCAAAACAAACAATATTGCACAAAGTTAACTTACTAGTCGGTGAATTCAAATGGCGACCAAACAACTGCACCAAATGCTTTCAGGTGTCCCAAAGCGCACTTAATGTGACGTCTAATTTTTCAAATTGGGCTTCCCCAAAACGTCACGACCAAACAATAATTTCAAATCGCGTTCAACGGAATCAGAAACAATAAAAACACACAATCAAACGAACAAAATTAACAAATATTTTCAAATCACCAATAAAATATCAGACAAAAGGACAAAACTACTACAACGAGGACGAGACCCCATTTGTTATGCTCCATGGCTCAAAAGGGACACAACAAAATTGGGACATACGAGAAAGCCAAAATACGAAAGTTATTTATTAACAAAAGGAAAACTGTACAAAAAACTGTCATGATGCATGCAAAAGAAACATAACCAAACGAATATCGAAAGCAATCATCCGATTGCCATCCGTCTTGCTTCTCTTAAAGGTGAAAAGGGAAGTTGGCAGCAGGTGTCACCGATGCAATCAGGTAAGAGGGCAGAGTAATCCGTCCAACGCTGGGGAAAACCCTATTAAAGACACAGGTTGTCACATATAAGCACTATGTGTTTAACACAATTACAAATTTGAAAATACAAAGAAATGCATACCCGACAACAGAGAGGCACACAGTGGTGTGTGAGTTCTTACTCAAGAAACTGACACACCACTACGTAGGGGTTTTCAGGTTACAGAATCCCCCTGACTGTTCGGCCAGTTTCCCCCCTAAATACCCAGATCAGACCAAAAGAGTTGTAAATATTTACTACACAGATATTTTTTAAATGGTGTTGGGCCTATTCATGCGCCCCAAAGAGTTGCACCTAGTTTCGGGGGAGAGGAGAAATTATGGTTTCACTTTATTTTGATGGTCCCTTTAACACATTCTGTTGACTATAAGTAACGTTTCACCTACATGTCTACTAACTCTCAGTAGAGTGTCAGTAGAGTATTATGGCGCTTTTCCACTGTACCAGCTCGTCTCGACTCGACTCGCCTTTGTTTGGTTTTCCACTGTGTAAAAGTTGTACCTTTACCTGCTTCCAGGTACTTTTTTTCGTATCTCCTCCGGCGAGGTTCTGAGCGAGCTGAGGCGAGCTGAGGCGATACTAAAATGTGACGTGAAAACACGGCAGACTGCTGATTGGTCAGAGAGAATCGTCACTATTCACTGCGTCATCATTGCACGCGCCAGACGGAGTATCCTGAATAAAAAAACAGCAAAAACAAAAACAAAAACATCCAAAAACAGCATACACTCGATTTCCTCCATTGTCCTGTTTGTGTGGGTAGCAGGTGTGTGTCGCGTAGAAGATTAAGTCACGGCAGTTTCTTGCGGCGTCGCTATGACGACCAGGTACAATTGTGGAGGACAGGTACTATCTGCAATGGAAAACGGAGCTGGTACTGGTAATGGAAAAGCGCCATTAGTAAACTGGTAGGGTTAGAATAAGTTGACATGTAATTGCAAAGTTACTTATAGTCAGTAGAATGTATGTTGGGGAGCATCAAAATGCAAAAGCCAAGTGCAAACCTAAAGCTCTTTTCTCTGAGATAAACAAACTGGTAAAACCATCATCTGTAGCTATTACTGGCTCTGTTGATCTCTGTGAAGGTTTTCAGTCATTTTTCCTACAAAAAATGTAGGTTTATCTTTTTAGTGACTTGAGCCAGGTTGAAAGGAGGGGAGTAGGGACAGGGGGGATGCATTCATAAGTGGGGAGAGAAGTCTGGGCAAGTGGTGTCCTATGCTCTTTCTTTGAGATTTTCTCTCTAGATCAGTGAGTTTTATAGTTTTATTGCAGGGTGTTTGATCTCATGTTCTGTCTTAGCAGGAAAACCAGTCTTACAAGCATGAATCAACACTCAAAAGTATGTACTTTACCAGCAACAGTAAAAAAAAAAAAAATGTATTTTTACTGCAAGAAAGCAATTGGGATGCAGCCTGTATGCAAAAGAGACATTAGTAAATAAATGCACATACACTACAGATGTAAGTTTGAAGAAAAGAAAAGTTTGGCATTCCTGAGATTCTGTTTTACCTTTAGAAATGGAACTCAACACAACGTCTGAATGCTATGGGGAACCGCATCAGCATGACCGGTGTCTGAAGCACGTGTGCCAACACAACAATCTCATTGGCCAACGACAGTCCATGATGTCACTACCAGAGTGCCACTACCATGATGTCACTACCATAAGTAAGTAAGTATAAAAGGGTGCCTGCTATGTACGTAATCAGCTTTTTTTTTGCTTTTTTTTTTTTTGTCTTCAGGAGCAATTCGTGTTTGAAGATATTTATTACGGATAAGCACTCGAACAAGTGTTTCAGGAAGTGTGTACCTCTGTGTCCCAGGTTTTGACACCTGAGGACACACACAACCTCTGAGTCGGGTGAGGAGCATGCACGTTTAGTTTTCGAGGGAGCTGAATGTGCCCATTGTGAGAGATTCTATGAGAGACCCCCTATTCTTGAGGATTGTGGACAAGCATCTGCACCCCTCGGCTCAGCCCTGCGGTAGCTAAGGCACAGCGGAGACTGAAGTCGTGGGGATGACAGGTCAAGCTGGCTGAGGAGTTAGAGATGTCCAGCTCAAACGATCTGCTGCATCAGGATGTACTTTCTCTTGAGTCTTCCAGCACCATCCAGCTGGGATGAGGCGGGATGTGGTTAAAGAGGGTCAAGATATCCCTATAGTGAGCCTTCTCAACCTGCCAGCCCCACATACGAGGAGTTGCTGGAGGTAATGGCCCGTGCCACGACTAGACTAGATCTAGTTTGGGGGTGCGAAAGACAGGAAGTCGCTCGTGGCAGAATCAATGAACGGTTCCTGTCGGGCCATAACCGTCCCAATCAAATGAGCATTTTGTTTATTTCAGAGCTTCATGCTGAGGTGAAGAAGACATAGTAGAGGCCATATTCAGCTGGCATCTATCCCTTTCAGCATTCAAACTATTCCAATGGAGGGTTTGCCTGAACGGGTATGTGAGGATGCATCCAATTGAAAAGACGCTTGCATCCTCTTTGAAGCCTCTGACCATGCCGTCTAAGTCGTTGCAGACCACCTCGCGCTTGAGGTCGGTGGCACCTTGCACACAATGTCTGTAGACGGTTGTCTGGAAGTTTAGAGAGGCGAGGGCAAGGTCGGTGGCATTCAGGAAGTTTTCAGGAATCCTTGCTGAATTAAATCTTCTTTTAAGACCTCTGGGGGTCCTGGTCCATCACAGTCTGAGGACTGGAGGCAGGGCCAGAGGGAGAGTGTGGCCACTCCTGCTCCTCCCTAGAAGGAAGAGACAAGATCTAAGGGAAGTGATCTAAAGAAAGTGAGGAGAAGTAACATTCCTTCTCCTTCCTTTCTTCCCCATCCGATAAGGGTGTGTGTGGGGAACAAGAGGTTGTAACAAGTCCTAATCAGGCACTGAGGCTGGACTTTATTTTACGATCCGCCTTCTGATAGTCTAGTAGAGCTGTTGATTCCTTCCCCATAAAAACTGGGTGTTTAAGTTAGAAAACACCTGGGGTATGTAAGCAGGTACTTTTTGAGCTGTAACCATGTCCTTTTCGGGCTGACTCTAATCTTTCTTGCTCTAATACTATTTTTTACAGCAACCATGAGAGCTTAAATAACGTAAGTAACCTTGTCTCCCCTTTTCTGGTTCTGCAGGATACCCTCCTTGTTGTTATCAATATGTCTAGTGCTGATTGAATCAATACGGGCTATGGCAGGTCCTAGATGAGTGTGTTAGGAGGGTTGAGCTGCCTCCCCCAGGATTCTGGGGTCTTTAGCTTCCCGGGTGGCTTCCTTTTAGAAGGGTAGCAGTATCAAGGTTTGTAACTAGCACTTACCTGGCTCTCTTTGGTAGACTGTTCTTCAGGATTGAATAGAACCCTCCCCATTGTCTGGGTTTTAAAGTAGGGAACGCCACTCTCTGTTAGAGCCCTAACCGATCCATTAGAACCTAACAAGCAGAGGTAATTTCACTTATAGCATCCCTTCTTGTTATCAAGCACCTTTGCAGGTGCTGGGAGTCTTGGGAAAGGTATCCTGGATGAGTCTAGACAGGGTGTGAGCGCTTTTACCCCGATTGTGCGGTGGTACGCTGAAGCACCCTTGCGGCTCCCTAGGAGTTGGTGAATAGATATTCTAGATATGCTCCCCCTAGAGGTAGTAGTAAGCCAAGGTTGCAGTTTAAAGTATTCTTCCTGGAGTCATCCGTCATCATGCAAGAGAAGTTGACATAGCGAAACTTGGGAATATGTTGGGCCATATGTGGCTAATGGCTGGTCCACAAGGAAGGGAGGAAGGCTGTAAGGCCATCAAAAATACAGTAAAATCTGTAAAATTGTATATAAAAAAATTTTATAAAATAAAAACATTTTACATAACTGTTTTCTATTTCAATATTTATCTAAAATGTAAGTTATTCATGTGATGGGAAAGCTGAATTTTTCAGCATCATTACTCCAGTCTTTAGTGTCATATGATCCTGCAGAAGGATACTTCTGATTTGCTGCTCAAGAAACATTTCTTATCACCTTATCAATATTGAAAACAGTTGTGTTGTGCTGCTTAATATTTCTGTGGAAGTCGTGACACATTTTTTTTGTATTCTTCGATGAAAGTTCAGTCTTACAACTAGTTTGTAAGACTAAAATGAAGTAAGTGTAATCGAGTAAGAGTAAGTGAAATCTTACAACTAGTTTGACTGATTTTTAAAAGTCAATGTATGCATTTATTTCAGTTGCATTCAAAGTGCCTGAGAATTGAACCCATTTCAGTGTTGCTAGTATTCGGCTTGAAAAGTTCAGTAACTTTGGGTTTTAAAAAACTCTAAAATGTCCTACCAGTCATCTCTAAACATTCACCCACAGGGTCAAATATCCCTCTGACATTTAGGAAAAGCACAGCCTTCTGATGCACCTGAAAAAAAGGTTTATATTTGATCAGTATGTGTATTCCTAGAGAAGCATCATGCTTTATAAACTGAGCAGCAGATCTGTACTCATTGCTATAAAAAGGAAATGTCAGAATCAAGAACACTACTCTACCTTGTCCAGACTTCATCAGTGTGCAAACTCACCTCATGTGTACAGCACATTTTCTTTTATGCACTGAGCTGCGCTTCTCCTTGAGAGTGTTTTTGTTATTATTTTCAGTAAAGGCCACCCCTTCATGCCTCTCATCTGCCTCTCATCTGCCTCTGTCGGCACTGAGACATGAAGAGGCACTTTTGACACCTCTTCCCCATCTGTGCTCCCACACAAAAGCCTCCTGAACAAGTTCTTCTCAGATTCCATTTGCTCTCAGCCTGTTTATCTCCCCGATCACCCGCCGTCCAGGGGAAACCCCTCTCTTATCTGAGCAAAGAGACAGACCAACAAAAAAAAAAAAACGTGCGCATTGAGAGAAAGAGACAGAGAAGGAAAAGTAGTCTCAGATCTCGTTACCTCTTCACAGAAGTGAGGAAGACAAGCGACTGAAATATACAGTATATCTCTTGACGTGTTACTAATGGACTCCCTCCTCTTGTTTCACTGCTATCTTTCAGCTTAGCTCTGTGGACCATAGGTTTGACAGTATTCACAGATTCTTCAAATGCCCTGCTGATCGTTTACTGTGAAAATTCATGTATTATACCTGGGCTGGTTTACCTTAACAGTCTGTTGGAATCTCTTAGATGGCTTGGTGCCACATACAGACCACATATAGTAGGCCGAAACAATCCAGAATGGAAAACTTTTAAGTTCATTATATTAAGCTTACCTCTAGTTAGTGGTGACATTTTTAGCTTAAGCGGCAGTAGTTCAAAATGTGCAAGAGTCAATGAAAGCAAGTGAACACACTTTCTGTGTTCTATTCTAGCAGTTCTTGGCAACAAATCACACATTGTGGACTGCTGATCGTCAAAAGTCCAGCTATGACAGAGAATCTGTATGAAAGAGAAAGATTTCAGATACCTATTCACAAACAAAACCTAATTGGTGAGAAGGCCATCCAATATATGCCAAAAATGATCTAAAAATCCATTAGCAGCTGCAATGTAGAAAAGGTTATGTTTACTGGCAATCAAACAGCAAATAAAAACTTGAATCAGCAAACCAATGCTAACGACTTATGAAGAGCCGTAAGTGGTGTCTGCATTAATTTACATAAAAAGGGGAAAATAAGGATGGCTTAAAGGATCCAATCATATCACCTTTATACTTATTATAGCTACATAGACCAGCTGACTTACAAACCACCTCAATGAATTTACACAGTGAACCTTCCTTTTAGTTTATTTACAGATGGGGAAGAGGTGTCAAAAGTGCCTCTTCACATCTTAGTGTTCACAGAGGCAGAGGAGAGTTATTTTGATGCAGAACTACTTTTTTTAAGGGGGTGAACATCTAATTATGCTTTATTTATGTAGGTAGAACTTACTGTAGCTCCATGTAAGTAAATAGTTACTTCTCGAGTTGCATTGTGCAAAAATTGCATCATGAACTGAAAGATTTGACTTTTCAAGATGCTTTTCACCTCAGTTTTGAGTGATCTATTATTTTCAAACCACTTCCTTTTTTTTACTCAAAAATACCAGAAGAAATATACTGAGATCTACAACATGTACAAATCTGATTTCCAGTGGTATGTCATTAAAAAATCAACAACATCAGCATAATCATGGCATGCACAGTAACTTAAAACTGGGCTAAAGAAAAAACAGTGCCGCTGCTGAACATCATCCCAAATGAACTCACAACTTTTAATAAACCTTTCTCTCATAAACCTTTCTCTCTACTAAGCATCTACAGTACAGAGGAGTGTATTTGACCTCAATTCCCTGGAAAGATATACAGTATATACATATACATGACTTGCATTAACATTTAATGGAGACATAAATATTCACTACATTGCATTATTTAAAGTCCCCCTGTGATGAAAATAAAGGTTTTAGTCTACCTGGTGTTTTTAATGTGCTTTAAGACAAATTATGTGCAGATTCATAAGTCCACAACACCATTGCTGAGTATTTTATCCTTAAATCTGCAGTGAAAAAAGACAGTCTCAAAAACACAGTTTGAAATCGCTGGTCTTTCTGACGTCACAAACTACATTGTAACCAATCACGTCAACATATCCCGGTATATATTTTTGGTGATATGAAAAATCGGGTAGATTTATTCATATAGCGGGTGTATGGTGTATATTTTGCGATGTTATGATGAACTATATGCCTTTCTCCACTGACGTTCTGAGTTGTTCCAAAGCGTTTCTGATGATTGTTCGAATTTTTTCACTCCCTTATATAAAATTGTTTAATTACAAACAACAATAATGGCATTATATCAGTGAGTGCTGGGAGGAAATACAGACAGTGGGCATTAAAACACCATCTTTGATGCCTCGTTAATGTTATGACAGTGAAGAGGATCGTTAGGCCTACAGTAGGCGGAAGAGATCTTCCTAATGTTTATTAATCTTACAGGACATGAAATTTTATTTGCCCAAATTAACCACTTCTGTAACCGGTGTCAGGGGAGAATGTTAAAGACCCCATGAATTCATATTTGTCTGTGGATTTTAGTCCATACCTGTCATCTTTGAGGACAATCTATTTATATAAGTACACCTAAAAGTTGATAAAAGTAACTTTTAGAACATATATACAATTTAAATGTACAAAAATGACATCATTACAAAATATTGATGACTCAAGTTACACTTACATGTATCCAAAGACTATTGGCTATTAAAAATGGGATGAGAACTTCAATACTTCCTATTTCAATAGGAAATCCACACAGCAAAGAAAACTGCGCCTGTCGAGTGATGTCATGCGGTCTTTAAAGATTTATTAACTATTTGCAAGTGTTATGGTGCCACCATGGTACAATGATGGTGTAAGATGATACTACCATAATGATTACCATGTTCATGTACTGGTATCCAAATGAAATGGAAAATCTTTAAAAACTGACCAAGAAAACACAAACAGTGTTGAGAAAATTATTATTTGATCCCCTGATGATTTTGTAAGTTTGCCCACTTACAAATAAATGAAGGGTCAATCATTTTATGGTAGGTTTATTTAACGGATAGAGACAGAATATATATAAAAAAAATAAGGTAACACTTTATTTTACAGTGTCCTTGTTACATATGTTACATGTACTTACCATAGTAATAACAGTAAATTATGCATAATTACATGCAACTAACCCTCAACTAAACATTAATCCTATAGTAAGTACATGTAGTTAATTAATATTACTCAGTACTTAAATATATAATTACACTGTAACAATGGCACCTTAAAAAAAAAAAATAACCAAAAATAAAAATAAAAACATTACATGGGTTATAAATTGATGAGTAATAAGTATTTGATCCCCAAGCAAAACATAATTTAGTACTTGGTGGAGAAACCCTTGTTGGCAAGCACAGAGGTAAGACGTTTCTTGTAGTTGGTCACCAGGTTTGTACACATCTCAGGAGGGATTTTGGTCCATTCCTCTTTACAGATCCTCTCTAAATCCTTAAGGTTTCTTGGCTGTCACTTTGCTACTCGAAGTTTCAGCTCCCTCCACAGATTTTCTATAGGATTAAGGTATGGAGACTGGCTAGGCCACGTCCTCCAAGACCTTAATGTGCTTCTTCTTAAGCCACTCCTTTGTTGCCTGGATGGTATGTTTTGGGTCATTGTCATGCTGGAAGACCCATCCACGACCCATCTTCAGTGTTCTGGCTGAAGGAATGAGGTTCTCGTCCAAGATTTTATGGTACATCAGTCCCTCAAAACAGTCAAGTGGTCCTGTACCCTTAAGGGGGCCGCACACCGGATGAGAAGCGCAGCGCTGCGTCTTTAAAATTCGAGCACATTATTCTCTATCAGTGTACACCACACCATTCGGCGTCTGTCCGCGGCACCCAGATACGGCTCAGGACCTTGTTCAAAATCCTGCCACGCCACAGAGCGCCATTTACATAGTTTTATATTAAATGTACATTTATTTGTCTCAAATTGTCGTTAATGTATATACTGACTTCACCCTGTGCTGCAATATACATTTAGTTTAGACAAATAAATGTAAATTTTATATAAAACTATGTAAATGGCGCTCTGTGGCGCGGCAGGATTTTGAACAAGGTCCTGAGCCGTAGCTGGGCGCCGCGGACAGACGCCGAATGGCGCCGCCGGTGTGTGTACTCTCATAGAGAATAATGTGTTACATTTTTAAAGACGTGGCGCTGAGCTTCTCGTCCGGTGTGCGACCCCGTTAACAGCCCCAGAGCATGTTTCCACCTCCGTGCTTGACTGTAGGGATAGTGTTCTTGGGGTCATAGTCAGCATTTCTCTTCCTCCAAACACGACGAGTTGAGTTGATGCCAAGGAGCTCAATTTGGGTCTCATCTGACCACAGCACTTCCTCTCAAGCCTTCTCTGAATCATTAGATGTTCATTGGCAAACTTCAGATGGGCTTCTACATGTAGGTTCTTGAGCAGGGGGACCTTGCGGGTGCTGCAGGATTTCAATCCATTGCAGCATAGTGTTTTACCAATTGTTTGCTTGGGGACTGTGGTCCCAACTGCCTTGAGATCATTAACAAGCTCCTCCCGTGTAGTTCTGGGCTGATCCCTCACCTTTCTCATAATCATCCGTACCCCATGAGGCGACATCTTGCATGGAGCTCCAGACCCAGGGTGATTGATGGTTAGTTTGTATTTCTTCCATTTCTGAATAATGGCACCAACAGTTGTCTCCTTCTCACCAAGCTTCTTGCTGATGGTCTTGTAGCCCATTCCAGCCACGTGTAGGTCTACAATCTTGTCCCTGATGTCCTTTGACAGCTCTTTGGTCTTGCCCATGGTGGTGGAGAGGTTGGAATGGAAGATATAGATTCTGTGGACAGGTGTCTTTTATACACATTACGAGCTGGCATTAGGAGTACTTTCTTAAAGTGGCAGGACTAATCTGTGTTCCACATGGGCACATAACCAATCTGTGGAAGGCAGAAATCTTGCTGGTTGGTTGGAGATCAAATACTTATTTCACTCGATCAAATGCTAATCAATTTATAACCTATATATAATGTGTTTTTTCTGGATTTTTTGGTTGATATTCTGTCTCTATCCGTTAAAATAAACCTACCATAAAAAATTATAGACCCTTAATTTCTTTGTAAGTGGGCAAGCTTACAAAATCAGCAGGTGATCAAATAATTATTTTCTCCACTGTATGTGTGGGGGGAAAAAACAACAACATGTTAATACAGGCTTTCCTGTAGCTCAGTGGTAAGAGCATTGCGTTAACAACGCAAGGTTGTGGGTTCGATCCCAGGGGATTGCACATACCTATGTATAAATGTATAGGATAACGCAATGTAAGTCGCTTTGGATAAAAGCGTCTGCCAAATGCATAAATGTAAAATGTAAATGTAATACCATGGTACTTTACTTTATGACACTTTTTTGTAAGTGTTCGAACAAATACTGCAGTAAAAACAGCTCAACTGCAGTTTTGGGCATGCAAGACAAACAACAGTGGTGTCTTGAGAAGAGCACCAGGAGCAACTCCACTGCTTGTTTAAGCACATAACTCAATTTAAAATGATAATACTGGCATGAGCTAATGCACACGACTACGAAATTCCCTTTCAGGCAATTGCTGCTTTTGTATTTCGCCGAAAGCTGTATGCAGCACATATATTATACGCTGTGGATAAAATTAATTGAGAATTTGGGCCTCAAATAATTCATACAGAGCGAATTTGAATTTCAGATGTGTGCAGTGGCGTATTTTCCCCCTTCTTGAACATGCTTCTTCAGGCAGCTTGAGGAAGCTCAGAGTTTGCAAAGGAGTGATGCAAGAATGATAATGAGTTTGGTAGCATTCATCCTGCATGCATTGCTGAGATCATTTTAGAAGATTAGTTAAAGTGAAACCGAAGCACCCAACAGCCCATCTTAACGGTGGCAAAATGGGGCCAAACGCTACTGAGTGAGAACGGCATACGTAATGAGATCGAGAAACCTCACGCAATAACTCTTAGAAGAGCCAGAGATGGGGAAAAAATTGTCACTACATTTTAAGCATGCAAAACTATTTTGATGTTCACAACAAATTATGTCATGCTCCAAGGCTTCTGTTTTGAATAAAAAATTATAAATTCAGAACGTTAAAATATGCCATCTACATCAGTTTCCCACGACTGTAAACCACAGCATCTCTTCTTAATTGAAGTTTGCATCCTTTTTAACTTGCATTGCCAAAACGAGAATTTCATTCCCAGTTGAGTCAATCTGTGGTGTTAACATCGTCTCCTGCTCTAATGTCTTTTCGTTATGCAAATTTGCAGCTCCAAGTCCACAAAAATTGAACATGCATTCAACAATGAATGGGACATAAAGTCTTATGTGATCGTCCGTTTAACATGGTTTTTGCTGCCCAAGCAACCTTTAATGGTTTTCATACATTTCATGATGTGAAGATGCAATTAGATAGTCGGGAAATGGGATCCTCTTCAAGGGACATTGACTCCACATACACTACCAGTCAAACGTTTGGAAAAAAATTCTTTTCATGTTTTTGAGAGAAGTGTCTATGCCAAAAAATACAATAAAAACAGTAATATTTAAAAATATTCTTCCAATTTAAAATAACTGTTTCCTATTGTACTATGTATTAAAATGTAATTTATTTCTTTGATGGCTAAATTGAATTTTCGGCAGCCATTACTCCAGTCTTCAGTGTAACATCATCCGTCCAATATGCTTATTTCTTTATAATATATTAATCATTCTAAAATGCTTATTTGATGTTCAGTTGTTATCAATTATAACTGGTTCTCAGTTATTAATAAATGGTCTTTTTATCAATGTTAAACACAGTTTCTGTTGCTAAATATTTTTGTAGATATTTGATGCATTTTTTCAGGATTCTTTGATGAATCTGTATTTGAAATAGAAATCTTTTGTAAAATGAAATGTCTTTACTGTCATTTTTGATCAATTTAATGCATATTATAATATTAATTTATGTTTACTGCTTTTGTTTTTTAAACCCACACTTTTGAATGGTTCACGGGTTCCACAAAAAATATTGGGCAGCATTACAATTTAATAAACACATTCGATTTTAGTTGACTAAATCTACTGTAGAGATCCAGGATTAGGCCATAGTTCAATTAGGGCATTTATTTATTTTATAAACGTGCATTAGAAAAAAGAAGAAGAAAAAAAACATTACTGGTGTGCATCTTGATACAAAATAATGGCACTGACATGTTTTAAGATATGTCAGTGTAAGAAACTTTCAGTTAAAACAGCTCAAATAGGCTGTGCATTTTAGTCTGGCTTGTCTGTGAAACCAGGGAGGATAGTTGACTAAAAGATTAAATCTAAAACAATTCAGATGACTAAAATATGACTACAATTAAATGCCATTTTATTCAAAAGACTATAAATAAAACTAAATCAAAATTTGCTGTCAAAATTAACAATGACTTGACCATGTAGTATCTCACCTTCTTTCCAGACAGCAACATAGTGTCGGAATTCACATGTACCAGATGTGGCACGGACCTGGGCCAACACTACATTTACATTTACATTTACATTTACATTTAGTCATTTAGCAGACGCCTTTATCCAAGGCGACTTACAAATTAGGACTAAATTCAGCTAGTCATCATAAAGAGGCAAGAGCAACAACAATGCAGGAAACGCACTATGTTGCTGTCTGGGTTGCTATAGGAAAATAATGCTGGTTTACCAGGAATAACATCCAGAGAACATATGCATTACCAAACAAGAGAGAAAAACAAGTAAATCATCCAAAACAAGGGCCTCTTATGCATTACAAGCCTGATGTTCACTGCATTACAAAGAAAGCAACTCACATGTGAAAGATCCTAATGTACATTAGAGGTGGTACAATAAACTGTGCCAACATTCGAAACAGAACCAAAGGATTGTAGTGCCCAACAGTGGTTCGATGCCAAGATACTGATGTCATCATGTGGATGTCAATACATTCTTAAAAATAAAAGCTCCAAAAGGAGGGTCTCACAGCAATGCCATATGAAGAACCATTTTAGGTTCCCCAGAGAACCTTTCAGTAAACAGTTAAATAACCATTTTAAGTGTGAAGAACTTTTTCAAATCTAAAGAACCGTTTTCCACTATTTGTTGAATGAAAAGGTTTCATAGATATTTAAAGTTGTTCATGTAACCATTGATGCTAATAATGTAGGAACATGTTAGAGTAGAGAACAAAAATGTCAATATAACTTAATAGGTAGTACACTCTATAGAACATTCATTTATGAATCGACATTTGGGTTTCCATCGTTTCCACGTGCCCGCCTCCTATCTCTCAGGACTCACTGAAGCAACAGGTGAACTCAGCATCTGGAATACATTGCATAGTAATTGGCTTCTATCCACGTCACTTTTGACTTTTAACTCCCGTCCAAATTTCCTCAACTTTAATTGACTCTTCTGCCAGTGGGGGCACAGGCAGCGTGCGTAGTCGTGGGCGTCTGTCCTCATTTCTCTCGTGGTTATTTAAACCCTCTGTGTCAGCCGAGAGATTAGACGGGTGTACGGAGCCATCAATAACAACGTTTCTGCACCCGTCTCCCAGGCCGGCACTGATGATGGAGCGAGTGGAACCGTTGCTTGGTAACGGACGGATGGTCTTATTCACGGCAGAATCACCGCTCTGATGAACTGCACCCATTTTTTCTCCCGCAGACTGGCACACATCCAAAACGACAACCCAATTGCTTCCTGCGCAAAGCCGAGTGGGGAACTAATCTCAGTTGAGTTTGGTAGCCCGATTTTTAATTTTCTTCTATTTTGCTTTGGAAGCCGCAACTCCAGCACCCGAAAACCTGCATTACTTCCTGTTTCAAAAAGATAACTACATCTGTTTCACTGCAGGCAGGCAGGATTCTTCTATATATTATAGATCTGTACAATAATGCTTGAGGTAATTAACTTTATTAATTAACTTCAGACTAACTTTAAATCATTCTAAAGGTATGGAAGTTCTAATCACAGACTTAGGCCTACTGACCAAGCAAATCACTTAATATTGAATACAATTTAGTGCTCCCTTCACATCATTTTGAGGTTAGGCTACTTCAGGAGTTTTAGTCTAGAAAAATCATTAATGTATTTTTCATGTAAAACCAACCAAAACAACATAAGTTTCAACAGTTAAAGCCCCCAAGAAATTAAAGTATTCATTTTATCAATCCATGACTGTTAGCTTTAGCTAAGCTATAATGCTATTGTCACAATGTTGAGTTGTAAATGCACACAAAGATGAAGGGAAACAGGCCGTCTTTAAAAAAATCCACAGGTATATCCACAAACGAAACAAACAAAGCAATGAACAGAAACAAGGGAACAAAGATCACAGACAAACAAGGATAATTAACTACACACACCTGAACTGAATGTTGAATCAAATTAACAACCAACAAACTCAACAGGGGAAAAGTGCAAACAGAAACAAAGTCCAAACTGAGTTCATCTGTGACCGCTATAATGTTTACTCACCCACATGTCGGTGAAAAACATAATTTACTACTTTATTTACAACATATTAATCTTCAACGTGCGTTCACGAGAACACAACGACACATGCGTGTTGTGTTGACACGAGAGTAGACGTTGTTGCAACGTACGCTGGAGATTCATATTTTGTAAATAAAGTGGTCAATTATGTTTTTTTTTTGCACAAGTAAAGCACTCGTGTTGCTTCATAAAGTTAAGGTTTGAAAGTGGCAGTTGCGTAGCTGACAGAAAGCTCTGAGATTTCATTAAAAATCTTCATTTGTGTTCCGAAGATGAATGAAAGTCTTACGGGTTTGGAATGACATGAGGATGAGTAATTAATGACAGAATTTATTTATATATATATATATATATATATACACACACACACACACAGAAAGTGCAAAAGAGCCTGACAAAGTTTGTTTGAAATATACATTTATTTAAAAAAAATTATTCTGTCACATTTTTATCTATTTAGTGCTTCCAAAGTATTAATTTCTTTTTCTTTTTTCTGTTTAAATCTTACCCCAAACATTTCAATGGCTGTGTTTCATGGTTTCCACAAAAATATTAAGCACAACTGTTCTCAACATTGATGATAATAAGTAATATATAATAAATGTTTCTGGGGCACCAAATTATATTACAATAGAAAACAGTTCTTTTAAATTTAACAATATTTCACAATATTACATGATTTACTAAAATCAAATAAATGCAGCCTTGACAAATTATTAATAGCAAATCTCTATCCTACTTCAATATGAAATAAATCAACACATGAGGAAGAACTGCTAATCAAGTGATTTTATGTTTTTTTTAAAGATAGTTAGGAACCTCTACACTATTTAAGTGAAATAAAGGTTAATGTATAGACCTTATGTAGCCCCGCCCCTTTTAAGCGCTGCACTGGTTGTGTTCTGTCTTCCGGCATGTATTTCCACAGCATGAAGGAAAGATCTTATGGATTTATGAATGAACTGCTCGTTTTAAAATCTTCCCAGTCTACTGATATTTGTTATAACATCTGCTTAAAACATTACAAAGCACATGATAACTTTAGTTACCTCTACAATAGTAAATCCACTTCAACAGATAATTACTCTTCGGTAGCGATGCCATAAAAACAAAACTTCAAAGACAAAATTCTAAAGATGGCTGAACTCTTGTTTTTCTGTCGCATAATAGTTAAATCGCTAATTTCAAGCATTTTGTCATCATTACAAAAAAGCCACACATGGATCCATTTTGGCATTACGAGCATCACCATGGAAAGGAATAATTGACAAGTTTGAGGATGTGAGCAGATGGGAGTCTACGTGAATGTAGCATAAGCCAAAACTGCTTTCTGACTTATTAGCATGTGATCCTTGCCCTAGTGTTTACTGAGTGTGAATCAAACACTAATGCTCACATTACATGCAAACCTTTTCTGAATATGAATATTGCTAATATATGTCATTAAGATGACACACCGTCTGCACCGCATATCACATATCACGGACACTCACACAAACAGCTTGAGAGGAGATCTCTGGAATTTGCTAATTTCCTAACTCAAGGGCTCGGTGATATCACACTATGCAGGGACACACACCATAGCATCTGTTCAGGAAGGCCTGCCAAAACACAACACCTGGACGCAGACTGAACACACACACAAGTGAACAGAGAGCCACGAGGGATGTGAATCTATCCGACACAGCTTGATTCTTTGCTACTGTTCAACAAAACAACACAATCACTGGCAGCCAATTCATTCCAAAGAAATATTCTCAAAAGTTATTCAACTTTACAAATTGCAGATACCATTTCTTTTAACACTATTTACAGTAGGCCTATGTGGGTTATTCAAGGTGAATTAATGTTATCACCCTGTAGCCCAAGACTGGTTGTCCACTGAAGCTAAGCAGGGTGGAGCCTGGTCAGTACCTGGGTGGGAGACCTCCTGGGAAAACTAGGGTGCTGCTGGAAGAGGTGTTAGTGAGGCCAGCAGGGGATGCTCACCCTGTGGCCTATGTGGGTCCTAACGGACTCGAGGTCCTGAAAAGAGTAGGGGTGTAACCCCGGCATCCTGGCCAAATCTGCCCATTGGCCTCTGTCCATCATGGCCTCCTAATCATCCCCATATACTGATTGGCTTCATCACTGTCTCCTCTCCACCAGTAAGCTGGTGTGTGGTGAGCGTTCTGGCGCAATATGGCTGCCGTCGCATCATCCAGGTGGATGCTGCACATTGGTGGTGGTTGAGGAGATTCCCCCCTTCCATATCTAAAAGTGTTTTGAGTACCTAGAAAAGCGTTATATAAATGTAACGCATTATTATTATTATTATTACGCCGCCAATTCTCCTCTTCAGCACCCCTCCTCTCCAATTACACCCACTCCAGTCGGGAACCTTGCGAAGGGCGGCGAGTTAAGGGACGGGGTGGCGCTGATTACCAGGGAGAGGCAGTCGATCCGTCACACTACATAAAAATAACAGTAAAGCAAAATCATGTACCCCGGTTTCACAGACAATGCTTAAGCCTAGTCCCAGACTAAAAAAACATGTTTGAGTTGTTTTAACTGAAAGCAATTTGCACTGACATTAATGTCACTGCCATTGTTTTGTCTCAAGATTCACACCATTAATGTTTTTTTTTTCTTAGCCATGTTTATAAAAGCTACTTAAATGCCCTACTTGAACTAAGGCCTAATCCTGGCTGAATCAAAGCTCTGTCTGTAAAACCAGACCGTATTTTCTTATCATCTTGAGTAACTGGACCTCCATGTCTTTCCAAAATTAAAATGGGGATTGCTCAAATTAACCACTTCTGTGGCACTTTCTCCAAAACATCTGTCCTCAACACAGTAAGTGCACCTGGCAGCGGCAAATGAAACATGGAGGACAACAATTAAACTCTCTCACAAAGCTTTGGAAAGAATTGTTTGGTCTGAAAGAACGACTAGCTTACAAAAACACTGATGTATTGATTTAGTTCTTAAGAGTGTGTAGGAAATACAAAAAGGCCGAAACTAACACATCAAGACACACGTCTTGAAGCATTTTTACCCTTTTTTTGTTGTTGTTGTTGCATTTTTACATCGTAAAGCACTTAATACATTGCTGGTTGTATTCATCAGTGCACATAATAGTTAGTTAAATTGCTCTACATTTGAAATGACTTTTCTTTTAGCTGATGTCATGAATGCCACAAAGACAAATTGGTCAAGGTTAACTAATACACAAATGTTTTTTTATTTAGACATTGTTTTAAAGCTTTCACTCCATTCTGGAATTTAGCACCCACGTTTCATGAATAAATGATCAAAAACAAACTCAAGTCACCCTCATTTATAGGCTATAGCACTTGCCACTTTATACAATACAGATTATTTCAAAACAGCTTTACAGTGGTCAACACGATCAATAACAATATTGATGTTGCAAAATTTGTTATTTGACTTTGAGCACTTAATTAGTAGAAAAATTACCAGATATCAATATATCATTCAGTTTAGTATAAGAACAGCAAAATCCCAGATTTATGAGATCATAGCCAAGAGCATATTAACATATGACCACCCAGATGTAGACATTAATGATACAGCATCTTGGACCATGGCAATACATGAAGCCATCATAATATGAAATCACTTCCATCATATAAAAATCGTGTACTTTAAAGGCCTCATAATTTCTATCAGCTGTCTGTACAGCCTTACTAAACCGAGCAGCTGTTATAGAAACAGACAAAGTAAAAGGACAAACAGGTGACCAGCAGGTCTGTCCTAACATCTGGTATGACTGAGACACTCATCTGGACAAATCACACACACACACCTGATTTCTTCAGAGGAGGTACTATTCACTTGGATGCTCATATAATACAGTTTGTCTGGGTATTCAGAACAGCCTGTCCTTAGCTAGTTAACACAGATTGGAAAGACAAATGCTTTTAAAAAGTCAACATTTGACACAAACGAAAATAGATTCAGATCAATATTTGCTATTATTGCAATAATTTGTTCATTAAAACACTTAAAAATCTATTTGTCTGCTTGTGTAAATAAATTAAAAACTCATCAGTTATGTCACCTGGAAAGGAAAGTTGTCTCAGAGGAGACCAGGAATGTATTAAAGTCCCCCTGTGGTGAAAATCAAGCTTTTAATGTTGTTTTATGTCTATGTGGTGTTTTTAATATGCTTTGAGACAAACCATGTGCAAATTCATGTCAGCACCATTACTGAGTATTTTCTCCTTAAAGGACAAGTTTGGTATTTTAAACTTAAAGCCCTGTTTACAGATCGTATCTGATGAAATAGAACGGTTAAGATTAAAATTTGGACACATGCTGCTGTCCCGAGAATTTTAGGTTTATTTCGCTCCCCCCGTATTCAATGAAATGCCCGTGGTTTGCTTGCAATTGGCAAAGGTGCATTATCGCCACCAACTGGGCTGGAGTGTCTATTATTCAAGCTCTCAACGGAAAAATCACGGGTGTGACGCGTTTGGCAAAATAGGTCCACAAAAGCGAAATAAACCTAAAATTCTCGGGACAGGAGCATGTGTCCAAATTTTAATCTTAACCGTTCTATTTCATCAGATACGATCTGTAAACAGGGCTTTAAGTGTAAAATACCGAACTTGTCCTTTAAAACTGCAGTGAACCAAAGACAGTCTCAAATACGCCGTTTGAAATCACTGGTGTTTCTAATGTCACAAACTACTTTGTAACCAATCACGTCAATGTGTGATCGTCAATGAGTGGATCTCTGAGCTGGTGTGAGTGAGTGGAGGCGGGGTTAATTTGCATATTCATAGAACCGCTTATACTAAATGAGGCAAGGGTGTTGAGTTACATTCAAGCTATTTTAAGGCATGAAGAAGATTTTTTCAAGAAAAAAAAAGTTTACGTATGTAATTTTTGGGGATCAAAGAAGAGTTTTAAGGGATAAAATTATTGACCACAGGGACTTTAAGAAAGTACATCGTGAAATGTGTTTCCATTTTAGATATGAAAAGAGAAATACAATTCCTGTGATACACAGAAAAATCCCTGAATCTCCAGCATTTGTCATAATAATTGATCTAACGGGAACCTCAGGGAGTTATTAACCCTGATGTAGTCCTCAAGTTGCTTACCACCGTGAGGCGTTCCTCATATCCGCTTGAAGTCTCATAAATATGTGTGATCCATTACCTTCTGCTCTGTGTGCACAAGAAAGAACTTTAAATGTCACAAAAGTCTTTGCGATCAAACCCAAAAGTTGCTGAGGCCACCGGATCAAAGGATAAAAGAGGAATATATATATATTTCAAAACCTTGCTGCTACGAGCCTCACATAATTAATCCAGAGGTCATTCTGAATGCTGACTTAAGCTTTCGTCCCCTTATTAAAAATGCATCTTCTTTTTAAGTGCACATATTTTCGCTCAGCATGATGGAGGTTAATCTCACTATTTGTCAAAAGCAGATTACCATTCCACATATCCAGTGCATTTAGAGCTTGTTCTGACTCAATTCGCATGGGCTCCTGCAGAAGTGCAATGCAAGATGTAAATAAGGTCTTCTATATTTAATCACACCGATTATTAACAAGAAATGTACAGTAAAGAGAAAGCGTGAGCTTAGAATTATAAGGTTCTATCTCCGTTTTGGGTAGTTCTGAGATATTGAGCATCAAAGTTTTTACATCCCAGCTGGCAATGGAGAGATGGAACCTTTTTATTTTATTAATAACTACTAACAAAATATTTTTTTACAAAAATAACACCACACAGGCATTAATAAACACCTAATGGATCAGATTTAGTCAAAAACTCAATTTCGACCAAAAGTGGAGATAGAACCTTATAATTCTAAGCTCACGAAAGCATGAATCTTCCTGTGCTCTTACTACTTTTAAGTTCATCCAGGTAATATTATGGACTGCCCTTTTCAGTAAATTATGGATAAGTAGTCTTTTGAAGTAAATTTGGTTGGACCAAGAAACTACCTTAATGTGGTTCTTACGTAAAAAAAAAACTTATCCCAAACCTGTCTTGTCAAGTCGATACTTGTTTAATTCCTCAAAGGTTTTCATTCACATCAGATATGAGTAATACATATTTGAGTTATGAGCAGCCCTTCTCATCTCATCAATGCATCGGTACAAACAATGATTAAGAAAGAAAAAGAAAAGAAAAATATTAATAGCAGAAATCAACCAATATGACATAAATGGAGGAAGTCACAAAAAAGGTATTATCTGAGACAGGAATTATTGTGCATGAGATAAAGACCAGACACATCATAATTCAGGAACTGTCCCATATGTCCTGGTGCATCAGTCTCTTTATAAGTGATAGCACATAATCCCCATAGCATGAGTAGATGAGTGAGGAATGGTCACTCGCTCATATCCATAAACAAAAACCCTTTAACAAAAGAAAACACAAACATTGATATTCTTAACACTCACTCACACACACACACACACACACACACACACACACACACACACACACACACACACACACACACACACACACACACACACAAAAACACACACACACAAAAACACTCACAACCATGTCAATGACAATCTCAAGGTGTGTCAACCATTGCCATTTTGGAAACCAAAGTTTCTCAATAAGGATTCATTCCCAGGGGAGTGAAAGAACACAAAGCAATACCACAAGCATTTCTCAATACCAAGTAAGCAAAGTTCGGACTTGCGTCCTTGGTAGTTTGGACTTGGCAAGTTCGACTCAGGAGTACGAATTCCTGAGGACGGGAGGATGACAGTCCAGTAATTCTGCAAAAAGGAAAACAGCAGCTTACTTGATAACATCATTCACCTCACCTTGGCTACTCTGGTTATCCTCACCGTATATTGACAAAAAAAACTAAATATGATATATAAAACATCACCCTCTCCTTTTCTGTTTTATTTTAAAAATCTCAAACATATTAACCCTTAAACGCATTCCTCGGATCTTCAGTGACCCTGGATGTCAGTTAGACATCAACCTTCTTAGTATTCCTCAGTCAGTTTATTCTTAACAATATAACAAGGGGAAAAAATATGTAAAAGATTGCCTGTTTTCCCATTCATTTTATGTAAAAATTGTATAGGGTCACAAAAGACCCGAGGTGTGTAACAGTGTAAGTATATTTTTTCTGCACAACAATAATTGAATCTTTGATGACTGAATAAGTGCAATTCACTTTTATTCCACAAGGTGGCAATGTCTGATACACAATGATAAAATGACGTTTCACTCTTAGGGCCCTATCATACACCCGGCGCAATGTGGTGCGACACAAGTGTTTTTTGCTAATTTCAGCCTGATGCAGTTATAATTTTCACGTCCTGCGCCACGTTGTTTAAATTTGCAAATGCATTTGCGCTCATGGGCGTGCTGGTCTGAAAACGAGGTGTGTTCAGGCGCATTGTTGGTCCGTTGCTATTTTGAGGAAACTGAAATAGACTGCGCCATTGACCAACAAAAACCTGGTTTAAAGTCAATGGCACAATATATTTTTTTGTTATTTAAAGAGCGCAACGCGCGTACACTTTATCCCGTAGATTGTCTGCTTGCGGCTTGCGAGCTTCAACCTCGCGCATGAGCAGGTCCGTTTCCTCGCTAGAGAAGCATTCAGTTTTTCCGCTTGCAAATTCCACCATGTAAATAGCGATTCCGCCATGGCGCGAGCGCAACTGGCTTTTGAAGGGAATGGGAGATGAGACTCTGGTTTATTGCACATTACGCCTCATTAAGAGAATAGGGACAACCCTTTTAGACCATTCCTGTCTAACAATCTTAAAATAACACTGGCCAATTGGAACTACGGCGGTTAGCACATATACAATGACACATGTAGATGTGGTGCGTAATTTCTGTCTTTGACTAAAACAGATAGAAATTGGTCAACTACAGCTGTCAGACAAGAAACATACTTTTTTTGTAACAGAACATTTTATTGTGTTACATTTTTATGCTACATATGCAAGAAACTCGGTATGCAGAAAACATCAGCGTAAAGTCGAAGCAACACATGGAGGACACAAACAAAACCAGGCTGACCTTTGACCTCTTTTCACTAAGTTTATAAAAGGCAAATAAGTTTTAAACACAACTTTGCATCTCAACAAAGAGAGACAGACGGGCATCTGAACCGCTGCCACATTCTCTTGGAGAGATACCGTAGTAATCCATTACATGGTCTGTTAGGCCATTACATCAAACAAGCGTGCTGTCTAACCGCTAAATGTGAGGCCACAAATTATCATGAGTTGTTAAAGCAGTAAAATGAAAATGAATATCCGATCCATCCTCATTGGAAGGTGCGGTTATATTTCGGCAAAAGTAATGGGGAATTGACAAACACCCCTCTCTCGAATCATCAATCTCTCTATTGTGATGTCAGGCCCGCTTTGTCTTTCAAGGACAAAAGGGTACATCCGACAGTAGCGCTGATGAGCAGAAACATTTCTCTCCGAAAAATATCATCCGTCATGAAGATGGTAATGATTTTTTTTGGAGTCGTGCTTACAAGCAGAATCGATGGATTTAACTGAGGGGGAGGTTTATGGCTGACGTGAGAGTCGTGCATCAGCTTTCACTATTATCATTCATTCAGCAGACACTTTTCCATCTGAAGCAACTTAAAGTACATGTTAACTATAGAAACAATCTGCTTGGAGCAACCCGGAGTTAAAGGGATCGTTCACACCAAAATGGAAATAAACTGAACTTGAAATTATCTGTATGACTTTCTTTCAGTATAAAAAAACACAAAAGAAGATTAGAATTATTATTAAGAGGTTATGGGAATAAGCCAATGATGGTAAATTAAAATAAGGGTTATGGTATTAGCCAATTACCAATACTACTATTGTCATACACAAGTATTTTGGACATTTATCATCTTAACCCTTAAATGCATGAATGTTTCGCCAATCATTATTACATTTGGGTCTTTAGCGACCCGGATCTATATCTATCATGAATGGATCTCTACCAGTCGCGATAGTATAAAAATCTCCGGATATTAGAGAAACAATTACAGAAGTATAAAATAAAGCACATTTTGATCCCTTTTGGAGCTTGGAAGGGTTCAGTTTGAGCAGATGTTTTATACCATCATCACTGTCCTCGTCAGAGCTCCTTTCCCAGTACATTCAGCATCTGGCTCATATTCGCCATCTCTTACATATTCTCAAAACTATCATTTTTAACATCTTCAAAATCAATATTTTGATTGCTGACAGCTTCTTTACCAGATCCTCCATCAGACAGTGAGACTAATATTTGATAGCGTTCAGTACTTGCTCTGCAGTGAATCGCTGAGCCATTTCAAGGTTTGCTGATGATGCTTTTTTTTTTTTCGGAAACTATGAATTAAATATAATTTGTATGAAAAAATGAATGGGGAAAATAGGTATTCTTTTATAATTTTTTTCTTGTTATATTGTTAAAAATGAATTGATTGAGGAATACTAAGAAGGTGGATGTCAAACTGAATAAGGAGGAGGGTAGTGATGTCCCAGGTCACTAAAGACCTGAGGTATGCGTTTGAGGGTTAATACCAAGGTATTATTTGAAGTCAAGTCACCTTTATTTACATAGCGCTTTTTACAATACAGATTGTTTCAAAGCAGCTTTACAATGATAACAGGAATATAATGCAACAAAGTTTGTTTCTAGAAGAAAATAGTGTCATAGTCCAGCTTAAGTGGATCAGTGATGGTTCATTTTTGTTGTAAAAAAGTTATTAATTTAGTTCATTTATATATAGCCGCTCTGGAGAAAACCGTGATGTCATTGTCCAGCTCAGTTCAGTTCTCATTAAATGGTGTCAATGCAGGCAGAACAATAATATTGTTGAATATTAAATGTCCCCAACTAAGCAAGCCAAAAGCCAAAGGCGAAAAAGGCGACAGTGGCAAGGAACCAAAACTCCATCAGGTGGCAGAATGGAGAAAAAAATCTTAGGAGAAACCAGACTCCTCTGGCCAACGAACAAACAGTGTATAATTATGATTCAGGCAGCATTACAGGTCAGAAGTCAGATGGATTGGAACATTCAGAATATTTATCCAGTTCCATCTGGCTGAAGGTCGGAGTCATCATGCCGGTATTGAGACGAGATCAGTGCCGATGGCTGTCGTGTCGATGAGGTTTTCGATGAGAGTCTAGTTGACACAATCTCTGCTGACACTTCAGGGACGCATTGTGGTCGTGTCTAGGCGCAGGTTCACCATCTGATCTGTATACGGCCCGGATCTGGCTGACTACATCATGCATTGTGGTCGTGTCAAGGCGCAGGTCCTCCATCTGATCTGGATACGGCCCGGAACCGGCTGATTACAATAAACCTTGAAATAAACAGAAAGACTAATATTAGTGTAGATGCCATCTGGGTCGTCGCTAGTGAGGTGAAAGGTGGTGACAATTATAGGCGGAGGCCCCACAAAATCCAGCAGTTATACTAATATAGGCCCCTGTTGTATGAATAATTCTAATATATTAGTTGTATGCCTGAGATTTAAATGAAAACCACAAAAACATGCAATTTGGTTAAATATTTTTTCCAAATAATTATCTTACCTCCCTATAAATGGTTTAGTCTGATCTTAAGTATTTATTAATTATTCAGTCAGTGACAAACATCAGATGGACCCAATCAAATTGTAAGTTGATTTATGAATTATAACTGACTATGGGGAAAAAAACATTATTTTGCTGTTACTTTTTAAAAATTGGTTTTATTATTATTGAACAGATAATTTTTATTAGTTGTAATTTTAATATACATTGAACTTTTAAAATAAAGGTTTTACAACAACATCACCTTCTTCTGTTATATGTGGGCCTCCATGCTCATATATTGTACAGTAGATGATATTGGTGAAGGGTGGTGGGGGCCCACATCAATATTTTTTCAGGGGGCCCCGAATCCTTTAGCTACGGCCCTGGATGCCATTCTTCTTATGATGTAGCGAGAACGTCAGGTGTTATAGGAAGTGTTCCCAGTTCCGGTTGACCTAGTTTATGCAGCCTAATAATCATTTAACTGATTTGAATAATAGAATGTATAATGTTCTATGTGTATGCCAGGTTAAAGAGATGTGTGTTTAGTCTAGATTTAAACTGTCAAGGTGTGTCTGCTTCTCGAACAATGCTAGGAAGACTATTCCAAAGTTTAGGTGCTGAATATGAAAAGGATCTACCGCCAGCAGTTGATTTTTATATTCTAGGTTTTATCAACTAGACAGAATTTTGAGATCGCAATAGATGTGAAGGACTATAATGCGTTAAGAGCTCGCTCAAGTACTGGGGAGCTAAACCATTTAGTGCTTTGTAAGTAATCAGCAATATTTAAAAATGTATACAATGTTTAATAGGGAGCCAATGCAGAGTTGACAGAACCGGGCTAATATGGTCATACTTACTGGTTCTAGTAAGAACTCGAGCTGCTGCTGGACTTTGTTTATTATGCGTGCAGGGTAACCACCCAGTAGAGCATTACAATAGCCTTGAGGTCATGAACGCATTAACTAACTTTTCCGCATTTTTCATGGAAAGCATATGTCGTAATTTAGATATATTTTTAAGATCGAAGAATGCGGTTTTACAGTTGCTAGAAACATGGATTTTAAATGAAAGATTGTTATCAAAGAGCACACCCAGGTTCCTAACCACGACTAAGACTTGACAGAGCAGCCATCAATTGTTAAACAGTATTCTAGGTTAGTACGTGCAGAGGTTTTTTGCCCAATTATTAGAAACTCTGTTTTTTCAGAATTAAGTAGTAGAAAATTACTAGTCATCCAAATTTGTATATCACCTATGCATTCCGTTAATTTTGTGAATTGGTAAGTTTTGTCGGGTTGTGAAGAAATATAGAGCTATAGAGAGAGTATCATCAGCATAAAACTAATCCCATGATTTCTAATGATTTCTAATCTCCTAAGGGTAGCATGTAAAGGGTGAAAAGAAACAGTCCTAGTACTGAGCCTTGTGGTACTCCATACTGAACTTGTGATCGATATGACATCTCTTCATTTACTGCCACAAACTGATAACGGTCAGATAAGTATGATTTATGCAAATGAAATTCCACTAATGCCAGCATAATTTTCGAGTCTATTCAAAAGAATAATCAACATTGGAAGTATGCTACCGTTCGAAATGTTTGGGATTGGTGAGATTTTTTTTACGTTTTTGAAAGCAGGATATAGTTAACTAAAACTATTTTCATTTAGTTTAATTTTATATACTGTTACTGAAAGTAAAACTGAATTAAAAAAAATTGTATAAACTCTATAGACATAAACAACATAAAAAACAATAACTAATAAAAATGACAAAAAAATATTCAAATGAAAATACAATAACAACTATATATATATAAAAAATAATGTCTGATAATAAAAACACTGTTTGAAAGAAGCCTCCTATGCTGTATTTATTTATTTATAAAAAATACAGTAAAAACAGTAATATTGTCAAATATTATTACAATTTAAAATAACGTTTCTATGTGAAATAACTATTTCTTATTATCAATGTTGATAACAGTTGAGCTGCTTGATATTGTTGTGGAAATGTGATGGTTGCCATTTTTCAGGATAGTAAAAATTGTTCAAAAGAATAGCATCATTTAAAATATAAATGATAAATATCTTTATCACTTTTGATCAATTTAAGAAAAACAAATCTTACTGACTACAAACGTTTTGAACAGTAGTGCATTTTGGAGTACCATGTTAGCACCATGGTATACCATCATTGTACACCATCATCATCTGTGATCATATTGATGCTGCTATACACCTTTGTGTTCCTCCAGGAAAAAGGGTCTGAATTTCTCCACACTACAAGACAGAAAAGTCCAAAATCAAGCAAATAAATGAGCAAAATTAAGATTTCATGAATGTTGCATTTAAGTAAAGTCGGAATGATTGTATTTACAAGATAAGCACAAATTAACGAGACAAAAAAATACCTAATTAGCACTGGATTTTCTTTAAGCACTGAACATGATGAATTCAAGAGTTATGGAGAAAGCAAATTAGTATTGATCAAAAGTTTTAAACTGTGAATGTTGTACTCATTTTAGGCACTTTTAATGAAGAATTAGTGATGAAGCTTGCAAGAAAACACTACTCATTTTGCCAGTTGATGAGGAGGCACTGTACAACCGAACAACATTTGTTATCATTCTCTGTGGCACTATGAGAACGATAAAATACACAGATAAAGCTTCAATTACAAATCTAGTGTGCATCCTTCGCTCTTCATTTTATTGCTAAAAATCTTCCAAGATTGGTCAGTAAGTGATAGAGAGAAAGAAATATGAAGCTGCGTCTTATTCTGACCAAAAACCCCTCATAATTAACTTCCCAATAGGACCTGAATGCAGCAAAAGGCAATGCCACCAAAAAAAGAGAAGAGGAAGTAGAAGTGACCTTTCTCATGAGTTAAACATCAACTATGTTGATAGCCTAATCATTGAAAGGTTTGGTTGAAAGACAGAATTCTGAAAGCTCACTTGTTAAGTTGCAAAGTGCATATGACAAAGGAGTTGCACTGTTTTCTGTTTTTTTTCTCATCCAATCATCTCACCATCACTGTTCCTAAAAATAAATAAAAAAAACCCTCAAACTCTTATTTCACAAAGTTCTCATTTTGTGTGATAAATTCAGATGCTGAACACACGAAAAGCAACACGAGGAATGTTAAAAACGTCTATGTTATGGCTTCTGGTGTGAAGAAAATGAGCCACGGCACACAGATTCCATTATTCATCTACCCACTGGCCATATACTTATTCAAGGTTCCGAACAACTGTCCCGTACACGCTAGTCATCCATTCCAATCAGTGTGCTATAATGCAGTCGCTGGGGTGTGCAGAAAAGGCAGTGGACGGCATCTCAACTCTTCTGGGTGAACATCGTACACTCAAACCTTACAATGTTAATGTTAAAGCAATGGTTCATCAAAATTCACTAATTTACTCAATTGTGTTCTTTGGAACACTGAAGAAGATATTTTAAATCAAACTAGTTCTTTTACATCCAATTGGAACTGGAGCTTTAGATGCTATATTTCAAGTCTTTTTAAGTTGTATAACTTTGTGCAACAAATAGACACAACTTTAAGCTTTAATTCAGTGATAAACTTCCATTCTGTTAACTGCAATCGGGTCATTGAATCATTTGAGTTCTAAAACCAAATCATAAAAATAAAAAAAATCATGAACAGTCAGTTTCAGAGACCAAATTATGTATACACCATGCAAACGTTAAGATCTAATGTTTAATTGTAATTGTTATATCTATTTTTAAAGAAATTACTAGTTTTATCCAACAGTGATGCATTAAATTGATCAAACGTGACAGTAAAGACCTTTATAATGTTAGCAAAGATTCCTATTTCAAATAAATATTGTTCTTTGGGAACTTTCTATTCATCAAAGGATGAACCTCGTTCAACACTGATAATAAGAAATGTTTCCAAAGACTATAGGTATTTGGAAGGGACTTTGATGTTTTTTGAGCATCATAGAATGAATTCTGAAGGATTATGTGACACTGAAGACTGGAGTAATGATGCAGAAAATTCAGCTTTGCTGAATAAATTACAATTGAAAATATATTACTAGAAAACAGTTATTTTAAATTTTAATAATATTTCACAATAATACTGTTTTTACTGTATTTTTGTTTAAATTAATGGCCTTGGTGAGCATAAGAGACTTCTTTCAAAAACATTAAGCATCTAACCGACCCCAAACATTTGAACATATTAGTATGGACTACTTTTATCGCCCTTTATGCTGCTTCATTTCTTTTTCTTTTTTTGTATTATTTTGCTTCAGTTGTTTTCTTTCATTATATTGAAATACAGAAAAAAGAAAATCACAGGGGCTAGAATGACATGAATGATTATGTTTAATCATTTTTGGTTGAGAAACTCCTTTAATAGTTCAAACTTTGAGCATTTTGTTATTTTTATGCCCTAATGGGTCTGAAATGTAGTTAAGAAACTTTGAAAATCTAGAAATACAGATGGGCAATGTGTTTTCAGGGATCATAATAATGTAGTTTGACATACAGTAAAGTCAACAAACACTTGCAGCGGGAAAATGTGTGTGTTTGTGTAAAAAACAAAACTGACTAGGCCTACATTTTGCAGCCACTGTCTTGACGTGTGCTTGGCCGCAAGCGTCGCTGTCGCAGCCGCGTCTGTGTGAGAGAAAAAGTCAGTGAATTTGAATATTGATGAGGAGAAGTGGCTTTTCTCTTATGCAGATTCACTGCGCCGCCATCCACGCCTGGGACGCTCCAGTAAACATAATTTAATTTGAGCATCAGGATAATCCAGACAGGAGGAATGTTTCAAATAGCTTGTTAGTCATGCTTCGTTCACACTGCAGTGCGTCCCCTCTTTCAGAAGCACGCATTCACAAAATCTACACTTTATCACCCTCTAATTGTCCCCTCAGTGTTCTGTGAAGTTTTCAATTGCAGGACAAACTGAACCCTGTGCAATCTTCATCCTCTATGGCTTTTAAAATACTAGAGTACAGGATATTGGCCTCATTGATTTATAATAATAAAAAATACAACTGTTAATAGTAGATTGAATGTGGAAAATGTGAGTGGTGCTTACATGTACTAAACCTGGCATCATGATGATGAAGGTATAGGCCTTACAAAATGCACAGCTAATTACGAAACAAAACAAAAACATAAAATAAAACAACAAAAATATATAATAAAACAAATTGTACTGACATAAAATAACAAAACAAATAACATAAGCAAAGCAAATAAAAAAATTAATAACATAAAACAACAAATAATAAAAAACAAAATAAATAAAAGATATAAATAAATAAATAAAAATACAACAAAAACTAAAAGAAACCAAGCAAAAACTAAAATAAAACAACTAATAAATGAAACATAAAATATATTAAATAAATAAATATAAGTTAAAATAAAAGCAAAAGCAAAAAAAATAAAATAATAAATAAAACAACTACAATACAAATAAATATCAATTTAACTAAATTATTTATTATGCATAGAAGAAAGAATATAGGCCAACGGTCAAGTTTAGCTGTCACTGTGCTATAATATAATGCTGCAGAATTTTGCAATTGGCCAATCAGAATAGTACAATTTTCTACAGTCCATGCTGTCTTTGAAAAGAAAAAGCCCCAAAAAACCCAAAGCGTTGAGCAAAAATCTTTTTGCCTCATGGAATGACTGTGTAGTCTGAGATAACTTGCATTATTAAACCCAGCGTGAGTGTTTGTGTGTATTCGTGGAGTTGAACAGAAGTTCATTACGCCGTAGAATATGTATTGTTTCCTTTGGAGGAAGGCAACATGCGTTTCAGCATCACAGGGAGGAAGTGAACACACAAACACACAGCAAACTTTGATAAAACAAGAGCAGCTACTAATGAAGCTTTTATCATTCCCAGATTCTTTTTCAATGCCCCGGTGAATTTGTTTGCGATTGTCTTTGATGAGCGTGAGCGTTCAGCACAGACACATAGACATACACGCAGACAGACAGGCAGACTTTCATTTACACAAACGCAAACTGTTCCGTGTCTTTCTGAGACACCCGGACGGAGATAAAAGCGAGCTGTTTTGATTTTCTCTTTGATGAGTCTTGGACAGAGACAAGCACATTATGTTAAGATGCCAAATAACACTGGTGAAACAGATGAAGCCTCTTCAAACACCTCCTGCTGGTTATATCTTCCAGAAAATGAGGGCGAGAGAGACGAGAGGGCCATAGGGCAGAGAGGGACCGCAGGACATAGGCAGAATGAGAGATGAGAGGCGTTTATGTCTGTGAGGAGAGCCATCGATGTGACTCTCGCCACCAGTCCATCTCAGAGCCTTTTCCACCAACAGGGTGTCGGAAAAATCCCCGCCACACTGTGGGCCCTTAAACCTGCTGGTCATCAACGCTATGATTAACGGTATAATAATTGTATTCAGAACAAGAACTATTTAGTCTAGCAAAACAAAATTCCCATTATAATCAAGAAAGATGTCACAATGGAAATGTCCACTGTGGTGAAGCAACACACAATAAGATGGAGAACACAGCTTCAATTTTTTTCATCTAAATTAAAACATATTATTAATTTGAATGATTTCTGAAGGATCATGTGACACTGAAGCCTGATGATGCTGATCAATTCAGTAATGGTGCTGAAAATTCAGCTTTGTATCACAGGAATAAATTACAGTTTAAAATATATTAAAATAGAAAACTATTTTAATTTTGATCAAATAAATGCAGCCTTTGTGAGCATCGGAGCAGTCTGTCATATCTTTATATAGGTTTGAAAAACATTACAGTGAGTAAATAATGATCATTTTCCTTTTGACATCAACCATTCCTGTAGAAGAATCAGCTATATTGAAAAACAGTGCGAGAAAAGAATTCAAAAGGGGACTTGGAGACAAAAGATTAAGATAAAGGAGGAATTTATGTGTGTTTGGAAGAGAAGGTGAGATTGGATTTGCGTCTAAGAAGAAGCAACACCCAGTGTGTGTGTGTGTGTGTGTGTGCGTGCGTGCGTGCGTGTGTGTGTGTGCGTGTGTGTGCGTGTGTGTGCGTGTGTGTGTGTGAGAGAGAGAGAGAGAGAGAGAGAGAGAGAGAGAGAGAGAGAGAGAGAGAGAGAGAGAGAGAGAGAGAGAGAGAGACTGGCCTCGAAAACCATAGGCAAAAGACAAGTCCAAACAAATATTTTCACACTCACTGTCGGATCTACTGCTATACCTGTTCTTCTTCCTACAACCCACTGTTAACTGTGTCTCAACAATAAAAGCGATTTAACCAACAACAAACAACTTTGTTCCATCAGTGTGAGAGCAAAATGAAAGATGAAGATGCTGTCAGACACTGACACACACAGACACAAACAAATGTTCAGAGAAACGAAGAAAGACACAAACACAGTTCTGTTCAGATGATATGATGTTGACTTCTTGCTAATGGCCAAACACACAGACACTATCCCCTGGTTTCACAGACAAGGCTTAAGCCTGATCCCAGACTAAAATGCATGTTTGAGCCGTTTTAAGGGAAAGCAAATTGTACTGACATATCTTAAAATATATCAGTGTCATTGTTTTGTCTCAAGATGCACACCAACAATGTTTATAAAAGCTACTTGAATGTCCTTATTGACCTACAGCCTCAACCTGTCAGTGAAACTGGGCTATAAAGTGTGTGTGTGTGTGTGTGTGTGTGTGTGTGTGTGTGTGTGTGTGTGTGTGTGTGTGTGTGTGTGTGTGTGTGTGTGTGTGTGTGTGTGTGTGTGTGTGTGTGTGTGTGTGTGTGTGTGTGTGTGTGTGTGTGTGTGTGTGTGTGTTCTAAAAGTTCAGAAATGTTCACTCTTTTAAATTAAATTAACCACATTCTCATTACAGGTAGCTATTCTCAATTAATATGAGATCATACAAAAACATGCATACTAATTAAAATAAATACCTAAATGCCATTTAAAATGTGACATTGCATAACATTTTACCTGTATCAACGACCTCCGACCTTTCGTGCCTGTAGTGTCTGCCTCTCATCCAGCGGCGTGGTTAAAACCTGTGCTGCCATGACAACAGGTATATTGGCTGACCTTTTGACTTGCGTCCTCCAGCCATCCCGTCACTGCAGAGCCCGAAACCCCACAAATGACCTTAAAGGAGAAGCAAGACAAGAGCATCATGGATCCTTCAGTGTTTCAGTCAAGGATTCAATAAGTGTTAGACAGAAATAAGAGTCTAGAGAACCATCAAGTTACAGTCCTCTGTTTTCTCTCATATTCCCAGAGGAAAATGAAATGATTTATTTTGTATCAACTTTATATTTAATTTTCCTTCTAAAATAGCTACATTAGGAGAAACAGGTACAAATAAGAATTGTGTCATACAACGAGGGAACTATAGCATCTCAGATCGTTTAATATTGGATTAATTTAAATGGGAATTATTTGAGTTCATAGTGAGATCTTTGCATTTTGACTACAGGACAGGGTTATTTTTATTTATTAAAACTAAAGCCATAAAAAGATCAAATAAAATATACATAAAAGTAGCCTATGGATGATAGGCTACTCAAATATCATTGCTGTGGACGTTTGTGTCATGGCAAATCGGAGCACAATTTGAGATCTCTTCTGAACCTCTAAGGGTGTTGTGAGATTAGTAGGATATTTGTATTTTGCTTAGACAGACTTAAATAAAATCTTATATAGGCTAGTTGATCTCTCTTTAATCTCATATGTGCCAAGAATAAGTGATCTACAGAAATCTCATTTACCATTTTTCAGCTTTTGATTTTTGAGTAGCATTTTATTTAAAAAGTTACCATGATGCTTAAACACTCTGAATCATTATGTAAACATTTAATCCAAGGAAATGCGGTACAATTCACTCAATCATCACAAAGGTTTGATCATGTAAACAAGAGCGGAATATGATGCGCAGCTCCACACTGCCCCCTCCTGTCTGAACACAGAACTGTACAGGACGCAAGTGACACGAGCACGGAGAAGAGTGTGCTGTGGAAGGAGAGTTTCATGAAATCATTCCTGAATCTTTGAGAGGATTTTTAACTACATGCTTAATGCATAGCCTAACTTGTTCCAGCTGAAAATGCGCTAAATAACTCCACCGGAAACAGGGTAAGAGATCGAGCTCCACCATCACACCCACATCGTAAAACATTCAGATCAAGTGTTGATTGTGTTAAAAATAAAAACTTGACAGGAAATTATCTTGAGCACAGCCCAAACCTTTCCTCTAACGTGTCATTTTCACCGTTGGTTTAAAACTTTGCTCCTTCTCAGTTCTCACGCTTCTGTTTGACGCCCCGCCTCCTCCTCTCCATCACCTCTTCGTCACCTCAGTCGCGTTCCCTCTGTCAGCATCTCTCGGTTCTGTAATCTTTCTCGTTGTTTTTCCCTCCTTCTCACTTTGCCTTTGGAGAAAATGAGCAGATGTTTCCCACGTCTTTATTAACTTTCTATAATTAAAAGATACATACATAGGCCTACAGACATAGCCTATATACAGTGGCGGCTGGTCAATTACTTCCTCTAAGTTGTGTAATTTTCTTTCTCTTTTCTTCCTTTAATGAGCTATCTGCTATTATATTTAGGCAATATTGTGATTAAACTTTACCGCATGTAAACAACACGTGTTAAAGTACATTGAGTTTCACAAGTTCACACTTATAAATAAGTCAGATAGTCAATGGTATGCATATTTGGCGTGCTGTTCGAGGAGAGGGCTCCAGGCTCAGTACCCAGGTAGCCAAAACTGTTCGGCCCGATAATGGCCCAGATCCGGCTGGCCAGAAGAAATAACTCACGGTTGCGGTTGCCAAACTCGGGATGGACACGGGATGAGTGACGCCCCAGAATCGGCCCAAATAAACTGGCCCAAGTCCGGCTGACGAAACTGCCGGCATCAGTGACGGGTATGTTTAGGGATCAGTGTTTGGTGTAGGCAATCAGTACAATGATTGACATGACCAACGAAATCTTTAGAATTAGCTGCAGGGCGGGATTTCCACTGAACTGGTTTGGGGGAAAAAATCATGCAAATTGAACACTTACTCGGTAATGGCCTGAATCTGGGTACTAAAACGGAGCTAACACTGCCGGCATTGGGCCACAATCATTCCAACAAAAAATGTACATTTAGCCAGCCCGGTACTGGTCCGAGACTGGGTACTGAAACTGAGCCGACGCTGGGCCACAATGACGCCAGCAAAAATGGTACTCTTAGTCATGTTTGCTAAATTAGAAAATATACTTGCAATTACACTTACACAGAGTTAAAAACATTTTTGTGTGTTCAGTACAACTTCTAAAATATGTGTATTAAAGACTACTATAAAACCAGAGCTTGACCACAAAATGATAATTACCATTAAATCCTTAAGATGGCATCTACTTCCAACTTTAAAAATATAATATTAATTTTACAGTGTCCTTGTAAGCCACAAAAAATGTCAACTATAGGGTTTTATGTCAAATTAACCCCACCTTCTACCCCGAAACATCCATATTTGCTCCTTTTCCCCCGATTAAAAATGACACAACAACAATATGAGTGGTATGAGAATTTATTTGAAACATAACATTGACAAACAACTTTATAAGAACAACCAAAAAGGGTAATGAACAATAAAAGAAAGAAAAGGAAAGAAAGAAAACTCAAGAGCCACTTCAAGTAAGCGTACCATAAAAGAGGGACGTATTATTGACAGAAAGAGAGACAAAAAGGGGAACAGACAATGACACATATGATTAGTCAGATAGACATGAATGGTAACTACCTTAGGTAGAAATTGTTTGCTTTTGGGCCCGCTCTTTTCCTCCCACATCTCTGTCTGAAGCGAGCTGCAGCCATCTTTTGATGAACTTTGCAATGTCTCCATCTGATGCACTGGCAGTACATGCATTTCTTCGCGCTGATAAAAAAACAAAACAAAAAAAAACACTGACTACCTGGGTCTTTGGCCCGAACCCAGAGTACCCCTCCTGTATTCCTGGCTCCGCAAAGCGTTAGATTGAAGTCTGTGTGAAGACTGCAAGAGCACTCGCCATGCTTTCAAAAACACATTCCAGCGATAAATCGGCTCTTATTTAACACAAACAAGCAAATTGCTGATCAATTGGATAAGCAATCGGAAAATGGATAATCAAATGGAAATATCAAATGGCGTGATATTTTTCAAAAAGTGGTGGGGACAAAGGGTCGATATTGCCAATCCCACCCGCAAATTACACCAAAGACCAGTGTCAAATCTGACCTTAATAGACCTTATTCAGAGCAGCACCATGACATGTATGGCAGAGAGGCTGTGAGGGATAGATATACCATGTTTTCAATGGAATTCTCTGTAAAAAGCTGTATAAACCTCCTAGATCACTTCTTATTTTCCACAGCTTATGTTGTCTGGATTTTTTTGTCTACTGAAATTTCTTGGAAAGATATTTCTACAGTGTTTCGTCAGCAGAACAATCCAAAAACTCATTAAATAACATTACTACAGACTGAAGGGATGTATGTCAAAGATGGCACTGCTGTGAATAAGGTCTTTGAGAATCAGATTGATGTCAAATCGTGAAATTAGGACGTGCATAATAACCAACAAACACTCCAAATAAAGAAAATCAAACGCTGATGCTGTAAACTCAAGAGCTACTGAGGGATTATGGGAAATAGCATCTATCGGGCCAGAGTGCCAACAGGATTGGGACTCCACAGACACACTGAGACGTGCTGCGTGTCTAATCCCGAACACTAGACGATTCCCCAAGGAGGTGAGACTTCAAAAAGGATCCCGCCCACAGCTCCAGAGATAAAGCACCCCACAATTTTCAATTAACCAGTCTTTTTCATGTTTCGTTGTGTTCCCTCGGTTTGTTTTTTATTGTTTATTTAAAATTCCATTCTTTCCATCATTCCTCTGACTATCTTTCAGGGCAAAAGTACCCACACACGAAGAGACAAACACAAATTGTCTTCTTCACAGTGTGAGATGCATATCAAGCACTGAGTTACGGTCCCTTACTGTAACGATGACAAATAACGATAACAGCTTGCATCAGAGCGTTTGCATCGTGGCTTCAGGCTACAGTCCCAAGATACTCACTGTCGACTTCTTGTTGTGTATGTCTGTCAATAATATCCACAGAAAAAAAAAACGAAAATATTTATCCCCGGCAAGTATACACCTCGGGCTGTGATTTCTGCGGGCTAAG
This sequence comes from Leuciscus leuciscus, assembly GCF_965113295.1. Taxonomy (NCBI): domain Eukaryota; kingdom Metazoa; phylum Chordata; class Actinopteri; order Cypriniformes; family Leuciscidae; genus Leuciscus; species Leuciscus leuciscus. The sequence continues at coordinate 26,597,729 of NC_138734.1, forward strand.
AAAGGTCTACCGTTAAACAAAATTAAACAAGAACTGAAAGGAAAGTCAAATTAAGTCAGTTAAAGGAGTTAACAACTCATTTACATGTTGCAAGAAAATAGAGGGCGATATCCCATGAGGCAACAGGGCATGACCCCAGCACATTTTTGATGACGAGGCAAAAAGAAGTGCTGACAGCTACGACACACTAAAGTGAGCAATCGCTCGAGGGACTTTATCATGAAAAGTGCCGTTATCAGTGATGAGCGCTCCTTATATAATTCAATAGGAGGGCATGTATGTGTACTTATACAGGAGCAAGAGCGACAACATGATCTTTCATATTAGTGAGGCGTTAAAACTCCTAATTGCCCTGTTGAAACTCATTGGGTGTGACATCAAAAAGGCATAAAAAGAAAAGAGGAAAAAAAAGCCACTGAGGCATCTACTTGATTGCCTTGAGTAAAGCGCCACTGATTTGCATATTAATTGATATGCGGGAAGTGCAGAATGCCGGCGATGCGAGATGCGGCGTCCTTCAAACTCCCCGTCCGCCTAAACGTGAGTTGGCGTGACACGTCGTAATATATTTAGACACTTGGACAGTGATGTGTTCATTACCGGCGGCTCTCTGCAAAAATAACAGGAACTTCTCAAAGGGACACACAGGAAGTAGAATTATGTCGGGTTGGAGCTTACCTGGAATAGTCATATTCCAAATCATGTTTTCAACTCCTGTAACTTGAGAATCTTCAAAACGTCCACTGTGTCGCAGTAGTATTTCCTGGTGATAACCAAGTCTTAACACCAAAAAATAAAGAATGGGCAGCGACCTAAAAATAATCCCATTTATCTGCTATAAACAAACACAAAACCATAAAATAGACTCCTTAAGAATGTACAAGGTTACATTTTTGGGATCTTCAACCTTTTCCAAGAACCCTTCATGAATAAAGAGGAAGGACAGGACTGTTACATATTGCATAAAACTGAGTATGGTACCATATTCTGTTTTTATATGCTTGCAAAGGCATTAATCACTTAAAATATTTTTGGCATAAGAGACAATGAAACATTTAGCTAAACTTTAGTTTAGGTAGAGGTAAACTTATTTTTAATGGATTTTAATAAAATAAGCATAGTACTATATTAATGCATACAAGCTTCACAATGCTCAAAGTCATTAAAATCATTTTTGACTACTGCATATTCATTAATTTAATATGGTAAGGACAATTAGCTGAACTTTAGCTAGGTTGACTTATTTGTAATGCATTGTTGTTGTCACAAACATTAGTTTGAGATGAAACAATAAATGCAATATAACCCTGGTATATTGTACAAAATATAGCCTTACTGATAATCTATTACTAATAATTTTATGACTTCTATGGAGACAAAAATAATCTAATTGAGTTTATAAAATTTCTAAATAAGTTGGCTGAAAAGTCATTTAGGAAGCTTTTGTTTATGAGTACATTGACAACGGAATTTAACTAACCATTTTTGATCATCACAATGAAACATTTAAGAAGAAAAAAATATCGTATTGAGTTGACAATAATTCTAAAATATTTTGCCCAAAAGTAAATTAGCCTCCTCTATGAGCTCAGCTTAATTATTTGTAAATCTGGTTTACCTTGTGTTGTTTATTTAGAAGATTGGTGGAACCTCAAACTGCAATGCAGGTTTCAAAAATGATATTCAAATCTGCACTGCCAAAATATAAAGTTTTACACATACAAGATTCAGTAAACACTGAGATCAGACATCACCTACAAAAGCCACTAATGCATTCTGAGCTGGAATAGATAGCTTTAAAACTCAGACATGCTCTATCAAAGTGGACTTCAAAAGCTCTGCCGCTCACGTTAAAATATTCCCTCTCACAACAAGGTCCTCTGCAGTCAGGAGATATTCCAAACACTCGCGGTCTCCATGGTTTCGGCCCTGTCAATCAAAGTGCAGTGGAGAGGGAGGAAGTTGCTCTGGGACATGGAGCCTAGAGTTCATACAGGAGGATGAACATGCATTATGCATTACAGCAATAGGGAGAACACCTGAGGAGAAACATTAGGACATGCTGTGAATAAGGGATGGTTGTAAGATCCTGATACACTGCAGTCTGGCTATGATGGAAAGAAGAACCTTAAGAGATACTGTTCCACTGCAGGAGACTAAAAGCATACAGTACTTCTATTATATATTCACATGTATTCCAGAACAAGTATTGGCTTACAATGAATCTCTTGTGTTGTAGTTTTGGAAGTTGTAGTTGTGAAAATATATAATGAATAAAATGCACACAGCATTGCGCCAAATACTTTTCCCGGAACCTAAAATCCAATCTATGGGAACTACAGAACAAAGCCATCTTAATGTATGATATCAAAGCTAGTTCTCAAAGTACCAAAAATCATAAAAAGAAGGAAGCAACACATTAAACATGGAAACATACTGTAAGCTGATGGCCCATTTGGGATTCCTCAGAATGCCACAATGATGGAATCCTTTGGAGAACCTCTGAAGGTCTCAGGGTATCAATTATCATCAAGGGAAGGAAGAAATATCATACATGAAATAATAACTTGAGGGACCATTGAGGGAAGGAAGAAACACACTATAAAAAATAACTTTGTTAGACCATTTAAGGTTGAAAGAAGAATGTCTTTAGAGAATCTATAGGTGCCCTTTAAAAAGCTACGCTCTCAAGGAGTTGAGATACTTTTACATTTATCTAAAAATATCTAAATTACTTTTTCAAATAAGTAACATGTGTTACTTTGTTTTTCCTTTGATTGACTGACACCTCTCTTGTCTTCATGTTGAGAGCAATCGGAAGCGCGGAGGCGTTGTGTGCGCTGTGTAAACATGATGTTATTGTAGTTCTAGATTAAATGTGAGCATGCATTTACATAACTCACTTGCACAAAAACAGATTCAGTATTCCTCAAAATAAATCAAAACTGTGGAAAGCAAACTCTGAATATTACGCAAACCTGCAATAATTAAATGTCAAAGTTTATGTATTTTATCTCACTTTATTAACCAATGTCTTTGCTGCTGACCTTCAATAATCTAATTCAACCATACTAATAAGCAAAAAATATTTTCATTTTTTTAATAAGAAAATAAAAACTCTTTTAATTTGTCTTATTTCTTTGCCTAGAAATACATCACGTAAAATTGATTATTTACCATTCATGGAGCATTTCAAAATATTATAGGCACGCCAGATCCAAAATTCATTGTGGAGATGCCAGTTCTAAATTGCATTGTGATAAGTACGGTTAAAAGTCATTCAAAATTAGCTCAGAAATGTCAAATATAAAATTAGTGCATGCCCATGTCAGTTTTTTTCCATACATATTTTTCCTTCCAAAGTATTAGCATGACTTAAGTATCATTTATGTGCACCTTAAGTTTAATACTTGAGATTAGGGGTCTTGAGATTTTAACCAAAATGATGAGCAGCCATGTCACCCTGTAGCCCAAGACTGGTTGCTCACTGAAGCTAAACAGGGTTGAGCCTGGTCAGTACCTGGATGGGAGACCTCCTGGGAAAACTAGGTTGCTGCTGGAAGAGGTGTTAGTGAGGCCAGTAGGGGGCGCTCACCCTGTGGTCTGTGTGGGTCCTAAAACCAAGTAAAGTGATGGGGACACTTTACTGTCAAAGAGCAATGTCCTTCGGATGAGACGTTAAACCGAGGTCCTGACTCTCTGTGGTCATTAAAAATCCCAGGATGTCCTTCGGAAAAAGAGTAGGGGTTTAACCCCGGCATCCTGGCCAAATATTTGCCCATTGGCCTCTGTCCATCATGGCCTCCTAATCATCCCCATATATAGGAGATTCCCCCTTCCATATGTAAAGCGCTTTGAGTGCCTAGAAAAGCGCTATATAAATGTAACAAATTATAATTATTATTATGAGCCTTAGCTTACCTTAGCTTATTGTTCATGCTGAAATGAGGACTAAAAAATCATTTTAAAAAGAGAACAAATCCAAGCAACTTGTGTTTGACATGTGCTGTTTATTTGAACAATTATGTTACCAAATATCTATTAAATATACATCTTTCATTCAAGTTCAAAGCATCAGAGGAGACAGCTAAACCCCAGCATTTACAAGCACGTCTGGAACACCCCGTGTCCATCACTGTTAAGGCCCCCAGGCATTTGGCTTTCTCTTGGACTGACCGGACAGAACAAAAACACTTCAGAAGCAAGAGAGAGGGAGAAAGCAAGCGAGAGAGTCTCCACAGCGATAGTGTGACTGTAAAGCTCAGGATATGAGAAAAACTGGACGGTCACTCCAGCTCATGAAGAAGATTAGATTTAGATGGGGTTAGAAACCATAATAGAAGCCATCCTGCCTTAAGTGTTACTGCCAGGAGAAAAGAATCATAAATTACAGTCCAAAGTTGTTTTTTTACATTGTTCATATAAAGGTTATAAAAAAAAAAGAAAACACTTCTACGACTCCTACGCAACAGTTTTGAAGGTCTGCAGTATCAAGTTGGTTTGGTGGATGAGCCGGTTGGCACTGGCAAACACGTTTATTGCCCTGAAAGAAATGTGGAGAAGGAAGGAATACAAATTAGATCTGAACACATATCAATGTTACAGGTGAAATTACAAATGTTATGCAGCGACACCTTAATGCCATTTCCAAAAAGATGGAAAGACATGTACACAAATTATGAGTTCATAAACCACCATCATTATTGTCGCCTCTGCTCAAATAACTTTCTCGCAGTGCTAATAAGGTACACTACTGTTTAAAAGTTTGCAGTCAGTAGTAGATTACTTTTAGAATAGATGCATTCAATTGATCAATAGTGACAGTAAAAGACATTTATAATGTTACAAGCTTTCTATTTTGTAAATGCTCTTCTTTTGAACTTTCTATTCAAAGAATCCTGCAAAAAAAATAGGAAAGCAGGGCAACTGTTTTCAACATTGATAATATTAAGAAATGTTGAGACGGAAATCAGCATATTAGAATGATTTCTGAAGGATCATGTGACATTGAAGACTGGAGTAATGATGCTGAAATTCAACTTTGCATCACAGGAATGAATTACATTAATACAATATATTCAAATAGAAAACACTTGAAACTGCAATATTACACATATTACTTTTTTTACTGCATTTGATCAAATAAATGCAGCCTTGGTGAGCAAAAGAGACATTAAAAAATATAATAAATCTTACTGACCCCAAACTTTTGAATACTTCTATTCTATTTTTTGTAAAATGCATATCACACATGTCTACAGGGAGGGTACTTTAACTTATAATTTTTACTTGATATGCCACATTTCTCCATGCATTTTATGGAGAATAATATTAAATGCTACCCAATAATTATTATGCTGAAACAATTCACTATTAACCATAGCTATCACTATAAATTTAATTAAAATGATCAAACATTACTATGTCATTTAATTCCTTACAGATCATTGGAACTGCAACACTGCTTGTCTGATCAAATCTTAAGTACTGTAACAATTTCATCAATGTATATTACCGTTATTTCATTTTCAAATTACTAGTTCTTTGTTGTGTTAAATATCATGACATGCTCTGATGGAAGCACAAAAGATAACAAGAATTAAGCCAAGAACTATCCAATATAAATTTATATTAAAAAAAAGAAAAGAAAAACGTTGGCAAAAAAAGAAAAGAAAAAAAGTGATCTGCAGTGAGAATAATGGGTGATTCTTAAAACTTCCATACTTTCCGTCTTTGAAGTATGTTTTCAGAGTGTCGCTGAAGCTTTTTGAGTGTTTCACAAACTCTTTCTTCTGATGCTCAAGAGCCTGGAAAACACAAAGCCATTTTTATATCTTCCTTCAGTAAGTGAGACAGTATACTGGCTGCATCGATCCAATAATGAGAGTGTGTGTGTGTGTGTGTGTGTGTGTGTGTGTGTGTGTGTGTGTGTGTGTGTGTGTGTGTGTGTGTGTGTGTGTGTGTGTGTGTGTGTGTTGTCACTCACCCTTCTGTTCTGGTACTGGTATTTCTTAAAGACGTTGTTCACTGTGTCCAGTAGTTCTTTTATTGCACTGGCTATATCTCTGTGGACACCAATTAAACAAATGTTCAGACATAATTGTATCAATGTCTCACTCATGTGACCTTTTTCCACTCATCAGTCATATTTATGACCTTCAGTGGGGAAAGTAATGGTGGTGAATACTAAATATTTTACTGTTAACTCTTTCCCCGCCATTGACGGAATTTTACGACTTTCCATGTTTTCACTGTTATAATGTAGGGGGCGCTGTTACGAATCTTCTGAAAGAGGACTGAACCTCCTGATCAAAACACGTGTGAGGAAGATACAGAAACAAGCGAGATCATATGCAAGCAGATGCATATATAAAATAGCACGATCATCAACATTAAACAGCATATAAATCAAAACTGCCTAATGTTACTGAATCAAACGTCGACCCAGGAAGCAAGCATTAGGGGTGTTGATGGACTCGATCTACTCCATCTATTTTGATCATCGTTCTGAATCCGATCTGGATGTATTCTTTGACAAAAATGTGTTTCTCTCAGCTTTTTGCTCAAACTGTTGTTGTTTTTTAAATGAAACTTACCCAAGTTCAAGTGTTGATTAAAAAAAAAGAATGCAAATCAGAGGCTCTGTTCTTTCTTTTGAAATATCACGTTCATCTATTTATACAACAAAATATTCTGGGGGTCATGAAACTTTTTAGAAAATGATCAAAAAGGCTGGCGCTTGCTGAAAACTTTTCAAAAGCGCTGGCGGGGAAAGAGTCACTGCTTTTTACATACAACTGTCAAAAAATCGTACATTTTAAAACTGGCTAAAATCTGTCTGAAAAATAAAATAAAATAAAAAATCCACCCTCAAAAATCAAAAGAAAGAAGGAAAAAGAAAACAGATCTAACTGCTCTTAGAAAACAGGCTTCATTTTATAATATCAAAAATGTCTTTTGATTTGAGAGTGAAACTTGAGCCAGACATTTCTTTAAATATTAAATAAATACTTCAAAAAGAAACTGTCAGGGCAAGTGTGCAAGTAAAGACTGACGTAATGATACGAAAGTCATGACGCAAATGGGGAAAAAGGGGCAAGTGAATTTTTTTTATTATTATTATTATTTGTGTGTGAATGTGCGCATGAATATGTTCTCACTTGATTGTCTGCAGGAAACGGACTCGGTCATTGATTTCATCAGGGATTTTGCTGAGGATCTGTTTCAGTGCGCGAGCTCTTTCATTCAGGTCCTGGAACTCCCGCTCTGGCCTGTCAATCATGTACTCTGCACACAAAGACCACACCCACAAGAAACACTCAGTAACCATGGCAACAACAGTTGAATTCTAATGACCCGTCATTAAAATGTGATGCACTTAAAGACATAGAACTTTTAACGGCCAATCATGATCGACAACCGTCTGAATTGAGACCATAATACATGCTACTGAACAAATGCTGAAATGTTAAATGCACTGCAGATGACTCTACAGCAATGCAGAAACTTCTATATTATCATGTAAACACAGTCAGGCACCTCAAAAACACAAAGTATACAAGGATAGATTACAGTAGGAAGAGCAAAACAAGGATTTTACAATTGGCTTGGATTAAATTTGGAGGTACATTTAGTATTCTTCACATTTCAAATCAACAAAAATGCACATTAGCCAGAAACCCAATGCGTTTCTGTGCATTCATTAACAGAATACATCTGAACATGTCAAAAACACTTGCAAAAAGGAAGAAATTAAATTATGAGGAAAACACATTAGTGTCAATACCATTTTAATTCATGGGGAAACAGCTCCCCCTAGAGGCACGAGGCTGCAACGTTAACAAGAATTTGCATTGCAAACCATACAAGCGTGTTTTTCTTCTCTCAAAAAATGTGAAAACTCATAAGCACCCTCAACATCGTCGGCAGCCATGCGTAATAAAGACTCTGTGAAGTTGATCTCCACGTTCTTCTTCTCCAGAATTTTCATGATAATATCCTGAGTCAGTCCAGGGTTCTCCTTCTCTGCCTGGACAAATAAAGAGCACAAATCAGTCCAAAACAACCACAAACATATATTTTCTGAAATAGATTTAAAAAAACTCAAATTTTGAAGAGAAAAAAATATTTTTATTAATAAGAGTTTCATAATTTGGTCAATATATCAAACTATTCTTATAGTCAAATTTAAAGACAAACCAATCTATGTACAGTGTATTACTGTCAGGAAAAGATAAACATGTCAAAATGCTTTCATGATTAATGAATGTCTTCTGACATTAATTTATATGACTGTTACACAACAAATGTACAAAGCCATGAGCAGAAATGGTGCTGCTGAGACAGCAAAAGCAGTCTGCACCAGATTTTTTTGCTGAAATTTTTATTTTTTTCCCCTGTGGTCTACTTATATGTTAGTCAAGGTTACTTGCACCAAAACCAACTCATGTCCAACTTTAGAATTTAGAATTAAACTGGTCGTTTTGCTACTGTTTGTTTAAAATGTATAATCTTTATATGCAAATGTCCTGTGTTATGACAAAGCCTAAGCCTATCAGCACAGTTTGTATAAGGACAGGCAGAGTTGCTGACAATTAAATGTAAAATCAGCAGTCAGGTATATTACAGGTTCATGGGGTGAACAAAATTCATGGGGGTTCATTTTTCTAATTTCACCTTGATGACGTAGATACACTTCAGATGGTCTGAAGGAGATTTCTGACTAATTAAATATATGAAAAGAAAAGCAAGCTGAAGAGAGAAGGGTTTTGCCGATCAGGTAATGACAGAATCACGGCATGTTTGCTCACCTTTATGAAAGCTGCTCTCAGAGTCTGTGCTGCAGACAGATTTACTCTCTCCAGCTGTAAAACACACACACACACACACACACAAGCCATCTTAATTTACTGCCAGATAAAGCAGGTTGTTTGGTTTTAGTGTCGCATACATTATACATAGCCATTATCACCACATTAAAATAGAAATATAGTTGGTAGTGGGTATAGATTTTGCCTCTAATTAAAGAGACATGAATGAATCCACAGAAGCACATGAAGACTGTGTAAAAGCATGTGTTCTGTGTTAACTGTGCGCATAAGAGAGTGTAAAGATAATTTATGACACGCTTAAGATTCCATTGTAAACCAATGTTATTGAGTCAGTGTGCATATTTAGTTATAAAATGGGACAACTTTAATGGTTAGATTTAAGACAATACTCTGTTGCTCTTCTTGAAGAAAGAAAATCACCAAAAGTATGTTCAAAGAAATTCAGTCTATTGCATTATGTTTGAACGAAATCTTATATCACTGTAACTACAGCATATATTATTTACAACATAACTACTTTTGCAGTAAATACAACCTAAAATGCATCTCAAATGACAATGTATCATGCAGCAAAGTATGCAATATGCTGTTCTTTTGAACTCTCTTCAAAGAATCCTAAAAAAAGGATCAGTTTATGCAAAAATATTAAGCAGCACAACTGTTTTCAACATTAATAATGAGCAAACTGATAATCAGCATATTAGAATGATTTCTGAAGGATCATGTGACACTGAAGACTGGAGTAATGATGCTGAAATTCAGCTTAAATAATAATAAATTACATTTTAAAATATATTCAAACAAAACATACATCATTTTACAGGTTATACTGTATTTGATCAAATGAATGCAGCCTTGGTGAGCATAAGAGACTTCTTTCAAAAACATAGAAATACAAATATTACTAACCCCAAACTTTTAAACAGTACATTTCTTGGAATGTGTACACAAAGTAATAGCTATATTATATATATGTAAAAAAATTACAAAACAAAATGTTACTAAAGTTACAAACAATGCAGCTTGAAATAAATTAATTTTGTAGGCCTAACCATCTCAATCCATTGAATTACAACAAAAAAATCCTTAAAAACAATTTATATTTGGAAACAATGGAAAAACAGCTACATTTAATGTTTAACTTAAAACAAAAAAATATCATAAAATGTCACAGGAACTTCAGGGGACACCACTGTGAATCATTTTTAACATTTTAATAACTGAAAAGATCCATACGAATGAAACTATTCGCTGAAATGAACTAGACATTGTCAAAGAGATTGTTATAGTCTAACCTCACTTGTGTCTACAACAACACTAGAAATGTGTTTAAAAAAGATAGATTGACTGTTAGAGAAAAAGTTTTTTAAAAAACATTGAATTAATTAAAAAGCTAAGTTAGCAAAGTTCCTTTCATTTAGTTATGAAACCCCCAGTTAGCATCTTAAGTAAAATGGATTCTAAAACATGAACTTATGAAAACCTTTTTCATTTTATTTTAAAAACATTAAAATAAAAAAATTCAAATTCAAATTCAAAGATGCTGGCTAGCCAGATAACAACTTAAGCATCCAACTTGTCTGTTAAAATAACACTAGTTCAACCAGAACTAGAAGTGGTGTAAAATGAGTGTGACTCCACTACCTCAGACCTTCCTGAGCATGTGGGTGTGCATCATTTGCATCTCCTAATCCTGAACTTCAGTCTGCGTCAACAAACCATAACTGAACTCTCTCCTGCTGGAGACAAACCACCATACCTCATTGAAGACAGGGTACATCACGGCGTAGAGAGTCATGGATACCATCGAGTTTGCGTCTGCTTCATTCTTCATCTCTTCCATTGTCATCCTCGTCAGGGCGCGGAAGAGACGGGGGGAGCGTCATTCACTCCTGGGGGGCTCGCGATGAGGGGGGCCCAGACGATCTCTGAAAGGGGCACCAATGAGGAAGAGATTATAAAAGGGTAGCGGGATTCCATTTCACAAGTAAGGAAATGACATTTTCAACCTGCGTTCAAAGGTAGACGTGATAGCCATGGGAAAGCGCCAAGTTTTCGGTGAGATTTAGGCGATTTGGGCCCCTTAAGATTAAAGGTATGAGACACGTGGCCAGTGTAAGAAAAATAAAGGCTATTTCCTGGACGGTGCGCCCATGACTTTATGATGATAATGTTAGATTTTGAATTATCCTTCTCAGGTTGTACAGCCCAAAGATAACACAGATCGTAAGGAAAATCTTAAGTAGACATAACGAAATTCAACAAATGGACCCTTTTCACATTTCCAGAGTTCTCAGAAGCAGAAGTCACCACTTCTATAGTAGTGAATGGGAAATACAATTACAACTTTTGCGGTCCCATTACAGACGTCCTGTGGTAAAATTGAATTACTCCATCTACCATTGTAAAACGAATCCCATCCGAATAGGGCTTTAGTCGACCAAAATTGTATTAGTCGGTTAGTCGCAGAAAACAAAACTCTGTGTCAAAATCAGGCTCATTAGATCATTACCAGCGGGTCCTTGTGGTAATTACAGTATGTCGGACAGGAAATCCAAACGTTCACCTATCATCCATCGACCTCAAATATGGCTAATTTAAAACTTGTGAGTAACTTGGCCGCTCGCTCTAATGTAGGTTAAACCTAGAAATGTGCGCTATCATTAGGCGCATACCCAAGTGTTCGCGCGGAGCGTGGAAGCTGAAGTATTAGCGTGCCTACTGCATTTTCCTGGTAACAGCGGAAACAACTTAAAATACTACGTTAATTTTGGTCATACAGATAAGACATCATTCAAAACTGTAAAGGGAATACTTTTATGTGTAAACTCACAATAACAACAAAACGTTGTGCTTTTGTAAAATAAAGTAAACTAACAGGATGCACTTTCTGCCGTCTCGGTCTCCATGAACTGGAGCGCGTCACAAAAATTAACCGAAACTCAGTGTATAGGCTACTTGCCTCACAGATATAGGCTAGACATTTCTATTAAGAAAGATAGAAAGCTTAAAATGTGTCGTTTTAAATTAACCAATTCAAATCGAAAACAAATACTTTTTGCTTATGTAATCCATATGAAAGCTGTATTTCTCTCTATAGGTGCATTCACTTTACTGCAGAGATGCAGAGCATCGTCAACTTCATCTTTGCAGACGACACTGACTCAGAAAACACTAGTTTATTAATTAACAATTAAAATGTCTCCTTGTTATTGTTTTCTGACACATTCATAATCATTACGATGCTTTGCGGCAAGCTTTATGTGTGCACTTGTGTGCGGATTGGAATAGGCATATATTCCGCCCCAGAGTATATATTTAAGTAATTAAATTAATATAAGCGAGCGATTGGTCGACTAATGGCTTAAATGAACTACTAGTCGACTAGAAAAATCATTAGTTTGGGGGCAGCCCTACAAATCCACAACAACGTATGATAATGTTCTGTTTATTACACACGTGTGCTGCAGTTATGCCATCTGCCACTTTAAATGCTCAAGCTTTTAAAAGTTGAGTGGATTCTGATTGGCATGTTATATCGTTCATCAGCTGGGGATAAAAAAATTCAAAAATTAATTCCAACAATATTGCAAGTATTGTCATCATTGTGGTATGGACTTCCTTATTCTCAAAGAATTTTAATGATTATTAGTTAGCGTTATAGTTATTGTACTTGAACAGGCCTTAAGTGACTTTATTTCTTCTCAAAGTCTACAACAACATGCCAAAGTTTTTATTCCTTCTCCCAACACGTGTGAAACAATAGCGCTTCTTGTTATCTGCAGAAGGTCACAGTTCCTCTCAAGCTACAAGGAACTTTACAAACCATTGAAAGCGAGGCACGCTTATCTCAATGCTGCCGATTCAGGCTAATGGACTGGAGGCCGTGAGTCATTCCCACCTGATCGGAAGGCCTTTGGCCCCGCTATGGGAGGTGGCCTTATCTAGGTGACATTCATAGGGATAGCAGTGACGTCATCAAATAGAGCAGGCCGTTGCTTCACTTAATGGTTGAAAATACCAGCACTCCTCTTATAAAACATGGTTGCCAGGTTACATATGCATTATAATGACTCACCTTTTTCCTCTTGACAAAGGCCAACCAACACCTGATTCCTGTAGTGTCTCTAGTCAGAGTCTGACCTTGGCACTGAAATGGGTAACACCCTAACACAGGTGAATCCTGAATCAGATCCACCTATACTACATTTTTACCGTATAATGCATTGAAGATTAACTGTCAAGTAAGGGAAAGTTTTGCCAATTATTGAACCGCCACAATATGGAATAATGCAGATATGCATGACAATAGGTCATAAGCTTGTAATTTTGAGTAAATATTAAAAGTATTTTGTTCAGTCACTTCATTTTAGTACCTCACAATATTGTAACTGTAATTATATAAATACTGCCATCAAGCTCTACATTTCTAAAATCAGAATTCATACATTAATATGCTTGTGTTAAACCATAATGGTTTTTCAATATGATGCGGACTAGCTGTCACAAATCAGCTCTTTAATGCGTATTACAGTAATATATCAACATAAATACTCAGCAGTCATTCAACATCAGTCATTTTTCTGCTCTGTTTTTCAGCAAATACACCAACAACAACAAAACTTTTCTTGTAACGTCAATGTGATTAAAACAATCACTTCTTCCACTCAAGCATTTTTAAACATTTTTAAAACTCGCTCTAGAGCAGGTTTTTCCAACTTTCACAGAGCCGGTGATTCTCCGCCAATTCAAGGACCCTCAGAATTAAAAATAAATACAATAAATATTTGATAAATATATGATAGGTCACCTTCACTTCAATTTAATCAATCCAACTATTTTCTCCCAATTTATAAACGAGAACTGTATCTGACTCTTACTTAAGTGAATAACAGCATCAAAACAGATTCTACCGACTGATTTAAGCTGTCAAGATGTTTCAGGTTTACACCCAAATGTGACGTCATCATATTTATCAGCACTGCAATTGTGTGAAACACTGTAACAGCTTGATTCTAACGTCTGGTCTGAAACAGATCCAGGATATCAAAGTTTCAACATTTGTAACGTTGAAAAAGCTATCTAACCTGATTCGTATGAATGATTAGTATAAGATCAAAGCCAATGTAACATTTAAACTGTGTCATTCTAAACCTGATTGACTAAATTCCTATTATATTTTCTTTCAGTATTCAGCAGGCCTGCTTTTACTGTCTTCAAACCTGATTTACTCTCCATTAAAACTTGATGCCTGGTAATACTGTTTTGAGATGGGCTTCCTGGCCTTGTATAAAACAAAATAAATCAAATTTAAACATCATTACTTTTCTTACTTACTGGTCTATTGTGAGGCTCTGGTTAGCTGGATTGCTAAAGTCTCTGTTAGCTAGGTGACTGCTAGTCCCAACACAAATTATTTTCCTAGAAACCGCAGCTAAAAGAACATCGTTAATTCCCAGTTAAATTTAAAAGTGTGTTTACAGCCTCTCCTACCTGTGTGAAGCTCGTATAGATGTTTATTTGACTGCCGATTAGCTCGGTAACTCTTTTGAATATTTTCCTTTCTGTGTGGATTGGAATCGCTCGCTAAAGACGGAAGTGTTCTGCATGACCAATCTAAAGGATGAGGGGCGGAGCTAGGTGATGGTGAGCACCAATCAGAGAACAGAGAAGGGCTGGAACGGAGCTAGGTGCGACGTTTAGTAGTCCTTTAAAATATTTCAATCGTTGCAAGGCAATACGCAGAAATTTGACAAAGAACTACAACTCCCATGACCGTCATTTCTAAAACTGGCGACATGCAGTCAAAAGACTGGCGTCTGTTTCGCCATATCGCAGTATTCATTGAAAATCTGTTTGGTTAATATGTATATCTTTATTTTAAATGTTAAATTACAAGAAATAAGATAAATTTAGGATAAAAATAGAACGCGTAAGAACAAATAATAGACGAAAAACAAAAAAGCTGTCAACAAATAAGGGCGCTTTAAAGCTAAGTTTAGGCCTGACCAATCAGAAGAGAAAAGGGGCAGGGCTGTCTCTCATAATAAAGGTGTGTGAGGGTGCAGAGACGAGCAGGATTTAACATCAGCATCCCAGAGTATCAGCATCTCTCTGACATCTCACGGTAAGGGACATCCACGCATCGTCTTTTCATGTTATCCAAATGTCATCTGTTCAGAATTACAAGGAAATATGTATTGTGTAAGGTTTATAATTCATCACCATGTTATTGGTATGATGGGTTTATTCTCTACGAGAGAGGTTGTGCAGATGTGAATATCCTATAATAACAAATTATGTTTAAAAAAAAAAAAATGTGGACATTTTCCATGTTATCTTCCTCACAAATGCTTTTTTTCCTGGTCTGATAACATCCAATATAACATTTCTTTACAGTTTAGGATTGTACTTTACAGTGATATATACATTTGCAGTTTTGCATGCAATTCACATACATCTATTCTGCATACATTTCATTCTGTAGAAATAATATAAAAAAATCACAATCCTTGAAGAAAATTCAGGATAATTCTGCACATCTTTTTTTAACCATTTGTTCTCCTTGTCTTGATAAGCACGTAGTGTTGTTTTTTAGTGATATTCTTGGGCTTTTTCTTCATTTTCTATTTTAAACCCTCTTGTTATTGATTCAATCAAATGTTTGTATTGAATCAGGAAGGGCAGCGGAGGGTATGTGCAAACGGCAGGCAGAAATGCATTCCCACATCTGGGCGTATCTGGGGATGCGTAAATCATCTCCTGCAAGAAAATCCTATTTCATGTTTCTGTAAATGAGACACGCGGGGAGAGCAGAATGGAGAACGCACCTCCTTTCCAAACCCCCCCCCTTTGCTAGTGCCGGTGTAAAATAGCTGGTTTGTTCTGTGGGACGCGTTTCACGTGGAGATTAGGTGTGCTGGAGAGAGTGTGTAATGTGGAGTATATGAGAGAGAGAGAGGGGCCACTAAAGGAGAGGGGAAGGAAAATGAGGTGTTAAAGTGCAATCGGTATGAGTAGGGAGGCAATGAAAGCGATGGATCGATATGAAAAGGATGAGGAAAGAGAGAGGACTAGAAAAGAATGGTGCTGGGGAAAAAGCTGCAAGGTGCAAAGGAGTTGAAACAGAACTGCAGCACTTTTCAGGGATCGCAATCACACTCACACATAATGTGGATTCCTTGGTGGTCACCTCCAATCAGTGGATATTGATTCCCAGATTGATTGCTGGCTTGCAGATGTGCATGAGCCATTTGAAAGCATGAATAATAGTGACAGGTCAAGTGCTTTCTCGAATGTATAGACAGAACCAACACAGTTTGCAATATATTACAGGAAATATTACACTATGTGTTTTCTATTATGGCAAGTGTCGGGTTAACATTTTGAACAAATTCATAACTCAAAGAATTATAGCCTACTTTAGTGTGTAACTTAGTGTGTTTTTGTGCTACAAACAAATTATTTCTCAAATCATGCTGCTTGTTGAACAAATGTGTTTAATTTAATTTAATTTAAAATATTTTATTATTATTATTATTATTATTATTTTGCATGGTGGATGATAGTCCCAACACACATCTCCTTTTTTTAACCACACTGGTGGATTGGTATGGGATTTTTGAAGAAGTTAAATAAGGATTTACCTATTTATTTATTGTACAGCTAAAATTTCAGTGGTGGCAAAGGGATTTTTTCCAGGTCTAACAGAGTATTGTCTTCCCGCAAACACTCGTCGCTTGGCCTCAGGACAGAACAGATGGCATAAAGAGTATTAAAAACATCTGTGTTCTCTCAAAGGCTTTGTCACTAAGTGTGCAGAATATATTGAACTTCACTGTTGCTTTTTGAACATGTTCCTTGAGCATCTGTGATGGACTTTCTAAACATGCAAAGCTCCTGTTATTGACCGCTGTTCAGTTATGTGTCAAGCCTGCGAACTGCAGAACAAGCCAGCCACAAGCCGAACTGTCAAGCCAGAACAACAAATATATATATATATATATATATATATATATATATATATATATATATATATATATATATATATATATATATATATATAAATAGAAGGAGACTAAATTAAATTAGTAAATATTAGTAATTAGTAATTAGTAATTTATTAATTACTAAATATTAGGGCTGCACAATATATCGAAATATCGAAAATGTATATATCGCGATATGCATATTGCAACAGCTTGCAGTAACTGAGGTCATGAACAAAAGACAAAGAGAAAATCACTCACTGCTCTTGGCTGATTAACTTTTGTAGCTTTAATAAGAAACAATATATATTTAATTCATACAGTGAAGACTAAGCAGTGTTATATTTTTACATTTGATTATTCAGTTTGTTGTTAAATAAACCTAATGTAGGATAACCTGCAGCCCTAAACCCCGTGGTTTACACTGATTTTAAAATAACACTTCTTCTGCTACAGTAAAACACTGATGTTCACTTTCAGAAGTTGTAGGGATGTTTTCTTGTCACAAAAAGAATGTGAAACATGTAGGTTATATAATTTTAAATACACTTTAAAGATCATTTAAGTTTATTTTACACACTTTAAGCATTACCGTGTTGCATATCGAATATCGCATTATTTAATGAGTTATCGCATATCGCATTTTTCTTCAATATTGTGCAGCCCTAATATATATATCCTACAGGTCTCTATTCCTTTAATTAATTATATGTATACAGTATATTAGTAGTTATATATATTTCCTCTGACATCCTTATAAATATCATGTGAAATTTTATAATTTGAAAAGGCTTATATAGTCTGTATTTATCTTTCTATAGACAATGTTTATGCAGTTGTATCACACTATTCTTATTTACATATAGTGTAAATTAAATTAATACAAATATTTTTATTTTTATTTAAATGTCATATTTTATTATTATTATTACTTTTTTTTTATAATAAGATGCAGCCTACTGAACCCATACTATTTTAATTATATATTATAAGTAGTTTTATGTTTGTTATTTTTATTTTGTGTTATTTGTAAATAATTCATATTTTATTCATATTTAAATGTTAAAAAATATTTGATATATTTTTAATACTATTTTTAATTATTATTAATAATAAATTGTAGTAAGCCTATAATATTTTTATACTTTTATGTACTTCCATGTGTCCGTTTTGTTCTTTTTTCAAATTAATTTTAAATATTTGAATATTATATATTTAATTATTTTTAATAATTAGCTATTGAACAGAATATTTTAATTATTTATTTAATTTCGCTTATTTTTATTAATGAATTAAAATAGAATCACTGCTGACTGTTATATGTTTAAGGCTGTTCTGCCGCTGATAAACCTCTTGTAGAACTGCTGAATTGGCATGAATGTTGATGAGGAGATTTGAAGCGTCTGAACATTGGCAGCCCATGAGCAATTGGGTTTGTCACTGTTTTGCCCTCTTGGGGGGTGTTTTTGAAGGACGCCTGCATTTCTGAGTCACGTCTTCTCTTGTCAGCACAGGGAGGAAATTACTCTGCCTTTGAACTTGGGAAGCATAAAAGGTTTTTAACTCTGGGTTGCAAGGAGAGGTAAAGTCAAACTCAGGTAATTTGCTGTCTTGAAGCAGTTCACACACACACACACAAAAAAACAGTGTGTGTGTGTGTGTGTGTGTGTTATAGTATCTGCTTAACAGATGTGGTCGTTAGCTTGCTATATGAGCTAAGTTTGAGCTTCACTGAAAAAAAAAAAAATCTTTTAAAGGTGAGTAAATAATGACAATTTTTTGGGGGGGGGTGAACTGTCCCTTTAAGGAAGTGTAGGCAAAGGTCAAAAGGAAATGACTTTCAGATAACAGATGGAAAGATAAATGCGATACTAGCATAAAAGAGCAAAGATGCCTCGTATCATTGATTATAGAGTGACGTGCATCAGCCTGGTGATCTCTATGGTGGCAGCGATTTATGGCCCTGCTTTGTTTATTTTCCAGCTGTGGGCTTTGCTGTTGGACAGCTGTGCCAGTGCAGACGGAAGGAGATAATATCACACACAAACACACAAATACTGTGGTCAAAGCCTCTTACTCTGAACGCAGTCAGGATTCTAACCCTCTAATGATAGATGGATGCTGCCATGTGTTGACCTGGGTGGTATACAGGACTGCTGGCAGGATGAGAGCTTCGCTACTGTAAACCCCATACCATCTGGATTTCTTTGGTTTCGAGCCTGCAAACTTCTCCCACTGGACTGATTTAAACGCATGGATGCACAGCACACACAAAAAAGGTGTACAAATGTTACTGGTACAACAGCTTGTCACTGGGGCAGTACCCTCAAAAGGACATCTTTGTACCCTTTTTACAACAAAAAGGTTCATAGTAGTCCCTTAAGGTACGTATTTGTTATTAGGAGTAAAAAAGGTACAAATATGTCCTTTAAAGGGTTCTGGTCCAGTGACAAGCTGTTGTACCCCTAAAAGTAAAAATTGTATACCTTTTTTCTCTGTGTGACGGAATCATAAAAAAAAATATTGATTCCTCTTAACGATTCTGCACCCATTCATTAGCAATTCTTCTACACTGAAAAAAGTTTCAGTTGGGTTCTAGACTCAATTTTAAAGAACCCTTTAAGCCAAAACATTTCTATATAAGGAGAAATGTCTTAAATGATTGCATAATACTTTCATATTTAATTGTTATTTTTAGTGATAAAATAGGTTTACTTTAAATTATAAAATGTAATTAAAATTAAAAATGAATAAAAACAAAATTGATGATCCCATGATGGGAACCCCTAAAAGGTTCAATGTATGAAGCGCCTGAAAGAACCCATTAAGGTTTTATAGAAGAAGAGTGTTTTCTTTTGTTCTGCAATTTCTGTGTAAAATGACAACTGCAATAATAAATAAATTGCAATTTTTTTGCAAACGGTTAACTTTTTAATTACTTTTTTAGAAGTGCCAATCCAACTAACCAATAAATAAACTACATTTAATATATTTCATTAATTTTATTTTATAAAATGCTATAAACATCTCATAATGTGCATCTTTAACTAAATGTTATCATCATGAACAACCAGTCAGTAACTAGGCCTACACTAATTTGAGTCTCACAATTAAGCTGTATGTGATTGATTCACTTGAAACAATGATTAGGCATTCGTACATTGAAAAATAATATTAAAGCATTATGTACAAAAGAGTGTATAGACAACAAAGTTAATTACACATTTTATGCTAAAGTTTTTTTAGATACCATGCATAAATGAAAATGCATGGTATCTGCATGAAAATCATGGTATGAAATAAATATAAATAAACCTTCAAAACTTCATGTCATCAAAGCTCAAATTTCCCAGGTGCACTTGAAGGCAGCAAAAACTTTTGCCTGAAGTCTTCATATGTGTTTGTTTTAGCTCAGTTTCCTGCATCTGTATCTTCAGAGCGATAACTGTGGTTTGTTCTGTACAACAGTGTTCAGCAGGTTCCTGTGGGTGTCGTCGCTTGAATAGAGTTTAATTAAAGCTGACCCATGTCTTGCACTTCTCTGGTCTCCAGTGGAGTTCCCTCACCACTGCGCTGTCAGTGCATGGCTCTTTAACTCCTCAACTAGCGTGTCTTCTCCTCAGAGTTTTTAGCCTTCTGTCTGAATGTATTTGGTCTCATTCCAATTCCTCAACCTGCTCGACATTTCGCTTGCAGTCAAATCCTGCTCCTGCTCCGTCATCTTTTTCCGTGTCCTCTTCTAAACAGCGCTGCACCACTGGGTCTTTCCTCTGGAGGCTTCTGGAGCTAGAAGAGGAGAGATATGGCAGTTTACCCAGCATGCCTTGCTCTATCTGGGCCATCCTGTCAGGAAAAGAGGAGGCAGATAGATGTGTATTGACTGTTCTGGTGCCGCCACCAGTGATTTTCCCTCTGATGATGACGACAGAGACACCTGTATTAATGAATGATCATCTTTGGGAAATAAGAGATCCATTCAGAACTTGATGGAAAACCAAGTTTGTTTGCTCTGGTTTGCCTCTATTGGGAAAGATGTGATAAAACCGAGTAGGTATGCAATATCACATCTCACTTATTGTTGCTGAGGTGTCTGATCACTCCACATGCTGTGTTTTGAATGCTGGTGTTTCCACTTGGCCTCTTACTAACTACATGATTGGTCAGCTTAACTAGAAACACAATGCATCAGTTAAGTTGAATTATTTAATTGCATGGCTATCCAGCATGGTTCTTTCAATATCTCCCATCAGATTGTCTTTCTATATCCTTCTAGTCTCTTGTATTTCAAGCTTGAGCTCAAAATGAAAAGCGTAAAAAAGCAAGAGATGAAAAGGGCGCCTACGCTGCCCCCATTTCGGAAACATCTTCACTATGCGCTTGCTAGTTGAGTACATTTTAAAGGCAGTTGGGAGGATATTTAAAGCAATTGCTCTGAGTGTGTGAAAGGAACTGAGAAGAGTTTTGTGGCACTTTGAAGCTTGATTTCACTTGAGCAGATACTGACAGGTTTGTCTAGGCTTTGCTTGAGATGACATCCCGATATCAGACATTCTCAGAAAACATTTGCAGTTGTGCTTTGAGGTAATAAAAACGCTGACAGTTTCTTAGTGATTTGAAAAAAGTATTAAACCTTGCCATCAAACTCATTCCTCACTGTTTGTTATAAATTATACCTTAAGCGATCAGACTAACCTGGCAGACCATAAAACAGCAAAACAACAAGCACCACTAGTTTAGTTACTCTCAGTGAAAGTCTACTGACAAATAAAGTGTCACCAGAGAGGACAGCTCACACAAGAGCCAGAATTTCTTTGTTTCTCGTTGGTCCCATTAGGGTGGTTGGTGGTCTCGTTGAGTTCTCCCAGGTGGCCATCAGACCTTTGTACAGAATCCAGCACGGGTAAGCGAAAGGTCAGTCAGGTTTGGTGCTGTTTTCAGGTAAACCCTCTCTTGTCGTCCCACTTTTCTCTTTTCTCTCCCATTCACAAGTGACCATCTGTTTTTCGTCCCAGACCTCGGTCACCAGGGTCAGGTTACACAAGCCTACGTCTTAAACCAAGAGTATCTGAAATGGAGAGATCAGGAAAGCTCAAGGAATGAGAACAGATTAATCATCTGTGGATTGTGAACCAGACTTTTGAATCAGTTGCTTGTTTCGCTTGAATTCCATGTGGCGCTGATTAGATGCACGTAATAATGTTTCATTTTTCAGATCACCGAACATCCTATGTCACTTTGGATAAAAGCAAATGTAAATGCATTGCAACTGACTAAAACCACTTAGCAACCACATAGCAATGCCCTGGCAATCTCCAACAACACCCTAGCAACTGCATAACAATGCCCTTTCAACACCATAAAACAGTATGATGTTGAACCGTTCTTGAATAACCCGCAAACGAATTTGACGAATAGCAAGCAAAATGAACTTGAGGCTATACCTCCACAACGCTTTAGCGCATTCTGACACAGTGCCACCTAGTGGTCAGGAGATATAAAAAATTTACATATTTGCTTATAACCTACTGAATAGAAAAAAACTGGTATCTTTAGATTCGGTGCGGCATGTCGAGTCGAATGATACCCAATTTTACCATATCGGCCATTTTTGGCGTCAGCCATTTAGAATTTTGTCGTAATATATTTTATGAACACATTCTTGTATTGTTACAAAATGAAACTAGTTACGAAAGTTCTAATAAAAATTTCCAAAAATGCTAATCGATTTTTATGTTTTGGCTATTGTAATGAAACTGGTATTAATAGAGTCCTTGGGTCATGCTGAGGACATGGACGCCAATTTTGCCATATCATCTTCAGACTGTGCCGACAAAAATGTATGGATTTCGTGTCGATAGACAAAACTTTTTTCATATACTGCAGCAACAAAGTAGAGGCATGATGCCAAAACGACTCTGAAATCATTCTAATATGTCTTTATTTGCTCATTGTTGCAGTTGGTCTGATGCCCAGCCACGCTAGCATGATTTACTGTGCCTTCTTTGTGCTTGGCCCCTTAATATTTTCATTTGTTATTGCTTCAGGTTATTCTGAAATTTTAAACTTCTGTTGATATTTTAATTTATATACCTTGATTTTATGTTTACCTATGTCTTTTTACATGCGTAGGTACTGTGTATGCAGTGCTGGGTAGTAACTGATCACATGTAATCTTGATTATGTAATCAGATTCCAAAAATGAACTGAAATTAGATTATATTAAGTTTTAAAAATACTTGTAAACAGACTAAAGTTACGTTTTTAGTGACTGCATGATTATTACATGTTATTCTCACAATGGCAGTAAATTATTCATAATTCATAGAGTCCTCCTACTAATTATTTTTTATCTTTTAAATTTTCCTTTCTAAAAAAGGCCTACGAAGGTCTTCCAGGTTTGTGGAATTGCACACACAGACCAGCCACTAGTCATGAGCCTCACTGTACACTGAGACCCACACAGCATTTGATCTCTGGATTTACAGAAATTGTACAGCCTTTTATGTTTAAACTGGAGTCGGATAATGATGGAGAGACTCAAGAAGACGAAGTGACAACATGTAGAATGCAATAAGACGTTTCTGAATGGTTAGTTGATGAATTTATGATGCTGAAGTGGAGTTAACTATCTTCAAATTATTGATTAGCATATTCTGTCATGATAATCTTAATCGCTCATGTGGGAACTGTTAAGATGCCTACAGAGTGACATGCTATTGCATTTGTGTTACATACTGTATTGCATTTGAAAAGATGGATGTGACAGCTTGAGCAGACTCACAAATGTGCTCTACTACAACAACTCTTCCTCTTCTCAACATGGACTGGTGTTCCCGGGGGTGGGGTTTATGTAAATTGTAGGGTT
Source organism: Leuciscus leuciscus (assembly GCF_965113295.1). Lineage (NCBI taxonomy): Eukaryota > Metazoa > Chordata > Actinopteri > Cypriniformes > Leuciscidae > Leuciscus > Leuciscus leuciscus. The sequence goes on from NC_138734.1 coordinate 26,621,413, forward strand.
AGTGATGTCACTAACCCGGGTGGAATCTCGTGTAGTCCCTACCAGCTGTTTGTTGTAGTCCTTAAAAAACAATTTCTTTAAAAGCAAATATCTTCCTTTGCTTTGAACTTTGAGCGTTGAAACTTGGAAGATGTTGTTTATGCTCAAACAGCAACATTACACACTAACTAAAGTTAGAAAAGTGAAATCATAATCAACCACCCCTTTAGTTAGGTGAATAATAAAAAGTAATGATAAAAAATAATGTAAAATAAATTCACGGTTCTCTGGTGTCGGTTAATGGTCACATGACACGCAGGTAAACTAACAAAATAATATATAAAGTGTTTTATTGGATCTTTTGGGCGCATCGCGCCTCAGACCGAAAGGCTTCAGGTCTCAGGAAAAACAACGTCAGGTGTCAGGTCTCGTACAATTGTGCATCGGACCAAACAGCCTCCGACAAAAAGGCATCAGACATAAAGGAATTGGACAAAACGGACTCAGACAAAAAGACATCGGACGAAAAGGAAGAACTGAAGTTTCGAATTGCCCTGCCTCAATGTGACGTCACATGCACACGGTTTTCTTACTGGTTAAATTGTGTAGAACATGTCCCACTGAGATTATTTTGTACATTTGTATTATTTGCACGTTTAAAAAGTTAGCTAAATAACACATTGCAACTAACTAGCTTGTATGTTGGCTAACTATCGTGAAGTGAAAGAAATCTTTCAAGACTGTGTTGCTGCTTTGTGTACAGAGGTTACCAGGGAAACTGCTGTATTTGTCCTGACCAGTGTAACATTTAATTAAAACTAAGAATAAAATTTAATTCTCTCTCTCTCTCTCTCTCTCTCTCTCTCTCTCTCTCTCTCTCTCTCTCTCTCTCTCTCTCCTTTTTTATGCTTGAATAATTAGCCTACATAAAGAACATTGCCAAGGGATTACATAAATACATACAATGAATACCATCAATAGATATATTCTACATAATTAACATACACACACTCACATAGCTGTTTTTTTCATGTTGACTATAAAGCTGCTGCTTTAAAGTAATCTAATGTATAAAGTAGCCAACTATATAAATAAACTTGTTGTGAACAGACTGCAGCTCTGAATTGCAGAGCTGGTGTGAACACATCACTATGATCAGTTGCTTTATTAACTGCTGTCATTTTTGTTGTGTGCACAAATTTGTAGAAACGCCGCTCTCAGCAGTGTGGATGGTCTCGGGATGTTCACTAACAGTATATACCTGCAAAGGTATTTTCAACTTTGTTTTAACCCTAAGCAAAGAAGAAAAATTATGCCTTTATGTCTGATACCTTTTTGTCTGCGTCCGTTTCGTCCAATGCCTTTCTGTCTGATGCCTTTTAGTCTGAGGCTGTTTGGTCCGATGCCTAATTGTACGAGAACTGACACCTGACATTGTAATCTACCCAGCACGTATGTAGCCTATGTCTGTAATCTTTTTATGCCAGTGTCAAAGGCAAATGTATGTTCACTTACAAATTGAATTGATAATTAAGTTTAAAATACGTGGCAGGAACCTTTGCATTGGCAAACATTGAAAGATCAGTAAACATTTAATATTTTCTTCAAAGGGTGGTATAATGCCCTTTTCACAAGATGTAAAATAAGTCTTTGATGTCCCCAGAGTGTGTATGTGAAGTTTTAGCTCAAAATACCCTACAGATATTTGTATAAAGCATGTTAAAGTTGTCACTTTTTGAGGTCTGTCCCTTTAAATGCAAATGAGCTGCTGCTCCCGGCACAGAGGGCAGAGCTTCAACAGCTTATGTCCTTTTATCTCACACAGACATGCACTGAAAATTTCAAAAACCTTTAGCCTTTTATGTTCAAACCGAAGTCAGAACGATGGAGAGACTCAAGAAGAAGTGACAACATGTAGACAACATTTCTGAATGGTTAGTTGGTGAATTTATGTAGCTTATGTGTAGTTATCTTCCTGTCATTGATTAGCATATTCTGTCTTGATAATCTATAAATCACGTACCCGGGGGCGGGGTTTATGTAAATTTTAGGGTTAGTGATGTCACTAACCCGGGAGGAATATCGTGTAGTCCCTATCAGTCGTTTGTTGTAGTCCTTAAAAAGCAATTTCTTTAAAAGAAAATGCTTTGAACTTCGAGCGTTGTAACTTTGCAGATGTTGTTTATGCTCAGAGAGCAACATTACACACTAAATAAAGTTAGAAAGTGAAATCATATTCAACCACCCCTTTCATGTACAATTTAGTTTGAAACAGCTTTTTTTTAATTCTCAGGTCCGTTGTTACAGCTGTCACTAGTGTTTTATTATTATTATGTATTTATTTATTTGATTCCATAATAGTGTTTCTTAATTTGTTGAAATTAAGGTTTTATCTTGTTACTTTTGTTATGTGAATTTTTTTTTTATTCATTTTTTAATATATTTCTGTTTAGTTTTAATTTATTTTTATTTCAGTTTTAGCAATAGTAATACTTAAACTTATTTCAGTCTAATTTTCATTTAATCTTTTTAAAAGTTGTTTATCTAACTTATATAATTCTAGATTCTAGAACATGCTATAGCTTTACGCAGGGCATGCCTGTTCCTCTCTATCTTCATCACACAATGGCACAAGGCCACATTCTCCCCTGCATTCTTTGTTTGTGTGGAAAACACTGTTGCCTGGCAACGACTAAAGCCAGGAGACTGTGCCATTCTAGGATGAAGGTAGAGCTATATCTGTGCATAAGTGTGGGATTGTTCGCTTGCATAAGCAGGTATGCTGGTGCATTGAACTTTTGCTGTGCAGTCAGAGGGAGAAATAGAGGCATTAACCCTGTGGTGAATTAAGACTGTTAACACTATTGTATCTGAACCTATTTTACTTTCATAATGCAGCATATTTCTGAGTGAAACAGGTTCTCAATTTCCATATATTTTTACTGTAATGTAAAATTCCACCAGTAACTGTAAGAAGAGAAACACGATTTCATTCCCTCATGTACTCATGTGGTTGAATAACAATAACGCTAATTTGAACATAGATTAGGACTTGAAAAAGATGATTCACCATTAACTGATTCAGAAAACATTTCACTTTTTTCTTTGGAATAGTGTACACTGGTAATGGAAGCTTGTTTCCACCACAGAATAAAACATTTTAAAAGATAATTGCGACTTTTTATCTCACAAGTACGAGTTTACATCTAGCAATTCTGACTTTATTTCTCAGAAATGCGAGATATAAAGTCGCAATTGCGAGTTTATATAGCACAATTCTGACTTTATAAAACACGATTGCGACTTTATATCACGCATTTCTGAGATAAAAATGTAGAATTGCAAGATGTAAACTGGAAATTGTGAGAAAAAAAAAAAGAATTGTGAGAGAAAGTCGGAATTACCTTTTTTATTTTTTATTCTGTGGCGGAAACAAGCTTCCAAAACTGATCAACTATGAATTACAAGTAACATGAGTTAAAGTAATCAGATTACTTTTTCAAGTAACAATTAGTTATGCATTACTTTTTCAAAAAAGTAACGCAAGTTGGGAGACATTAGGAGTGAAGTGCAGAGGCGTTGTGTGCGCTGTGTAAACATGATGGTTATTGTAGTTCTAGACTAAATGTTTTGTTTTTTTTAGGAAGTAATGCAATATTAGGACGCATTAAGTTTTGGAAGTTTTGCATCATGAAATTTAGAATATGTTGAATATGCCGAATATTTTCATGATGTGTCTCTTTCACACTATACAGATGCATTTCATTCACGTGGGGTTATATTTCCAGTACCATGTCCTTCTGACTCTGACTCACTCTTTCTCTCCTGTCTCTCATTAGCTCGTCCCACGTTTACCATGTTGCTGCTCGGACTCTTGCCGCTGATGTTGCTACGGGGGTGTGGTTGCCAGGCGGCAGACGTTCCCGAGGATGTGACGGCAGAGTTCTCGGTCAGACTGTACCACCAGCTCCAGATCACGGGGGGAGAGGAGAACATCATCTTCTCCCCGCTGAGCGTGGCTCTGGCTCTGGGCATGGTGGAGCTGGGCGCCCGAGGCTCTTCTTTAGAGGAGATCAGACAGGCCTTGGGCTACAGTCATTTCAGAGAAGGTACAGTTAACAAAATCTAAAGCACATGATAGGTTACATGTTCTCTTTCATCTTCAACTTTTGAGTCTTTTCCCTATTGGCCGCAACAGTGACCATGCACTTTTTCCTAAATTTTCTTTAAAGGCATTTCAGCAAATTCTGCACCAAACCAACCAGCACCTAAACTAATTATAACATTACAACATTTGATTCAAAGCACTAAAAAGCATAGGTATCATTCTAAGTTTGACTTGAAATGTTTATACAAGCAAATCTCACGAAAACACGGCCAAGTGACAATTCACCCACAAATCAAAAAAGAAAATATATATTTTGCATAAATAGAATCAAAACTTTCATAGTCATATGATATTTTCATTACAATTAAGCTCATTTTCAAAAAAACTAATTGTGTGATTCCCATTAATCTTAGCAGGAATTCTATATCAATTAAAGGCAGTACAACAAATGGTTTGAACTTTAAAATTTCAATAATATTTATTTTTTTGCATCACAGTGATGAGAAATTTGACTGTTGGCTTGAAAAGATTAGTCTGACTGAAAGTTTAAAATCATTTAAAAAACTTGAAGTTTATATAGGCCTGATCAACGTTCCCTCTAATTGTAAAAGCAGACTATAGCCCTATTCGCACGGGATAAGTATTACCTGGAGACCTCTAGTCATTTGTAATAATTGCAGAGGTTGTCTGTTATCTTAATCCCGTGTGAATCGTCCATGTCTGTAATTTGTAAAGTAAAAATTCCCCCGCAAATGACCTACCATATTTCGCCGAACATCGAGGTCCTGTGATAATATTAGTCCCGTGCGAATCGGCATCTCTGGGATTTTGCGGGGTTGTTTATCATTTTGCGCCACACGAAATTCGCTGTGCGAATAGGGCTTAAATCTGTATACAAATTGTTTATGTAAGATTTAAAAAAAAACATTTAAATAATATTTGTTTATGTAATAATTAATCAAAATACTTGTCATCCACTGTCCATTAAAGGGGTCATCGGATGCCCATTTCCCACATGTTGGTATGATTCTATAGGGCCTTCATGTAAAGTTTGTAACATACTTTGGTTAACATTCCTCAATGGCTGTGTAAAACAACACCCTTTTTACCTCCTCAAAAACAGCTCTGTTCACAGCGACCTTTTTTAGTGCATGTCTCTTTAAATGCTAATGAGCAACTGCTCACCCAACCCCTTTCTTCCATGGGGGGTGTCACACAAGACACATAAAGTGCTGCCTTGGCGGACAGTATACAAATGGCTAAGGGCGGAAATATGCTAATACAGGACAGTCCGTCAGTGGTCGTGGGCGGAGCATGAGCAATATGACATCATATTGCTCCGAAAATCCAGAAGGCTTGATTATTGAGAGTGTTTAGGCTTTTTGAGGATTAATAAAAAAAGGAGTGAATGGATTTTTTTTCATTGAATGGTGGTTGACCACGCACTACAAGACACATTTATATGCAAACACCATATAAAAGTGAATTTTGCATCCAATGACCCCTTTTTACATATTTTGCTGGACTGTAATACTTTGAGAAATGCCCTTTGAGAAACTTATTCTGTTGATACTTTTGTAAAGGTTTTTAAACAAGTAAATCCAAATTAAGTCTTTAAAATAAATTTTAAACATCTTTTTATTTTTGAATAACTAAACCTGGCTCTCGCCATTAACATAACCGTAGAAGCTGGAATGGCGTTAAAAAAAAGGAAAGAATTAAAATAATAATAATACATTTAAACAAAATTTTAATAAATGTATATTATTTATTAAATTATTATTTTTTTGCTTTACAGTAATGTGAGCTTTACTTTTTTATTATTTTGGAGTGAAATATGTCCTAGACATGTTCTTGACAGGTTTGAAGAGATTTAGAATTTTTAATGAGATTATTTATACCGGACCTTACTGTTCCAGCATATTATACAAAAGCATTTTCTTGTTCTCTTCACCTGCTCCAGATGAGGAGTTCTCTCTGCTGAGTAACCTGACCCAGGCCCTGTCCACAGACGAAGAGCAGTACGTGGTCCGGCTGGCCAACTCCCTCTTTCTGCAGAGGGGGGTTCACTTCAATGAGGACTTCCTGCAGCTCATGAAGAAGTACTTCAAAGCGGAGCTGGAGACGGTGGACTTCAGCGAGTCAGCAGCCGTGGCTGAACGCATCAACTCTTGGGTGCTGAACCACACGGAGAGTAAGTTATCTTACATCACTGAGGAAAAAATGTATTCAAACTAGCTGTGTGCTGCTGCATTTGTGAAGATTTCTTGAAATTGTGCCAAGACCTGATGAATGGCTTGGCAAATAATTTTCATTCCTGGGGACGTCTTGGGATGTATTTAAGGGTTTGTCCATTTATACGTATACATAACCATATAGATGGCCTCAAAGCTAAGAGACATGGACTAGAAGTCACTAAATTCTTAAATATAGTTATATGCACACACTACCATTCAAACGTTTGGAGCCGGTAGTATTTTTACTGTCATAAGTCTCTAATGCTTACCAAGACTGCAGTTAATTGATCAAATAAATTGTAAAAACAGTACTATTGTGAAATATTATTACAATAACTGTTATCTATTTGAATTATTTTAAAATTTAATTTATTCCTGATGCAAAGCTTAATTTTCAGTATCATTACTCCGGTCTTCAGTGTCACATGATCCTTCAGAAATTCTAATATACTGAGTGATTTGCTGCTAAAAAACATTTCTTATTATTATCAATGTTGAAAATAGCTTGATGTATTTTTATCGGAAATCTTTTGTAACATTATAAATGTCTTTACTGTAACTTTTGATCAATTTATTACATACTTGCTGAATAAAAGTATTAATTTCCCCAAATATATTATATAGAAATATATGTAATTTAACCACTGAATAAATACAAAGCGTATAATCCAATTTAGAATGATTTTACTTTCAAGTAAAACTCTCTTCAAAATGAATAGATGGCGTTAAGAGGAATTACTATGACTTTAGTGAAGGAGGACATTAAAGTAGATAATGGCAGATCAGTCATATTCTGCATAATAATGACATTTCCAATCCATTTCCAGGCAGATCCATTTTCTCACAGTCAGCTTTAGCCTTTGCAGGAGGACTGTCAGATAGAAGCACAAATCCCAGAGCTTTGGAAGAGAGATGATATTATGCCACTGAAGAGATCATGCCGTCTTTCCTGTTCCGAGAAAGAGAGGATTGTGACATGCAGCGTTTTTCTCAGTCTGGGTTTTTGTTGTTGTTGCAGGCAAAATCCAAAACCTGGTGTCTACCGACGACTTCAGCAGCTCCACCATGATCATGTTAGTAAATGCTGTGTACTTCAGGGGCAGCTGGAAGAACCAGTTCAGACCAGAAAACACCAGAACCTTCTCCTTCACCAAGGATGATGGCAGTGAAGTTCAGACCTTGATGATGTACCAGCAGGGAGACTTCTACTACGGTAAGACCAGGCTTGAATTTGTTTTGAATTTGTTAATTATTTGTTTTGATAATTCGCTGTATATGCTTTCCTATGGAGTGATTGCAGGAGTTTAACTAAATGAAAGTATGAATATTGGCTTGAAAAGAGTAGTCTGAAAGTAATGGCTACTGAAAATTCAGCTTTGCTATAACAGGAATACATTTGCATTTTAAAGTATATTAAGATATTTTAAATTGCAGAAAAATTCCACAATATTGCAGTTTTGCTGTATTTTTAACCAAATAAATGCAGCCATGGTAAGAAGAAGAATTCTTCAAAAGCAGTGGTATATAGTATGCATTGGTCAGGCTGAGACTTTCAGATCCCACAGAATCACTGCAGTGCGCTTGTCCCATCCATCTCTCCGACAAAAAAAGACAGATGAAGGTAAATGAGAGACAGAGCTATCTTCACCATTTGCATTCTCTAGCTCTTAAAAACGGGAAAAGCAGAGTCACATTAAAGCTAGGTTTTATGTTTTTCATAAACACTTTTTGTTATACTGGTAGATTTTCTTAGCCCCTAACATAACCAGTAGCACCTCAATGCAGTACACAAGATCTGGGGGGCGGAGTTGGATCCAGATATAAGGGTTGGAGATTGGTAGGTTTAGGGGTGGGTTTAGGGATTAAGGGGTGGAGATGGGTAGGTTTAGGTATATGTAAGGTGGGAGGAGTTGGATCTAGATCCGACTGCTCCCCGTGGATTTCATGTTCTGCAGTGAGGACCATCTCAACATAACAGCATTTTCAATAGCTAAAAATCTCCTCTACACTACATAGGAATTAGTTGATTTCCACACAACACCCTATTCCAACACCCCCAAAACGCAGACACCCAGACATCACACGTCATGAGGTTATGTAGAGTTGTAGACAGACAGTCACAGAGCGCCATCTTTACAGTTCCTCCTGAACCAAAACAACAAGCTTATGCTGCGTTCACGTAGTTCCCTGTCGTAACTACCATAATTAAGAGAAGGCAACCCGGACGTTCTACCTGGAGCTGTTCACATCCTCAGACTCGGATTTATGAGTTTCTATGTCAACTATATCAACGCCGAAATGAATTTGAAGCAGTCAGGTGGTAAAAGTAAGAGCTCTCTAAATTGTTCACACTCATTATTATTGTAATGTTATGTGCTTTGAGACATGAGATGGTTTAACGCCGTCTCTCGTGACGCTTTGCAGACGCTGCTGTGTGAGTTGTGATCATGTGTTTTGAAGAAGGCGTGGCTTTGGAGACGAGTCTAAAGGGAGGGCTGGATCTCATGCTTCCAAAGCTAGCTTGCTATTGCTAGCCTCTCTGAAATTGCCTACCTTAGCTTTCAAGGACATTGGAAATGGCTCAGTACAGAACTTCAAAACATCCCGCTAAATGTCGTAATTAGTTGATAAGAATGCTCTTCCAGGACCAACATTTAAAAATTAAAACTAAAATTAAAATTAAAATTCAAAATATTAATGAAAGCTATTATAGTATCTCAATCATACTAAAGTAACATGGCTTCATCCTACTGAAATCCTCTCCATCATTCAGTATATTTAATAATCACTAACCTTGCCGTGTTCTCCATCATCAGGAGAGTTCAGCGATGGCACCACAGAGGCGGGTGGAGCCTACCAGGTCCTGGAGATGGTCTATGAAGGAGAAGACATGAGCATGATGATCGTTCTGCCCCGTCAGGAGGTTCCTCTGGCCTCCCTGGAGCCCATCATCAAAGCCCAGCTGCTGGAGGAGTGGGCCAACAACGTCAAGAGGCAGAAGGTGGAGGTCTACCTGCCCAGGTGAGGCACACGGTGTTCTGTTTTACCAGGTGTTTTCAATTCATTTATAAATGCTTTTTGATTCATGTAAAACCTGTGTACTTGTTGTTTTTGGACAAAGTTCACGCTGACCTGATACATTTTTTTAGATTCAAGGTGGAACAAAAGATCGATCTGAGAGACACACTGCAGCAGCTGGGCATCAAGAACATCTTCACCAAAGACGCCGATCTGTCAGCCATGACAGCCGAGGTGACAGGTAATCAATAAAACAAACCCACTGACCTATGAGAACGCTCTGTTATTCTGCACATGTACGCAGATGATCAAAATGTGATTGACAGCTCAAGGACAGGATGCAACACACTTGTTTTGCTCTGGCAACCACCCAGCTAGTGTGTTGCCGACTTTTGCTCATACAAGCATCACCCACATTTTCAGCAGCAAAAACTTTCTATTTATCTATTTACATATGCTATAAAATAATAATAATAATAATAATAATAATAATGATTATTATTATTATTATTAAGCCTAATTGTGATGATCTTATATGCATACAGCACGTTTTTATTCAGCTGAAATGATCTTGTTTTCTGTGTTGGGTGTGGTGAAAATAACAAAACTGTTTTTGTTTTAATTTGATACATTTTTCGTTATAAAATTTGTCCGATTCAGTATTATTATTTTATTTTATACAATTTTTATGTTCAATATTATTAATTTAGGATTTTTTTCATGTTCAAAATTATTTTATTTTACATGTTTTTCATGTTCATTATTATTATAATTTTATTTAACAATTTTTTTAATGTTCAGTTTATCAATTTTTCTATTTCAGTACTAAATATGCCCTTAAAACTATAATCTGTGAATGAGCTGTGTGTGTTTTATACACTGCTCTGCATCCCTGATTACACCAGCTCATAAATAAATGGAAATAACTTGCTTTGCATATTCAGATTATTTTTTTCTTATTCTGGAATCTTCTTTATTTACATGTTCTGTCTGTCTACAGATGGGCAGGATCTGTTTATCGGGAAGGCTGTGCAGAAGGCTTACCTGGAGGTGACAGAGGAAGGGGCAGAGGGGGCCGCAGGATCAGGTGACATTAATCTCTATTTTACTGGCACATTCTACTATAATTACATTACATATTTAATATTCTTCCTCTATCTTTATTTCTAATTAAAATTTTCAAGTTTCTAATTTCCCTTTTCAAGTCTTCTTTATCACTTTTTCTCAATTTTACCTTTTGTGGACCTTTACTTTCCTCCCCATCCTTCCTTTTTCTGTCTGATATCTATACGCTTTTTTCTCACTGCAGTAAATTGCTTTGAGAATCTTGTACATTCAGACAAGCTAAAAGCGCCCCCTCCTGTTCAACACGTGTCTTTTTAATCAAGGTTTATGAAAGGTTGACTGAGTCGTCATGTAGTGTTGGTTAAATCCTTTTAATATTAGTTTTTATATATCAGTTCTGTATTGATGTCAAAAACAAACAAGGAAGTCCGAAATTATGAAAAGGATTTAAAAATAATGCATGTGCCAATTTCTTAGATGTGTAATCTTTGTAAAAAGATGGAAAAAAAATGTAATAATAAATAAAAACCATATATTAGATGCATAATACATGCACAATTGTCCAATAACAGTTAGTTACCTTAGATATAGGTGTTTTGAAGCAGGAGACTGAGACGGATCCATGTGCAACGTTTTATTAATGGTTAGAGTGAAGGTAAAGGGTTAAGGGGAAAAGAGGGCAAGGTAGCTGGTACAGTCCGTTCTCAATGGTCAGGCAGGCTTAGTTCAGGGCAGGCGGCGTGAATCGAAGTCGGGTCACAGGCAGAGGTTCACTTGGCAGGCTGCACAGAATCAGAGTCGTTAGGACAAGCAGGGGTTCCAGAAATCAGAGATAGGTTATATAGATTATCAAAGAATGCTCAGATATGCAACACAGTAGTGGAACAATACTTCGCAAGGAACACTGAGCTGATGAGCCAGATATACGCTAGAGCCCAGCGCTCATTGCGAACAGGTGCATCGATCATCAGCGCACAAATGGCCAAACTAGGCCAAGTATGCATACTCAGTATTCAGGGGACGGCGCTCGAGACTGAATAACAGGCATGTCACTGGACGCCGTAACAATAGGCCTATGAATTTATAATAAACCAATGTGGCATATATTTCAATAATGATAGAAATGTACATGCACAAAATATACAAAACAGATGTGCACCACAATCTTTGTAAACCATGCACAAACATTTTTTCACAGAAAAATAAATTCATGGCCAGTTCTTAATTCATACCTAGAGGATATAGGGACTTGAGATCTCAAGTCCTTATATGAATATATGACCACGACTCATTTCTATTTGTGATAATGACTTTGCTCTTGTATGTGACAATGTATTGTGCCAATACACGTATTAGGATGTTTACAGTAATACTTCGTCAGTAGACGCCGATGTGCACTTACACTATATGGCACTGATGAAGGGTTGATCCTGAAAACATTTTCACTTTATTGGACCTTTTTGTGGCTTCTGTAAATTTGAAGGTAATGATTTTTATTTACAAGTGTTAATATATTTTATATACCAGTTAAATAGCATTTTGGAGAACAAGGACAAATTTGATAATTCAAAAAGAACTTACTAAGGGCCTGGAGGAAGAATATGATATAGTTATCTTGTCACGTAACAAGAAAGGGTTTCCTGCATGTTGTTTACACAGCATTGACGCTAAACAACAGATTTTTTGTGAACACATTATTTTTTTTTTATATTAATATTTTAAACCAAAAGATCATGCTAAACTACTTAAAGGTTTTCCCCAAGGATTTTACACCCTCATTTTAAACCCCACAAAAATAGTACAATTAATAAAAAAAAAAAAAAAAAAACATTTTTTTAATTAAATAAACATCACTGAGCCACTATTGTTTGTCTTTCTTACAGGTATGATCGCATTGACGAGGACGCTGGTGCTTTACCCACAGGTCATGGCTGACCACCCTTTTTTCTTCGTCATCAGAAACAGAAAAACAGGTACATGCCATCTTCAAAAACCCATGACACAAATTAAAAACAACAATATATACACTGCCGTTAAAACCCAGACAGCAACATAATGTTGGCCCAGATCCGGCCCACATCTGGACAGTGTGGACTCCACGTGTACCAGATGTGGGCCGGATCTGGGCCGACACTATGTTGCTGTCTGGGAAGGTTTGGGGTCAGTACGATTTTTTTAATGTTTTGTAAGAAGTCTCTTATGCTCACCAAGGCTGCATTTATTTGATAAAAAATACAATGATATTCTAAAGTCAACTTATAATACTAACCCGAACACAACGCCTAACCATAACCATAGTTTGAAATAGATTTTTTTTTGTAACATTACTGCCTTTACTGTCAATGGTCTTTACTGATCAATTTAAGGTGTCTGAATAAAAAGTATTAATTTATAAAAATAAAAAAAATTCAAAAAATTTTACTGACCTGAAACTTTTGAATGGTATTGTAATGTGTATATATCAAGCACAAATCTTATTTTAGTATTCTTTTTTTTTTTTTTTTTTGTGAATGTTATCAGTTGTGCTGTTAATTAATTGTTTTTATTTTGTTTTCTAATAGGATCAATCCTCTTCATGGGCAGAGTTATGAATCCTGAAGTCATCGAGCCCTTTGACAACAACTTTGACATGTAAAAGCCCAGCAATCACAACGTGACACTCAGCCGAGTTCATGCTTATCTTCTACCAACCACGAGTTACATCACAGAAAGCAAACTCATTACTTTGCCATGGTTTTCTAAACACACAGGAAAATATTATATAAACAAGATATTTATATTATAAAAGTGATTGTGTTTTGATACTCATAAGCTTTAACCGTACCAGGAAATACAGAGCTGTAAATATCTGAAGTTGCCCATACAGCAACATAGTGTCGGCCCAGATGTGGCTCACATCTGGTACGCGTTGAATCCACATTTACCAGATGTGGCCCGGATCTAGGCCAACACTATGGGTCTCTGCAATCACTCCATTCTATGTATTCCCATTCAATCACGTCTTATTCCACACCAGCATAATTCGTTCCTGTAATTCCTGTATTTCTTCTCTTGTATATTTGCTATTGTGTTACGTAGAGAAAACGTTGATATTTATTGCAAGGATTTGTGCACTCCTCTATATGTAGACTCATTTAAGGACTTTTATCTCCACACCCCACCCGACCCCACCCCTCACCACCTTTGTTTGGTTTTGTACATGGCTGAACTACTGCTGACATACTAATATGCCTTATTATATAAATATGAGTTTTTGATTTAATGTAAGGTCGCGAATGTACAGGTAGTGGAGCGCTGTTGCCATGGAGACTCAGGCAGACCAAGAGAGAGTGCATTTGGTATAAATTATGAAAAAATACCAGCTGTATTCTCTATTTCAGAAATAAAGATGAATGTCTTCAACTTGTCGTCTTGTGTTACTTAAGTGATAGAAGTTTAGAAATGTACAGAAGATACAGAAAAGTCTCTAGCCTATGGTTTCACACACTGCCAGCACACACTTTTGATGTCTAAAGTAACCTCTATTGAAAACTATAACAATCCACTTCAAAGACAAGCAACATTTATTACATTACTGACAATAGATGCACTTATGTTGGTGGAGTTAACGTAAAAATGTAAACGGAGTCAGGTTAGTAACATCTAAAATATGTCTAGTGTGTAATTTTGCATGATAAATGTCAGTGAGATTATATGCCAAAGTGAGAGAAGGCGTTCAAAGCAGTGTTCAAACAGAGTCTAATGTCTATTTTAAGACCAACTCTGTTTCATCTCTATTGAAACTATTTCATGTTTTATCACAATTTGAGTTGCTTGCAGAGAAATCTTACAAATGAACAAAGTATTTTGTGCTGTTTTTGCAGAAGATTCCAGCCATGATGAAGACCATCCGTTCTTGTGCAGTCCAAGCACACTCTCCACTGTAAGTGTGATTTATGGCCACTGCCAGAACCTGCTTAATTGAAGCTGGAGCTCTGTGTTCGGTTCTGAAACAGCACTTCTCTCACATTAGCATTACCTTAAACTCTTCAGTAGATGTCAAGGGGAGTCTCAGTTTGTAGAAGCTCCCATTATTTCTTGGAGACCCAGCCATCATCGCAAGACTGACTACCATATCAAGTTTGGCAATAGTGGAAATTGTGATCTCCTATAGCAGCAGTGGCCAGAGGATTAGTATGCCATGTTGATAAATCCAAGTCTTGAACCGCCCTGGATGACCACCCCTGTCGACTTTTGTAACCATTGCTCACACTCCCCACAAGTACCTCTGCTGCCTTGTCCTTGAGTGTTGCATAAAAACACTTGGAGTGTTCCCAAGGCTTTTAACAGGATTCTCTGTGATGGTTGGGATTTGGTAACCTCTATTGAGAATCTAAATCTGAGACTCTCCCCTTCTTCAGCACTACAGATCTTGATTTGCAGGCTTAAAGGACATCCTTGCCCACTTCATCAGCCTTTCTAGCCCCTTCAAAATTCACCTAGCACCTGGTACTGAATTGGTTCAATCTATAGTTAGAATTAATTAGTTTTGTAAACGAATCGGTTTATTGAATAGTTCACTCATAAAGATGGTCACTTGTAATGGTAACCTACTGGTGCACCAATATATCTTGCAGAAAAAAAAGTCATTATATAAATATATACCGGTATTTATATATATATATATATATATATATATATATATAGAGAGAGAGAGAGAGAGAGAGAGAGAGAGAGAGAGAGAGAGAGAGAGAGAGAGAGAGAGAGAGATTCACAATCTGCTGAGTAATTAAATGTTACATATCATGATAAAATGGATCATCTTTTATTAGACATTTAAACAACATTTTTATCAAACTTTGATAATTGCCTTAATCTTTTAAACAACTAAGATAGTGATCAAACTACATTTAAAAAAGACCTGTGAAGTACCCGAATCTATGCTTTTGAGAGTCAAAAGTTAAGTGATCAAATTTTCAGAAGTAAGAAAAAAGTTTCATCACTGTTATTTGTGAAATCAGAATAGTATGGCCTGTATTTAGGGATTACATGTTATTTAAGGAAAATGTAATTATATTTTTAGAATGACAATAATTATTCCCCAAACCTAGTCTGTAGGGTAGAACCATATATATCTATGGGTAAAACGCTTCTCGTTATCATCATAACTACTGTAGTTAATATGGTCTGACTCTGAACATCACAACCTTTGGTTTTCCATCAAATGTATGTTGGTGGTTGAATAAAAATATTTGGACTTAATATTTAAAAATCCCCTCAATTTAGCATCAGCTAGCCAGTTAGCATCAGCTAACAATATTTTTCAAATACACACACACACACTACTGTTCTACTGTTTCCCCCCACTCTAGTTTATTTAAATGGTCTTGCGGTGTGACAAATTCATTTTAAAAAGTAGCCTACAAATCTCAATATGACAATATGATGACCACATAAAAGGGGCACAGCTGCATTTTCCAAAAGTCACTGAAGTGCAACCTTAGACACACACTGCTGCCCTAGCTGACCTCCGTGCGCAGATCACTGAAGCTGACGCTGCTGCGCGCATGCGCAGAGCTCACACTCACCTGTCGCACTGTGGCACACTATTCATCCATCATCAATGGGAAACCGCACTATATTCCTTGTAAATAATACTCTTCACTACATGTCAAATGCCAAAGGGATCTGTCAGAACCTACGGACATGTCCGAAAGGTAGGAAAAGTTTTGAACAATATCTCCTAATATGGAGATGTCTTGCTTTCTTCTTCTTCTTCTTCTTCTTATTTTTTCTGTAGGCTACACTGGAACAAAAACGCATGATCAGTTGGCTATTATTTTAGATCTGTCTGCTTCATTCATGTTTATAGTTACTTTTCTGCATAATTTATGGGAATTACCACTGGAACATGAAGATCTACCTTTAAAGCTATTTTATTCGTGGACTAAATAGGCTTTTGGTAATTATGATATTGTCACAGTTATTAAGACATTATATTAAAACATTATTATGACATTATGTAATCTATGTCCATGTTACAAATATTTAATGATATTTTAATGAATCACTAAGTGAAAATAATGTGTATTTACATGTAGCAGCTTCACAAAACCTAGCACATCATCAGTAGCCATTACAGCGTAAACGTGAGCACATCTTATACAATGTTCTGATATAATGTGCGGGTGTGCTCGGGTGGCGTGGGTGACTTTAATCCGGATCAGGGTGCAGAGTTCACGGTAATCTACACCAGAACCTCAGCCCATCGGATGTAAGGACGCACAGGCTCTTATTACACAGAGGATGTGTCTCAAAGCCTGCTGAGCTCCCTACATAGGCAGCACATTTGGGCAGCGTAGGTGTTCTATCGAATCTATGATTCGAATTTCTATAAGGATGTTGTGTCATATGATAAATTAAGTGGTAGTTTAATATGATTGAATCTGAATGAATAAATAAATGAACGAACAATATTTATGAAAATGTATTGAAATTAGTTGGTTATATGTCATTAGTAATATTGTTTATTGTATAAAACTTATCATTGCAAGGTAATGTGAAGTCAAACAGCTATATTTGCATATCTATTAAAATTGTATGTAATTTGAATGTTAAGCATGAGGCCGAAGTAATGTTTGTTAATGACTTCAGTCTCTCTCTGTCTAGTTCCTCTGGAGTGAACACCAGCAGTGAAAGTTTTCCGAAGTCTCACTCGCACTACTCTGAGTTAAGCGACACACACACTCCTTTCTCTGTGGAACTGACTCCAGACTCTGGCATTGTTGCCACACCAGTAAGCCAATTCAAAGTCAATATGATTGCTAAGTATCATGTGTGGTTTGATTGACACCTTATTTGTCTATAATATATGGACATTGAATGTTGTCATTACATTTATTTTGTGTAGTTGCCATCCAGCCGGTTCAGGTTTGCCTCGTGGCACTGGCTCGAGGAGCATGATGTCCGCGGAGACCAGCTCGCCTGTCCCAGGGTCAGAGAGGGTGAGAGGCCATTCTGGGTCGCTATTCATTTACAATTTTTTTTGTGTGTGTGTGTGTCATATAATCACTGGACACAGACAATCATTGATGTCATCAAACAGGACCTGCTGAAGACGAGCTGTCTGTTGACAGTGAAGACATGTTTCTCAGAGGAGGCAGGAGGAAGAGGAGAGAGGATGAAGGACAGAAATGGGAGGAGAGACTTCAGGAGAACTGGGAGAATTGTGTGGTGAGACACCAAACAAGCATCCATCCATTTTTTACAGTCTATCTATCTATCTATCCATCCATCTATCTTTTAAACTTCATATTAATCAAAGAAGGATCCTGGAAAAAATGTATCACGGTTTTCACAAAAATAATAATCAGCATAACTTTTTTCAACATTGCATATAATAAGAAATGTTTCTTGAGCAGCAAATCAGCATATTAGAAAGATTTTTGAATGGTCATGTGACACTGAAAACTGATGCTGAAAATTCTATCTATCCAGCTTCGTATTGCATTCAAAGTTCTGTCTCTGTGACTGCAGGTGCTGAACTTGTCTTATCAGGACCTGGGAGATCCATACCAGCTGGAGAACTTCATCCGCATCCTGAGGAGACTGATCCGGGTGGAGCGTCTGCAGCTGGTGGATAACGCTCTGAGGGATCTCAGTTCTGTCAGACTGCCAAGGTACCAAACTAACCTCTACACTGTAATAACTGCAAGATAGTGCACATGTACTGATGACACTGTCATGAGTTGTGATGGAGTGCAGATCTGGTTGGTTATAACACAAATTCCCACTGATCTTTCAACGGAGGCTGTCCTATTAAATTGCATTGGTTGTTTTGTAACAGTTTGTGTATGGCTGTGTAAAAATACATGTAGTGCAACTTTAGCTGTGTGCTGTAATCTCATATGAGGAGTTTATTTTACAGTAAGAAGGAAACTGTTAATTATGTATCAGCATCAAACTCAGCCTCTTTAATCACATTATTTTATTTGAAAATGGGTCTTTCTGATAAAAGATTATATTTGCATTGCTAATATTATCATAATATTGTATTTATAATCAGTACATTTCAGTGCAGTGCAGATATTCTAGAAGCAATTTCTAGAATGTTGTGCCTTTCTAAATATGAAAAATCTAATATTTTTCTTAGTTAATTACAGTAGGTGTTGCCATACTGAATGAAACATAAATACAGTGGCTCCAAAAATTACTTGGACACTTTGGTCGCAATTAGTGTCAGTGAATATAATTTAATTAGATATATATAATACATAACATACTTTTATCTTCACTGTAGATCAACACATTATCTATAATTTTTTGTGTGAAATATTTGGCTTGTATTTTTTCTTTATAATAATACTGCTTGCTTTAATATTTTATCATTCATACAATTTTTAGTGTGAGTTATATGTGAGTTATATACGAGGAAGAACATTGTGACGCATTACAGTCACTAACAAAACTTGTGATTGAGAGTGTGCATGTGTTATAGATGTAAAATCCTGAATCTTCACCGGAACAACTTGACATCCATTCGTCAGCTGCCAAAGGTTCCTGAGATCCAGCACTTGTGCCTGTCTGAAAACAGTATTTCCTCTCTGGGCGAGTTGTCTCTGCTGAGGAGCGCGCCGCTCCGATCTCTGACCCTCAAATGCAACCCCTGCCAGTTTCAGGAGGACTACCGCTCACGGTGAGAGAAATATTTTACTTTATTGGAATGGTGTGAAACTTGGCAAAGGCACTTGCTATGCACATGCTTCGAAAAGGTTAAATGGTCCTGAAAAAAATAGTCACACTTGTACTGTTCACAGTCAAAAATGACCGCATTGGAAACGAATGGGAAGCGAATTTCAATTAGTGGAAACGTTTGGTACTGCGCCCAAATAAAATCTAACTAAAAGCTAGAAATCAGAGAGAAATCAACCTCAAATTTGGAACACAATTTGTTTAGATTTATACTTTGATTTTCTCACAGTTTTAGACTAAAACATGCTTTGGAAAACATATATTTCATATAAAATTAAAAAAGAGTATTTGTTTGCATTTTTCATAATAATAAACTTAAACTTCTATAACTTTTTTTGTTTGACTTTTACAATTTTTTTACTTAAATTTGAACAATAATCTGCTTTAAAAAAGAGACCAAAGTCTGTGCTCCAACGAAGATATTTGAATTCTTCAAAAGAAGATATTTTTAATTATTTTAGCAACCAAACAGTTCATAGACCTCATTGACTTCAATAGTATGGGGGGAAAAATACTATGGAAGTCCTTTGGGTCCAATCAACTGTTTGGTTACTGACATTCTTCAAAATATCTTTTGTGATCAGCAGAAGAAAAATTTATTCAGGTTTGGAACAACTTGAGGGTGAGTAAATGATGACAGAATTGTAATTTTTCTGTGAACTATCCCTTTAATTGTGTAAAGAAACATGAAAAGTGTATTGGAAATACCCTTAAGTTGTCTTTTATTTCATCATAATATATTATCTGCAACTACATATTTTTAAAAATATACTTTTAAGATTTTAAGTACACTACAAGTGGACATTCAATACAGTTAATCACACTTCTTTTTCACAAGGGCATATAGAACACCACTGAGCTTTTAATAACTTGCTGTCAAAACAGTGGATTGATTAAAACTAATCAGCTAATTACAGCTTTTAATTATTATAAAACGCCAAACAGCATCATTTATCTCCAAAATCACATTATGCCTCAAGTTAATAGCTATGCCAGAAGATATCATTTACTAAAAAAGAGCTGACCAAAGATGTGATGGGTCATTTCAAGCGTTCATTAGGGAGCCAAGTCTAACCTTAAAGTCTAACCTTGAGATTTGTGCCGTTTCCTCTGCAGTGTGTTCTTCTGTTTGCCAAAACTTCAAGTTCTGGATGGCATTCCAAAGCTACCGGAAGATTCCGTGCCTCCCTCCTCACCAGAAGCATCCAGATTCTGTACCATTCTCTGACATTGAAACAGCAAAACCTAAAGCCAAGATCTGAATCCAATGTACTGTACCGTCAGAGTGAACTGAGAGAGCTCCATAAATGCACTTGTTTATAGTAAACTCTTAAATGCACTCTTTTGAGCTGATAAGAGTACATTTTTAATGACTTATTAAAGCTATTTTTGTACCTGTACTTTACATTTACACATTTCATCTACTCAAAATAAACCTGCATCAATTTAAGACCGCAGCAGCCAAGATATAAATGAGAAAAGACTATTATCAAAGCACGGATGGCTACATTTAGAATGGATCATAGTGCTACTGTTGTATTTTGACTGTTTAGGTCACAGTATGTCAGCTGCATGTAATTCGGGCTATTTGGTTGCTCAATGACCAGCCAACCCTTGGCTTTGGTTAGTTCACACTTTGTCCTGATGGCTGTTTTGACAGGCGAATCCGTTCTTGGGTGGTATTGCTTGAAGCTTGGCTGGTGTGAAGAAAGGGCACAGAGATTAAATCAGATACAGTCATGTGACACTGTGGTTAGCAGCAGATAAAACTGATGATGTCACAGCCAAGCGTTTCATGTTCTCACAGGCTAATGTGGGCAGGCATATGAACAATATCCTAAATTTACGTGGTCATGGTCATGTAGGAAAGATTGGGCCTCGTTCTTTGAATGTCATGGTCTCCTTTATATGGAAGCTTGTTTCTGCCACAGAATAAAAAATAAAAAAAGATAATTGTGACTTTTTATCTCACAATTCTGACTTTTTTTCTCACAATTGCGATATAAACTTGCAATAGCAAGTTAAAGTCAGAATTGTGTGATATAAAGTTATAAAGAGATACAAATCTGACTTTTTTTCTCGTAATTGTGAGTTTATATCTCACTATTCTGACTTATTTTCTCATAATTGTGATAACACGCAATTGCGACTTCATATCACGCAATTCTGACTTTATAACTTGCAATTGCAAGTTTATATCATGCAGAGATGATAAAACTCGCAATTGTGAGACAAAAGTCAGAATTGCGAGATGTAAAGTCGCAATTATGAGAAAAAAAGTTCGAATTGTGAGATCAAATTTGCTAGTGAATTACCCTTTTTTACTTTTTATTCATTTGCGGAAACAAGCTATACCATTAAGACAAACATATTTATTCTTAACAGATATAATCAGAGTACATAATATGTGTACATTTTATAGTGTTTACAAACGTTTAAAAATGATAAAACTTCATTTAAAAGTTTTATTATTGCAAATGTAACTGCAAAATCGTAGTAACCATAGCAACAGTGGGCCGCTTGTATTGGCCGATCAGCAAAACGTAGGAAGCCTACTGTCATTATTTATCACAGATTTACATACAAAATGCACAAAACATTTTGTATTTCCCTACAAAATGAGTGCGACAAACCTCAATTGATAGCGCTACATGCCCTTGAAAGCATAATTAGCACACTGGCTATGTAACCACTGCATATGCTCAAGGCTTCCCATTCAAAAGCCATTCATCATGACCCACCATTGTCCTCTTCAGTTAAGCTTATCTGTTCAGCGTCGATCACTAATTCATATGCGCTTCAGTGTTTTGTTTTAATTTTGGTGTCAATTTCAGTGCCACTGAAACCTGAGCCGAGGAGACTGTGCGCGGGAAAGCAAAGAACAGAGAAATGAAAATTTTAGGCCTTCTATAGCTTTTTTAATCTGTGAAGCAACTTTCCCTACGGTAAGCATTTTCTCCAGCGTTTCCTGAAGGATGTATTACAGCTGCCTGAAATGATAACACAATGCAGATCTGCTAGCCAAAGTCCCTTCTTGTTTCACATGAGTATAAATAAGAGGTAACACAAAGGCCAAATTCCCCATCATAAGTAAAACCAAAGAATATAGCTCTGATGTGCAGCAAAGGATTGTTGAGCTTCACAAATTAGAACGTGGCTGTAAGAAAATAGCTAAAGCATTGAAAATTACCATTTCCATCAGCAGGACAATAATGAAGAAGTTCCAGTCAACTAAAGAAGTTACAACACACACCTGGAAGTCTGAAATTCTCGGGACACAGAAAAACGGATGCTGCATGTGTCGAAAGGGATAGGAGGATGTAAATAGAACCAAAAGCTGTTTTAAGTAAGAAGGGCAATTAAAATGAACGCATTTAAAAAGAAACTGGAACCAGTGATATTGCCTTCTGGGATTTTGATTGGAGCCAATCAAGAGTTCCATACAAGCGTACAATGGTGGGTTCTGTAAGGACATCTCAAACCAAACCTAGATGAAGAATTGTGAATGACATTTAGAGGTTTTAAATTGGTATCTGAAGTGTTTTGGTAAATAATGTCTGCAGAGATTTATCTTTTTCTGACTTGAAATTAAAAACAATTGAGCGATAAAGAGAACATAAGCAATCATACGATTTTTTTAATAAAATGAATGTGAGGCTTAAAGGAGAGTTCGGGGTCAAGCCAAAGACCAAGATATTTAAATAGATTAACTTTAGTGAGGAGTGACCAGTCATTAAAACTAATATCTAAATAAAAGGAATGCGAGAGGTGGCGTCTTTTAAAAAAACACCATACTGCAAGACTTGATTTTGTAAAACCAATCCTGCAATGAGTTAAAATCTGACTGCAGAGAGAACTGAATGTATGAGAGTGGGAAGAGTAAATAACAGTGTCATCTGCATAAAGATGAATGAAAGAGCGTGAGCAAGTTTTGGGAAGGTCATTAATAAAGGCACAGAAGAGCAGAGGACCCAGTGTTGAGCCTTGAGGAACACCCTTATCAACAACCAAATAATCAGAATTTGAGCCTTGAAAAAAAAACATATTGGCGTCTGTAATGGAGATATTACAAAACAAATCATTGGTGAATTTCATTAAGGCCGTAGTGGACATGTGTCTATATTGTTTTAAAGCACGGCGAGGAGGAAGGTTTGAGTGGCCAAAGACTCTCCAAGGATCACAGATGGATAATTGCAGAGATTAGTTTGGTCTTGGGGTCAGAAAGCTTAAAAAATAAACATAACGTTGTTTGGGAGGGTTTCGAGAAAAGAATCCCCTGCTCTCATCCAAAAACAAACTCCAGCATATTTAGTTGTCAGACACTTCTGGAACTTCAAAAGGGACTGGATTTTATAGTCAGATGAAACTAAAAAAAGAGATTTTTGGCAGCGAATCCACCAGATGGGTTTGGTGCAAACAGGGATAAAAAGTACCCCATGCCCAACAGATAAAACAAATTTAAAAAATGACCACCTCTGCTAAAAGTCTTATAATGGGACGTGGTTGGGTCTTCCATCAGGACAACGGTCCAAAACAAACATCAAAATCAACACAAAAATGTGTCACTAATCACAAAATGAAGCTTCTGCCATGATTATCCCAGTCCACTGACCTGAACCCTATAGAAAATGAGTGGGCTGAACTGAAGAGAAGAAGCGCCAACATGGATCTGGGAATCTGAAGGATCTGGAGAGATTCTGTATGGAGGAATGGTCTCTGATCTCGTCAGGTGTTCTCCAAACTAATCAGGCATTATAGGTGAAGACTCAAAAGCTGTTATTTATTATTATTATTATCATCCTTTATTTTAACAGGATAGTCCCATTGAGACCGGCAAAAGCAGGTTTAAAAAAGTATTGAATAAAAGGGTGCCATTAATTGTGGCCAATGTGTTCTGAAGGAATAACATTTATTTTATAAAGAGATACACAAACACACCATTTATAGTCTAAATAATATACCACTAAGTACCAAGACAAATTTTGTTCCGTTTCATGAAGAATGAGAGGTAGAAAATGTTTTTGGGATGATCTCAGTCCATCTTGTTTTACTATTTCATCCAAGGCTCTCGTTCTCTAAGACTGACTGCAGAACTGTCGCCTGAATCTACACATTACCTCTGTGTCACTTCTGCTGCATCTCATCAGCCTTCCAGGAACTTCAGGATGAAAGCAGAGCACTCTGTTATTTTTGCTTTAGGTTCATTTTTACATTTATGTAATTAGTCGAAGAGATATTTATGACCTTGAAGAGATATCCTCTACTCCAAACATCAGCACACCTGCCAGACTTTGTGCATGATTGAAAGAGGATGAGCATTTAATCCTTCACCAATTTTTATTCCGCTCACAATGCCATTATCAACAAAACGGCACAAAAAAATTTCTCTGTAAATCACTTGCAGAACAGAAAAAAAAAAATCTATAAACATATATATATTTATTTTAAATATAAAGTATTAAAGCTGAACACTTAACAGGAAAGCTGGTTTCACCAATATTACATCAACTAATAAACCTAAAAATCATATGCATCCCAGAAAATAACAAAGGTGACAAAACAAGATTATTTCATTTTGTATAATATAAAAAACCAAAGTAAATACAAGACAAAATAAATAAAAAAATTTCAATATTGTAGTGATTTAGCATACATTCAGAACAAATCATTTTGAGTAAGCTAATCCAAACATTTTGTTTACTTTTTGCATATTCAAATTCTACATCTGAATATTATGTCTCTTATTAAATCTCATTTTCAATGTGCCATTCATTTCTCTGCTGTCTAATGTCGTATGTTAAAGACTAACAGTAACAAAAAGACTTGAGGACCAGGTCGAGTAGCACGTAGAACACTAGTACTAGTTTACACTAGAATAGTAGTTGGCAGGTCGACTTGAAAAGAAAAGAGAAAAAATTCAATACAAATAGTTTTCCATAACAGAAACATTCAACAAAGAGATCAGGAACCAAATCATCCTGGAGAGATAGCCAGCATTTGAGGAAGTTTTCCCTATAATCTCTAGGAGGCACTTTGTGAAAAGCAAATAAAAATCGTGTTTAACTAAATTAATTTGGTTTATGTTTAGGCAGCAGTATGGTAAATAAGCACATACAGTACAGCATTTAAAAATGACTTTCAACAGCTACAATTATCTACTTGAATTACATGTAAACATTAATGTATGTTGACCCAAGCACCTTGCCAAACTCGCCCATGATACAATATTTCTGCATTGTATTTGTACAAGTTTGGGCAGGACCAGGCGAGGATTTAAGGCTGATTGGTGACTGCTGCCTGTCCATCAAGATCAGTCTTAACTTAAAATGAGAGTTTTTTAAAAAAAGGGTTTACTTCAAAGATGGAATATTTCTTGTATGTGGAGCCACAACTGAACAAAAATGGCAAATGTTTCAGTGCAAGAGTTTCTGGTGGTTGAAATCTATGCTTTCAGATTTTCGTCCAGCAAAAGAAATCAAACGCAAGATATAACAGCATTTAAACTGAACTTATTCACTGCTCCTTGGAAGAAATGACAGACAGACGTACAGTAAAGGCAGACAGCAGGTGTTTGCTCTGTAAGTGGTTGGGCTTTTTGGTGCATCTCGGTTTCAGAGTTACACAAACTGGAAGAAAATTCGATTTCCTATTCATCAGAACGACCCAACAGAGCCATCTCCCGGCACAATGTTTAAGAGGATGGTGTGGGAAACCCAATCCAAATGTGGCAGCGATTGGCTGTCCTTCCTTTCATTAGCCTCACATTTCTGCCCTGCGAATGGGGGGTTTATCCCCGTTGCCGCCTTCCTCCTCCTCTTCTTCCTCATAGTTCTCCTCATTGTGATGTTGGGCGAGTTGAATATCCTCCTTCACAATCTGACCTCTGACCTCTTCCTGTACAGATACAAAAAAAAAAAACATTTATATAAAAATAATCAAATATGATGTTTGTTACACACACCTATACAAGGCATTGAGTCTGTTCGTTTGCTACCAACCACCTCAAATTTCTTTCACAGAAGAAATAAAGTGATGCCCTGCATCCGAATATGCCTATATAGTTGGCTAAAAACATTATTTTAGCTGAGTAGTTTGTCCGAATTCATAGTATTCATGAAACAGTAGCTGAAAAGTACCCGGATGACCTGCTACTTCCAAGTGTGCATCCACTGGACACTTTACTATCCCACAAGGCCACAGGAGGGGGTTTGTGAACAGCAGTGAAGCGACACAACTGACGCCTTAGGTCACAAGACAGTGACAACATGGTAGATGTAGTATGTCCGAATTTCATTCATACTTCACACATTCATACTATCATACTAAGTACATTTCAAGTATGTAACTAAATGTAGTACCTACTATACAGTATGCAATTTCGGACACAGCTACAGTATGGGTTTGGACCAACATGAAGGTGAGTAAATGACTTTTTAATTTTTAGTGAACTGTAACTTTAAAAGTGCACAGATGTGAATAAAGCATGAATAACATTTCCTAAATCTAAAGCCCCTTTCACAGAGATTCCGGAAGATACACTGATAATGTGTCCAGGGACTGTTTGATTTGTTCATTCACACTACCAAGGATTTTCTGGAATCCGTGCGAGCGTTCACACACATCCCGTAAAGACGTGATGTGTAATGTATGCGCTGAAAACGCTAGTGCTGTGGTACAACAATGGAAGTGTTTGCATTGCTTTAAACAACATGGTAGCTGATCAGGCATTAGATGTTGATGTGCAAACTTTGTTGTTTATTTACAACAACATGAACGTTCCGGGACTAATCCCAGCAATGTTAAGTTACCCATCCCGGAGGAAACAATCCTGGGACGTGTTTGCGTTCACACAGAAGGCCCTCTAGCAATTCTATGGCAATATTCTGGGATCAGCGCTCTATGTGAAAGGGGCTTAAGAGATGAGGTGAAAATGGAGGATGGATGTTTAAAGTGGAGCTGGACTCATGACAGTAACTGAACACCGTGGAGGACTTTGCAATTGATCTGACTCACCCAACTGTGGCACTGCCAACAGTCTACAGTTACAGCGGCAGCTTGTACAAAAGAATAAGTGAAAACGTACACACACGTAAGCACTACATAACTCTCTGTGATACATTACAGTGACAGAGACCATAAAATTGTTGTCTTGGAACAGAAAGCTTAACTAGAGATTCATGGTCCTGCCTTCGACAAGAAGCTAAATTAACACTACAATTAACAAATATATAATGCTTAACAGATACTAATGTATTTAAAGGTGCACTGTGTAATATTTAGGAGGATATGTTGACAGAAATGCAATATCATATACATAACTATGTTTTCAGTGTTGTATAAAGACTTACTTAATGAACCGTTATGCTTTTATTACCTTAGAATGAGCCACTACTATCTACATACACCACGGGTCTTTTACATTGATATGTGCCGACATGTTTCTACTGTAGTCCTAAACGGACAAACGCATTTTGAAACTATGTTGTTCTCCCTGCAAAGAAGCTAGCTAAAGTCAGCGAATAAAAACACTGACACAATGATGAACAAGTAACAACTTAATTATTCAGTAAACGATATGTTATTTTGAATATTATTAACCTAATTTCTTAATTTATATTTGTAAAGAAACCTCATTGCTTAACTGGCTACTCTCTGCTGTCTCAGACGCCGATATATTTTCCTGTCGGCCACTGTAATTTCTGTTGGTTGCAATTCGCAACCTCACCACTAGAGTTTACCGGCCACTGCTAAAAATTACACAGTGCACCTTTAATGTATATTAGAATATGCATACAGCATTGTTTAAAAGTTTGGGGTCGGTACGATTTTTAAATGTTTGAAAGAAGTTTCTTTTGCTCACCAAGGCTGTATTTATTCGATCAAATTTGTAATACTGTGAAATATTTGTACAATTTAAAAGACCCGTTTTCTATTTTAATATATTTTAAAATATTTTAAAATGTGTTGCTCTGTTGGCAAAGCTGAATTTTTAGCATGATTACCCCAGGCTTCAGTGTCACATGATCCTTCATAAAACATTGATAAAATATTTCTTATTATTATCATCATCATCAATATGGAAAACAGTTGTGCTGCTTAATATTTTTATGGAAACAGTAATGCCTTTTTTTCAGAATTCTTTGATGAATAGAAAGATCAAAAGATCTTTCCTCTGTATCATTGTCAAAGTGTTTACTGTCACTTTTGAAATTAGTGTTTACTATTTGATCACTTTAATGCATCCTTGCTGAATAAATTTCTTCCAAAAAACAACAACAACAAAACACTTTTGAAGTATATATTGTAGAGTGAATACAGGTATAATACGACACTTTTTGACTGTCATTGTGGTTATTTTTGAAATATGTTCAGAATTTCTTAGCCCCTAACATAACAGCATTTTCAATATCTAAGAATCTCCACTACACTACACATATTAAAAAGGAAGAAATATTGAAAAAAATGTTTTTGTTGCCCTGCGTTGTAGCTTAGTCCCTGTCAAGTCACTATTATATTCTGGCTCTGGTCCATTCCTTAAAGCCAGGGTAGCCAATGTTTTTGCACTTTTTGTTATACTGGTTGAAACTCTCTTCACATCCGGATAGCAATCAATAATAGAAGAAGTGGTCTAAATATTGAAAATTGCACGTATATCTTTTGTCGATGTCTCAGGACCAAAACATTTTCGTCCAATCATTGGATTCGGTCCGAATACAATAATAGGATGTCCTACCAGCCTGCCAATGTATGTATATGCATACCTCCACACACCTGCTCACGCAGATATCTACACCATCAGCGGGTTCCATGAGGCTATGCAGAGTTGTAGACAGACACTGAGTGCCGCAAACAAACAGCAGCTGCCTTTTACAGTTCCTTCTGAAGCAAAACAATGAGCTCATGCTGCGTTCACGCCCTGTCGTAACTACAGTAATTAAGAGATGGCAACCCGTGACGTTCTACTTGGAGCTGTTCACGTCCTCAGACTTGAATTTCTGCCTTTCTATGGCAACAATATCAATGCCGAAAAGAATCTGCAACAGTCAGGTAGAGCTCTGTAAGTTGTTTATGTTCATTATTATTGTAATATTATGTGCTTTGAGACATGAGGTAATTTAACGCCGTCTTGTGACGCTTTGCAGATGCTGCTGTGTGAGTTGTGATCATGTGTTTTGAAGGAGGCGTGGCTTTGGAGACGCTCTGAAGGGAGGGTGAGATCTCATGCTTTCAAAGCTAGCTTGATATTGCTAGCCTCTACAAAAACTGCACAGCCTACTTTTAATTTAATCATGTAAACCTAAAGGACTATTTTTAATTTATTTCATCATTGTCCAGGTATAAGTCTGATCAGCAAACCTCTTCTGAACAGCCACGAATTATAAATATTTCGTACCTGTTCTCCATTCTCCTCATTATACGGGTCTCCCTCTTCTTCTCGCATCGCCTCATGCTTCTGATTTTCAGCCAGCTCATCTTGAGCCTGGAGAGAGAAAGCCATCCCGGTTAGGGAACAAATAATATTTTTTTTGTTTTTAGGACAGTGTGTGTTTGCATTTGTTATCCGACCTCATCATCGCCATCTTCCTGGTACTGCTCATCCAGAGCATCTTCCTGTTGGTCTGGGTTTCCAGCCATCTGCACAAAACACACAAAACTTCAGACATTCTCAGTTGCATAATATAAATATCGCCAGATGTCGGCAACAGTCAGATTCCCAAACTAAATCACTGTAAGTCTGTTTTTGTTTTCATACAAAAAATGCTGTATAGCTCCACCAACACTGAAGACTCATTGGTCCACAATCTCGTTTCACACACCTATTAAACATCATGCCTGAAACATGTCACGTCTGCTGGTTAGGAGACTCCTTTCAGCTGCAAAGAACCGGTTGCTTACCACCAGTTGTTCTTCAGCAGGCGGCTGGTGTTGATTCTCTACGGCCAGGTGCATGTTGGGGTTGCCTACGGGTGCTGGCTCTTCCTCCTCCTCCTCCTCATGGGCATGCCGCTGCTGCTCTGCCTCCTCAAACTCATCCTCACCCTGATTGTTGGGGTCGTCCTCTGGATCAACATCCGCTCCTACAGGTCGCTGTAAGTTTGACGTATTTATCATCAGTACACGTTCACAAACAATGGCTTAAATTACTCACATTTGCAACTGAAAACAGCATGTGCAAATAATTGAATGCTTTAAAAAGTCACTCATCAAGTTAAAAATTCAGTTTTATGAAATTTAAGGTCATAAAAAGTCTTAAATATCTTACATGGTATAAAAAACAATTTTTTAAATTTGGGGACAGCAAAAAAATTATTCAGATTATTAAATCTCAAAAGGAGATGACTGAATTAAATAAATATGAGCATTGCATGTTTAAAGTCAAATAATTGCGCTTTTGTGCATTCTACAGGTTCTCGGTTTCAGTGCAGTTCGCAATCAATGAATACTAAGGATTTATGCGAATAGATTGCTTCAAAATGATCTACTGTTGATAAATTGTGACAATGTTTACTTTATGGTTTTTATATTATTTTTGTAATTGTAATGTTGTAGATTGTTGTATGAGTGCATATTGTATGTGCCTCATCTTTTTGAAAAAGCAGCCAGCTATAGTAAAACAAACAATTCAAAATAAGAGTCCCGGTGTATGGAATGATATTCCGGACATTATTCAAAAGGAATTGCAAATTGTATTGTAGAGGATGTACTGTCATCAACTTGCTGCACGAGCATCATAAGGTCCTCCACAATTTCACCAACTAACTACCTCCATTGTTTACAATAAATCAGCGTCTGTTCAGGGCATCACCTCTTGACGGTCGACTGTGAGTGACGTCACGTCCCAACACGAACACGCCCTATAGCATAATCCCACCCTTGACACTGATTGACAGGTTTCCGTGTAAGGCATCGGAAATGGAAATACTAAGGGAATTGCGATTCCATTTGAGTTTTGGCTGGCTACATACGCGACGCTGAGAAAGTGAAAAAGCAGACGTGGTAATTAAATTGCTATATTTAAATATGACAGGGTCAAGACTCGTAAGATATGGGAAACACAGTTGCAAACAGACTTTGCATTTTCATTTTAAATTTGGCAGTCACTGTGCGTTCGCTTAAACGAAAATGCAAACGGAAATGCGCGATTTGCATTTGCGTTTGGATTATGTCACATTTTATGCATCCACAAATTGAAAACGCAATTGCAAATACAATTTGCAATTCCTTTTGAATAATGTCCGGAATATCATTCCATACCGGTGTATTTCGAGCTTGTTTATAATTATAATTAAAGTCCAACATTATAATATATATTTATAATTACAGAATTATTCAATTCAATTTGAAGCAGAAATATAAAAAAAACCTAGTGTACTTTTTGAAATATACATTATTTGATACATTTTTTTATGTGCTCCTACATTTTTAAACTTAGGAGCACATGTGCTCCTTGGGAAAAGTAAGCATCAAGCCATGTTTAAATGAATACTGGTGCTTGTATATGTGTTTATAATATCATAAGGGAACACACCTCATCCTCATGTTGAGCATGGTCCTCTTCACCACCTTGCCCTGGCTCCTCATGGTGTGCGTTCTCCTCTACACATGACAGAGACATACAAAAGTATAATCCTCAGGGCCCAGTTATTCAAAGTTTAATCTGGATCAAAATTATCTAGATTTGGAAATCCCATGTTTTGCTATCCAGGATCAGGTAATCCATTTTACTTCTTGCGAGAGAACACAAAAGCATTTTTCCTCCCATCTCCATATCCCTTTAGGTTTTTTATTCTTTATGTGACCCAGAACAAAAACAAACAAATATGCATGCAATAATTGTTAGAAATTACTTTTGTCTGGTTCATCTCTGATGATTGTGTCAATGTAGTTTATATAGAGTCATTAAAAAAAACGTAAAATTAAATATATCATTTTTTTATTTTTTATATTGACAGCTGTTTATTTTATTGCGCTAAAATATATATTTTTTTACTTTACTGTAGTGAAAGACTTAATAGGTAGCCTAATGTCTACTACTTTATAACTTAACAGTTAAACTAATCAAGAACAAAATAAAAATATCAATGTGTAAATATATATTTCTTTATACAAATGTTGTATTTTTTTGACCAGTTTTAAAGTTTTATTACATTTTTGTTCCTGAAATCCACCCTTCTGCTGGGATCAGGATAATCCAGATTTTTTCGATCAAAAGTATCCCAATCTATTTTGGCATCCAAGATTGGATTTTGTGATCTAATCTGATTTCAGAATCCTTTTTTTCCCTTCTTTTCAACAACCAATTTTCAAGATTTGATCCAATCCGAACAACTGGTCCCAGATATTAAAATTGCACCAAACATTTAAGAAATCACTTTGAGACACCACGAGTAAAAAGTAGCACTGCTATCATGACAAACCACATAAATTGTCACCTTTCTCATCATCTATCTGTGGCTCTTCTTCTCCCTGGACTATATCAGCATCTATGTTTTCATACTGTGCCTTTTTCCTGGTAAATACAAAAAATAAAACAAATAATTTATAAAATTATTTATAAAACAAATCATTGCAGTTTCCTGGAACAGTAAAACAGCAAATAAACACACACAAATGACCATTCTTCATTACTGCAAAAAGTATTGTTAAAAATACATGTAATTACAAATTGTTATTATTTTTATATATTTATTTTTATAACTGTATAACTCGAGGGAGGGCCTCTAACCGGAGCATCTCTTGCTGGAGTTTTTGCTCTTTGAGATCGGCTTCTCTGTTCAGCTGTTCCTCTCTCGCTCTCTGCAGACGTAATCTTTCCTCTCTCTCCTTCTGCTGCTGCAGTTGCTGTTTCTGCAGGGTTTCCTGACGCAGGTGCAACTGTCTGCGCTCCTCCGCCAGCTGCGCAGCCAGACGCTGCTGCTCCTGCTGCTGTTCGTATGCAGACTTCACCCGCTCCACCTGCGCTGGCGCCACCTGGGGGCGGAACAGAAGAGTGAGGGCCTTACAATGGGAAATGAGTTCAATGTTGGAAGACAATGCAGGGAGGTGGACTGGCTAAGATAGCATCTCAATATTTATAATAATAACGAAAACATACAGAATGAAAACATACTGATGTTCAGACTGCAGGCAAATCGGACTTTTTCTCAAATCAGATCTTTTCAAGCAGACTGTCAAATTAGATTTGTGTGTCCGCTCCAGACATAACCAACCTATCTGCATGGGTTGCTTAGGTAACAACGGTAGCGTACCAATGTATGTGATGAGGCTTTCTAATGATGCAGGAAAAATTAAAAGCTTCATCTGGCTCTCCAAATAAGCGCCCTATTGAGTCTCGGTGCAGAACTCTTCCGTCGTACAAGAAAAACTCACCAATGGAGGAGACTAGTATATATTTATGAATGCATGAATATTTCCGGCATTTCTGTCAATGGTTTTAACGTTATCGTTGTGTGTCACATTAAGAGTGACGCATAAGACAATTTGAAATCTGATTTGAGCAGCCAGTGTCCAGACTGAGACGCATTTGTACAAATCTGATTGGAATCGCATTTCACACAAACTCCAAATGTAGTTTGAATCAGATTTGAAAGAAGAAAAGAAATGACTTCATGTGTTTTTTGGGGAAATGCAAAATCTGCATTTGCAAATAATTTTTGCTCGCAGTCTGACTCTGAACATAGCCATAGTGTGTTTTAAATTAGATGGAACTTTTTTCAATTAATACTTGATAAAAAAGCATTTAAATAATAAAAAAAAATTATTGTCTTTCAGACCAGTTGGCTAAAAATGTCTAGGTGGGCAGCTTACTATGCTAGACTACCGTTCAAAAGTTTTGGGTCTGTGTGTATATTCATTTTTAAAGAAATGAATACATCTATTTAGGAAAGATGCATTAAATTGATCAAAAGTGAGAGTAAAGACATTTATAATGTTACAAAACAAATGAAGAAGAATCCTGAAAATAAAAACATAACAATTTTAAACTGCACAGCTGTTGTTAACATTGATCATAATAATAATAGCATATTAGAATGAAATCAGCATATTAGAATGATTTATTAAGGATCATGTGACACTGAAGTAATGTTGTGAAAATTCAGGTTTGCCATCACAGGAATAAATTCAGGGTTCTTGCAGGTTTCAGCAAGTCAAATTTAAGACCTTTTTAAGACATTTTAAGACCATAAAGTTTGAAATTTATGACCTACCTAAGAAATTTTGCCAAGAAAAAAATTCAAATCAAAGAATTCATTTTATTTCAATGAATTAAGTAATTGAAAAAACATTAATTTAATTTACAGATAAAACAATCACATTAGTAACCTTCCACACCCAACAACGTGTGTCAGAATCAGAATCAGATACTGTATATATATATTTTTATAGAAAATTGTACTATGCATATTATACTGTAAAAAACACATAATTAGTTGATTTTAGTTGATCATAGTTGATCATAACTAGAGATGAAATGGCATGAACATTTCATTTCAATGATTAAAGTGACAAAAATGACCACGGTTATCACAGAATCCTGTTCAAAAAGTACTAATACTACACAATGTCGAAACCAGCAAATAACAAATAAAATTAGCATCAATATGCACTTTTCGTTTACATAAACATTAAAATAATACCATTAAAAATGATAGCCAGATTTTAAAAGTGTCTTGCAACATGTTATATACGAACATGTACAAGTTCAAATAAAGTTTAGACAAAAAAGTTTTTTTATAAAAAGATAAACCTCACATATTTCAGACTTTAAATAATTTTTTATAAAAAGATAAACTACTGACATTTACAATGCACTTTAGCTTATCTTTTATTATTAATAGTAAAATTCTGTCGGATTTTCCCGTGGCGTCTGTCGTTGCTATGCAACCGTGCACTGTGCTCTCCACAATGACAAATAAGTTTTAGTGGCTAATGGATTTCCACTGGCGAGAAACGCTTGCTGTAGCTCTGCTTCAAGATTTATTTACGGAGAAGAGAAAAACACCCGTAGTGTTTGGGTGCACCCGCATCCTTCATGTTGAGTTAGCTTCCAATGTTGTTACGGAAAGGGGCGAAGCTGATTGGTTGGTTCTTGTCACATGACCTGTGGTGCGTTTGCGGCATTCTGAAGAGTTGAGATTTTTTTTATTCTCGCTGTGCCTGGAAAAAAATGAGTGCGTTGCTTCAATTATGAGCGCGCGCGCGCCTACATTTGAACGAACTTGAGCGCGCAAAAGATGCGATATGTGAACGGCCTGTTGGCGAGACCTTTTTTAGACCTGACTAAATGAAATTTAAGACCACGGATGAAAATATGGCAGTTTTTAAGACATTTTAAGGCCTTAAATTTAAATTTCAGAATTTTAGACTTTTTAAGACTTTTTAAGACCCCGCGGGAACTCTGAAATTACATTTTGAAATATCTGTATTTACATAGAAAATAGTTATTTTAAATTGTAATGTGAACGATTTACAATATTACATTTGTTACTGTATTTTTGATCAAATAAATGCATCATTGGGGAGCAAAAAAAAATCTTGCCAACCCCAAACTTTTGAACGCTAATGTAGCCATTCTAGTTTATTTGTAATTGATCTAATGTTTGCATTCAGAATCATGTCACTAGAGTTCTGACCTCTTGAACGTGACGTTGCTCCCTTTCTAACGCGTTTTCATCTGGTTGGTTGGCCTGTGGCTCCTCCTCCTCCACTTCATTATGCGGCACATCAAACTCCTCCTCTAGTTTCTGAGGTTGCCCCGCCTGTTCCATCTCCTCCTCTGCCAGCTCTCTCCTCCTCTCCTCGGCTCCTCCCATTTCGCCAACCTCCTCCCTGTGGTGCGATTCAGGCTTCTCGTCCTCGTGGTGTTTCTCCATCTGAGGGAGATCCACATGAAACGGATCTCATTCTTCACCATTTAAACCAGTGACATGAGTGGGGGGAAACCTCAGTTTTGAATGCATGATGGATAAACAGTTTCAATACCTCTGGCTGAGCATCCTGGGGTTGATTGTTTTTTTCTGCGTTCTCGTTCTGGACGGGCTGATCAGCTGCATGTCTCAGACTGGGCATCTTACTGAGCGTCTCCTTCAGCTGTTTATATTCATCCACCTGAACCTGGAACCCATCGAGACCGACTACATCAGTACAACACCACGCATCAGAGTAAAGGCTTCATATACTCTGTTGAAAGGTTACATGAGCGATGGTTTGGTGGTTAGCTGAAACAGGCAACAAACACAGCAAGCCAAAATCAAGAGCCTGACATAAGGCAGAAGAGAAAGAGATAAAAGGCCATCACGAGGGAAACACATCCAGATCAGAAAGAAAACTAGAGCAATCTATATCAATAATTGCATAATTACTTGAATAATGAATTGAGAACCTAAAGCAACATTTATTTAATTGACAAAATTCTACAAAACTACTTGGTTTTCATTTTATTTACTAATTTAATTTAATCATATTATTTAGAACTTAAAGCAAAATGTATTTAATTGATAAAAATAAAAATAAAAATATGGTATTATTGTATTTATATATTTGATATTTAATTCATATTTAATTATTTAATATTTATACTTTTAAAATAAATTACTTTGTTTTAGAAAGTAAAGTTTGTTTTAAAGCAAAATGTATTTAATTGAGAGAATACTAGAGAACTAAATGGTTTTAAATGTATTTATTTCTATTCAAATTATATTATATTTATGTTCAAACGCATATTTTTTTTTGTTCTGTTTTCAAATTTGTTAATGATTGAACTTAAATGTAGGTCTTTAAAAAAAATGTATGTCATTGATACTAAACATTGCATGTTCTTGTACATCAGCTTTGTACCTCTTGCATCTTATTTTGTTCTTGCACCTATTTAAAGAAAAGTAAATAAAGACTTCAAATTTGGGTCACACAATGCAAATGTATGACTTCAAAAGACTATTCTTTTAAATCATACTTTTTTTTTATCATCTTTTTATCATCCTCAACTCATACCCAAGATCCTGCAATCCTAACCTAACCTTTCTCCCAGTCCTTCTTCACTAGGGTGCAGTACCTGTGTTCTTTTCTGTTTGAATGCCAAGTGTTGCCAGCATATGGAAGGAAAATATCACTCTGTATCTCACACACACACTAAACCCAATGCCTCCCAGCATCCTTCTCTATCACCCTGGGAAAGCAGATAATGACAGTTCTAATTAACGAGCATCTGTACATCTGGTTTCTCAAAGCCACAGAGAAAGAGCGAGTAAACAGGAAGTACAGCATGTATGGCTTATCAGAGTCATGCACATTTTAGCATGCTTAACAAGGGCAAGAAGTTCAGAGAAACGAGAGTGAGAGCGTGTGCAAGAGATCATAATGGCCTTGAGGAATGTGACCGGACTTGAAACGCAGGCTTAGTCCAGTCTGACAAGCTTGCATAAGCAGCGCTGCAGTCTAACTGAATCAGCAGGATCATGCTCTGCTTTCACACTGAGAGCATTTCTACTTCTATGCAGTGCTTTGCAGAAAATATAATAAAACATATTAGCTCTGTTTCAAAACCTTGCTTCCTACATAGGCAACATCCTAACCACCATAGTTACCGACTGATTTGGGATGAAGCTACATAAATAACACTCCTAAATTGCACAGGAGAAGCAACTTATTTGTTGCAACTTACAGTAAGCAGTCGATGTGATTAGAGAATGAAACAAAGCTTGAACAAGTGTGAAAATGCATGCAATAATCTAATTTTATTACACTAAACTATTTGCTTGCTGCTTACATGAGCTCTGTGAAACTTGACTTGCCTTTCCCACAGGATATGCTCTGCATAGCATTTGAGCTGTCAGTGGAACAGCATACACACTCCTGCACCAGCTTAAAGCGCATGCACACACACACACACACACACACACACACACACACACACACACACACACACACACACACCCTAACCTGTGCCGCAGCTAGCGCACTCTTGTGGTCCTCCAGGGTCAACACAAGCTGATCGTGGCTGGTTTTTAGGTTCTTGTGCTGTTGCTACAAGAGGAACCATCACAGGCAAAGCTCAAATACAAGCATTCAGGATAACCACACTGCATATTAGTATGGACCGTGTGATAAAGCTAAAATATAAACATAAATCATAAATACAATTGCCTGATCTGCAATAAAATGGATCATGGAAATTGAGACTAAATCTGAATTCTAATTATGAAAATGTTCAAAAACATTTCACAAAATGTAAACATTTTGAATAAAATAAAAAATATATACATTGCATAAAAAAGTCTGTTTTTAAGAACCATTACATTTTTTGCACTGTGAAATTATTTCAGAATCATAACAATTTCTCCCTTTGTAATGTGATAAAAGAATCACATATTATTTAAACTGACAATTATCATTTTTGAATTTCAATTATAAGCACGGTAAAACAGTAACAACTGCATCATTGTAATATTTGTTGACCTGCTGTCATTTAGAATATTTTAAATAAACAAACAATTAAATATCAAATGTATTACATTATATTATATATGGTTAATAAACATATTTAAATATACAGTAACAGAGATATAAATAGAATTATTTATTTATTGACTTGCTTTTTTCTTTACATACAAAAATAAATAATATCAATGGTCTTGAAATATGATTCCGTTTCTTCATGCTAAATATTTTTTCTAATTTTATTTATTTATTTGTTTGTGCATTTTGGGGCTGCCATAACCAGACATTTTCACAAGATTTACCCCTTTAACTGTGGCAAACAGTACGCATGGCTTAATTATCCATAACAGGGTGTCTACAGATATAAACAAGTTAAATTTAAGACTTTTTAAGACCTTTTTAATGCCACTTTGAATTAAATTTAAGACCAAACCTGTGATGGATTTGGAGTTGGATTTGGAGATGGAGTTGTGAAACCTAACACATATTACATGCGTAGTAATATTTAACCTAAGTAATTGAAATAATTTAATATTCACTCAGGGCCTGAATTTCATTTTGGAAAATGGGGGGAAATCCCCCCTTAGGTGATTCTTATGGGGGGGAATTTTTAATTTGAGGGGGAAGTTTAGACTTTTTTTTTTTTATTACATGTATCTCGCCTAATGTATGCTCACTCATTGCATTTTTACAATGGGGTAATTTTGGTCTTAAGAATTTACACAACACAAGGAAGCTTGATTTCAATCTTTGAATTAAATTGAAAAAAGTAGCACAAATAAATACAATAGAATAAAGATACCAATAAATAGAAATAAAGAGAAAAGTTTTTGCTTAGGTCTAACACTAGTATTCAGAAATACTACAGAGACTGAATAAAGTAATCAAATGTAAAATACACTGGGTAGTATTTTAGTCCTGACTAAATGAAATACATTGGCTATTAATCCTGATTCCTTAAAATGAAAGCTATGGTTTGTTGTTTTGACAACCAAATGAATGACAGACACATACGGCTGCTGTCACTTTAAGAGCTAGTGCACGGGTCCTGTGTTCATTATAAGGTCATGTGCGATTTATGCTTATTTAAGACATAACCGACTGTGTTTAGACGATACTCACCAAGACCGAAATTAACTTCATTTTCGCATGTTTTTGACTGTTAAAGCGATCAAATCCACGAAAAATAACTTTTGTTACCCGCGAGCTGTGTGTGAGGCGGCTTTACTCTATGTCTGTGTGAAAAAAACCATCTCTCAGACAGCGCGCAAGTATAGTTTCAAATCGCGTGAATGTTTAAACTGGTAAAACTTTAAAAGACGTGCAAATGGTAAACTTTAGTTACTCATGATGCAATGCTGGCCCGATTATGCAAGTGACAATTCCGTCTATCCCGACTCCCGAAACC
This sequence comes from Leuciscus leuciscus, assembly GCF_965113295.1. NCBI lineage: Eukaryota > Metazoa > Chordata > Actinopteri > Cypriniformes > Leuciscidae > Leuciscus > Leuciscus leuciscus. The sequence continues at coordinate 26,661,395 of NC_138734.1, forward strand.
CGAGAGTGTATTATCGCCGCCTGGAGCTCTTAACGAGCTGATAGAAGACCGAAATTCGAGCCCTGCACTACTTGTTTATTGAACTAAAATCAATGTAACATTTGCAATCGTGAGAATATTCAGCAAAATAGCTCCCGTCATGTTATGTTACTTAACTATATCACATGTTATAAATAAAAAAACTGAACATTTTGAATTTTTACCTCAGTATGTTTCTTCTGGGAGTTTTTTTATGTTTGCCGTTATGCTCATTTGTCATAAAATCTAAATCAAAGAGACAAGCAGCGCGAGCCTCAACAGCGTTACCAGAAAAAGCCTACATCATTATCAATAGCTGTTTATGTAATAAAATCTGAATCATTCTCGCGATTCGATGCTTCACTGGTTATTTGACGGATATTAGGTCCGTCAGACTGGAGAAATTTTTGCGGTAATGTGACCAGAAATATTTAAGACCTATCGAATCTGAATTTAAGACATTTTAAGACTTTTTAAGGCCTTTTATTAGGAAAACTTTATTTAAGACATTTTAAGACTTTTTATGGACCCGCATAATAACCATAAAACATAGTTTGTACTACTGCTCTAAAAAGACCCATAGGGCTTTTCGGTTTTACCCTGGTATCCTGAAGTTGCACATAGATGTCCTGATGAGCCTTTCTCAACTGCTTGTTTTCTTCACGTAGCTTAAATTCATTATCTGGGAAAGAAAGAGTATGAGAAAGGCAGCTGAAATGACTGTAGCTTTTACTTCCACCATAAAGACACCAGTACGCAACATGATGCTAGAGTCTTTGTGGTGGTTGCCAGGGTGTGATTGCTAAGAGAAAGATGGTGAGAACATGATACCTTTGAGCTTAGAAATCTCAGTCTCTTTGGTCTGATGAAGCTGGCCAAGTCTCAGTTTATGTTCATCTAATGCCTTGTTGTGTTCATCTCCTTGTAGCTGATGTCGCTCTTGTAGTTCGTAATACTGCTTTTTTAGATCGTCATGCTGGTTCTGATGGTAAACACACACACATACACACACAACAGTGAATTATCTATGTTTGCCATGGGAAGAAAATACATACTGCATTTTACAGTACATCACAAAACATCATTTTTTTTAAACAGTTGATGAGTTTTTCCAACTGACCTTCAAAATCTGATGCTGGGAATGCAGAGAATTAAACCTGACGCTGGCATCTTGCTGTAAACAAAACAAATACAAACAAACCTGGTCATTTTGTAAGCATGGCATCATGTCTCTCTAAATGCCATGCCAGAAAGCCACAGGCCGTGATATTCGAGAAATCTTTGGTTAGCATACAAACAACCAGATGAGTATTTGACTGCAGGGCAAGTGCATGTTTTCTCTAAAAAAAATGTAGCTTCCCTTGCATTACTGAAAAAAATCATTCTTCATGGCGTAGCTCTCAAAACAACATACCTTTTCTTTGTTGAGAGACTGCTGAGACTCTAATTTATACACAAGATAATCTGTGAGGAAAAGGCAAAAACAAGTATTACACCAGAGACAAATACAAAACGTATTATACTAATTAATTAACTATTACATGATATTATTTTACAAAGACATTCATACATTTGAACCGTTGCTTAAAAGTCCAAATACTCTTAGGATCTTATTAACTTGACACTTGGCATAACATGGCTGCTTTGGGCTGCACCGGTTTATCCATCATGCAAGCTACAAGGATGTCATTACACTTCATCATTTCCTCTTCATCAATTAGTCACTGATGTTGTCATATATTATAAACAAACTTGCCTTCTTTGGCTTTTTTATGCTCAAGCCGCTCCTTCTGAAGAGACTTCTCCAACCTAGAGCGATGCTCGTACACAACTGACAGGAAGAAAGAGAGAAAAATACATTTTTGTATTGGTGTTGACCAGTGTTGGGGAAAGTTACTTTTAAAAGTAATCCGTTACAATATTGTATTCCTCCATAAAAAGTAACTAATTGCGTTAATTGGTTACTTTTTTATGGAAAGCAATGCGTTGCGTTACTTTTTCTCACCTGGGCGGGGCTAGCTTGTTTGTTTTTTTAATATCTAAATCTCTGCAAACATATTATGGTATTTTTATGCTTTAGTACAATCAAAAAGTTACATACAGCACCTTTAAGATTTAAATGCATAATCCAAAGGTCAGACAGTTTTGTGCAATGAAAGTTTATTTAAATTTAGCTGATATATTCCTATGCAAAAATGCAAACAAATGTGTCCGGCTGTCATCTCGCATATCTCCATGCCATTTTTTCACCATATGGCTCAATGAAAGTTATGTCTTTGAGACAGTGTCTTGAAACCAGCGTAATGCATGTGTCCTATGCTGACATGACACTAAATTGGCTGAGTTATACAGCTTAATTATACATGAAAATATATAGTTTTGCACAACCCAACATTGAAAAAGTGATTTTACTAAACAGACTAATGCAGAAAAATAACTGTCTGACTCTGAATTCATATGGCTATAGAGGCCGTGTTTTAAAAGATATAAATTTAAAGATGTAAATTTCTGACATGGGTTTACTGTGCAAACAGTCAAACAAAAAGTATAGCATGCTGTTAACATGCAAACAAAGCACCAATGCTAAAAAAAATTCTAAAAAAATCTAGATACCCCAACACAATCTCCTCACAACAAGAATCTTTTACAGTACCATAATCAGTAGGTAAAGTAAGCCGAGCTATTTTTTAAGACTTTCCTCACTGTGTGAACCACTGACCCATCGAGTGCCACATTCAACCCTCTTAATTTCTCTCTAATGGCATCAGATTGAAAGGTTGACCCATCTGCTCTTTTTACACGTAACATGAGCTACACCAGCAAAATCTGAAATGCCTCAGGAAATGAGGCCTGGCAGAGGCTTTCCTCCCCATATTTGTGTTTGTCCAGCAGCGTGGGTTGTTCATTGGACTGCATTATTACAGTGAAGTCATGGTATGCATCCTCGGACCCCTGTATCCTCCTATTACTTTCATCATTACATAACAGACACGTCAAGTACTTATTATACTGATTAAAGAGATTGTGCAGTGATTAAGACTCAAAGAAGGCAGTAATCACAGGACCTAGTGGTTACAATAACAATTAAAAGTAAAATCGTTTGTGCAATAAGCAGCACATATGCTTAGGAAATAAAACATATGTTGGCTCAAGGACCCAAGGCTATTTTTTAATGAATAGAACAAGTATTATTAATGACGGTTATAAATTACTATGCATAATTTATAATGATATAATAATTATAAATAATACAAATAATAAATTAATCTTACATACATGTTTTGTATATTTAAAAATAAAAATATTTTCAAATATAAAAAAAGTTTCTTAAATAATTATTAATCATATTTTTCATTGTCAAGAAAATGATCTGACGTGTATAAATATAATAAATGTAAAGCAACTTATTATAAATGTACAATTAATTGTATAACCCTAACCCAAACCCTAACAGTTATAAAATGAAAAAATCTAAATCGCTAACTGCAGGTAGTTAAATAAACACATAAATATTTTTTTACAAATATAAAAATGTTTCCAAAAATATATGAATAATTTGTTGTCGTCAAGATCTGAACTACAAAATTGATCTGAACTGAGATCTTTAAATATGTGTTTCCTCATATTTAAACCCTTGTAAAACAAGAAGTCATAGCTAGACAATTTCATGTTTAGTCACCCTGGTGTGCAAAAAAAAAAAAAAAAAAAAATATTAATGGGAATATACTTCAGAGATATTTTACTCGTAAAAAAAAACTTTTTTTGTGCCAATAGTTGTGGCCAACGTGTTTTGGAGAAAAAACTTTATTTCATAATGTGATTCCCCCACTTTCAATTATTTTACTTCAATGAAAGGTTAGATTTTTGCTTTTTTTTTTATGAAAGATCAAAAGGATAAACAATGCAGATTTATTTTTTACAGCCATTTTTGATCATATTTAGCAGGGGTGCCATTAATTCTGACCACAACTGTATATAACAAAATCTGACCTATATAAATGAATAAATAAATATATTACATTTTTATAAATTATAATGAACTCTATTATAACTATAAAATTAAATAACTAAAAAATATAATAATAATAAATGCTGATGGTGTTCCCTATAGTGTCGATCGAGGCACAGGATCTTATTCCCCTTCTCGAGGAACCATGGTGGTTACAGTTGAAATCTGAGATTTTTATATATATATATTTATATATATATATATATATATATATATATATATATATATTTTATAGTTATTATAGAATTCATCATAGCCGTGAATATGTTATATACTTTTGTATTATATTTATATCGTTTTTTTAAAAAATAGTTCAGATCGTGACAAAAACAACTATGATGATTAATATTTTTTAGAGAAATGTTTATATTTGTACAAAAATATTTATGTATTTATTTAACTTCCTGCAGTAAGTGATTTAGATTTTTTATTGTTTAATTTTATAATTGTTAAATAATTATGATTAATCGGTCATTTATAATTAATTGTTTTATATTTATTATATGTATGTGTCAGATCTTTGTCTTGACAATGAAAAATATGATTAATAATTATTTTATTATTGAAAATATTTGTATTTGAATAAACAAAAACATTTATTTATTTATTTATTTATTTTCCTACAGTAAAATATTTAATTTATAATTATTATCCGGACGCAGTGTCTTGTTACACTTTAAAAGGGAAACTCTTTTACCCCAGGTAATTTTAAACAAATACATATTTATATTTATTTATTTTGTTACAAATATAAATAGCCTATGTTTCTAAAAACAATTTTTAATCATATTTGTTGTAGTCAAGAGTGCTTTGTTGTAGTCATGGACTACAGGCTAGCAAATGAAAAATCTATTGTTGAGCATTTAAATTAAATCTATTTTGTTGAAGTCTCATTCATTGTCATTCAATTGCAACAGGGACGTACATTATTAGCTATCAACCGTTGAGAATCAGCCATTGATTACATTTGAGCTTATAAGTGAATACAACCAGTAAAACTCAAAACGATTCTGATATACTACAATGTGGAGCAGATGTATATTCAGTAATACATTACATGATTGAATGCACACACAAAACCCTCCAAACTCAAAACATTTGAGAAGAACGGAACAGAAAATGTGGCATGCAACTCAATATTGCAAAGTAACAAAACTATAGTTTCATCAGCAAACAGTTTAACATATATTTGTATTTACCGGTAATCTAAAAACAAGGGCCATTTCGTCGTACCCTTTTTGCAGCTAGCATATTGAGCTTGGACAAGCAGAAAAACTGCGAAGCCAATCTCTGTAAGACTGGGACAATGAAAGACTGTGATTTTAGGCACAGGTTGAAACAAAATGTTCTGCATAAAATGAGCATCTTCAGCGGCAGCTGCAAGGAATCACTGCAGTATCTACAAAAACACTCAAACATTCCTAGAATTTCAATACCTTAACAGCCAGTTTGATCAGTTTCAAGTTCTGTGTGAATTGCAGCAAAGTTGGATTTGGAGCAAAAAACTTTGAGTTCCATGAAAAAGGTTTGCAAACCGTGGTGTTTCATTACGTGTCAGTCAAGTGTCCTGTAGATGATTACATTGCTTTATGGAATCATTTTAAATGGTTTGATCTAACAATTAAAGTCAGCATGAAGCAGAAGTTGCAATCATCTTTTTTTCCCTATTGTGACGTATATCCAGCTTCTTGAACAAGTAAGAATAGGGCTGGATTTGACTTTGTCCATGGGGAATTAATTTGGATCTTTGTGGTTTGCTTTTGCTGTGATGTCATGTGAGTGACATGTTGTCCCACCCTCGTGCCAGTTAACACTTCAGAGAAGTGATTAAAGATTAGGAGGGCACATGAATTTATGTGCAGAGATAAATCATAAATCAATATACTGCAATATTCTATTAATTCCATTATGATTTCATGGTGACTTAAATCCACAAGAAAAAGCTACCCCAATCTATCGCATTCTATTCTGTTCTATTCTCAAGATAAAGGTGAGAAATATTCAGAAATATTTGTCACCAATTTAACAGCTTGTCATTATTTTATGTCATTTGAAATTTTTCAGGAACTTTTTGGTTACCAGCCCCGATCTTTCTTAAAGTGGAAGTCATAATTGAGCCTACTCATCCTCATGTCTATCCCTTTAACCAATAGACAACGTTGCCCCATTCTATTCTATTGCATTCTATTCTATTCTAATTAAATGGTCTTGACACAAGAAATGTATTTGTGCTTTGAAATGTGCTTTAAACCTAAAACTTTCGATTACCTCTCTAGATCTTAAACCATTAAGCAACAACACCACAAACAATAGATACCCTGCAAGACCACTCACAGTAAACTACATTTTAGAGCTCGTAAGTTGCCAAAGTTTGGGAGAATGTTTCTTGCGCCGTGACGTCATCAAGACGACGTGTGTTTTTACCTTGAAGCTGAGCGGAAAGAGACTCCTGGTGCTGCTGATATTTCAGGGCCATCTCTTCTGTCCTCTTCAGCTGTTTGTGCATCTCATAAGATACCATCCCACCGTAGATCATCCCGAACACCACCGTGACCAGTAAGAGAGATTGGAAAATCTTCTTCTGCTTCCTGGAGCACACGCCGTTGCCCATGTTCCCTCCTCTCCTGGATTCCACAGAAACGTTCCTGGGAATGATTTTCTCTTCACTCTTCAGTATAGAAACAACTCTGTCCCCTCCGAGATGAAACATGAAACATTATATTTCTGGACTGTTGCTCAAACGACATATATATCTGAAAAGTTTTCCAAATACATTCAACAGTTTAAAGAAAGTAACGAATCTGGTTGTATTTGGTCCTCGTGCTTAGCCAAAGCTCTGTGAAGATGTTTACATAGTGAAAAGCAGCCTTTTGTAATAATTATCTTAAGTTTAGAGAGGCCTAATCGCACCTTTCGGTACGTGTCACCTAGAACTGCAGCAGCTCATCCAGCGCTGAAGGAAATCCCGCCCCTCACAAACATTCCATTGTTTTGATTGGTCATGGTCCATGTCAATCAATAGAGGTTCGCTCAAAGGGGGAGGGGCGTGTGTCTGAAGGTCTCCGAAAGCAGAAAGTAAGGAAATTCGCAATTAGGAACATTTTGACACTTTTGGACCACTTTTCAGGGTCAGACAGTATGTAGGTATTTTTATTTAAGATGAAAACGAACAATTTTTTAACGTAAGCCATTAAGTACCCTATAGTAATGACATTTATAATGTTATATATATATATATATATATATATATATATATATATATATATATATATTTATTTATATATATATTTATATATATATATATATTTCAAATAAATGCTTTTCTTTGAACTTTCTATTAATCAAATATCAAGGTTTCTACAAAAATATTAACCAGCACAGCTGTTTTCTTTTCAACATTAATAGTAATAATAATAAGAATTGCTTCTTGAGCAATAAATCATCATATTAAAAATGATTTCTGAAGGATCATGTGACACTGAAGACTGGAGTAATGATGCTGAAAATTCAGCTTTGCATCACAGGAATAAATGACACAATAAAAAACAGTCATTTTAAATTGTAATAATATTTCATAATATTAATCTTTTACTGTATTTTGATCAAATAAATGTAGCCTTGGTGAGAGTAAGAGCCTCTTTTTTTTCCCTTTTTTTTTTTAAATTTAAAAATGTTATGGACTCCAAACTTTTGAATGCTTTGAGTATAATACATAAAATACATTACACACAATCACATACAGTCCTGAATTAAGTCATTAATATTCAGTCATATTAGCATTCATGTATTGTTGTTGCATAATCTGGTAAGGCCACAAGGCTACATCTTTTCAATAGGCTTTTTGGTTCTAATATATAAAATCTAACTTTTAAAGTCATGCACAATCACAAAAGACATTAGAACTGTCTGTAGGAGATTTATACAAAATTAATAAAACAACACTTTGATTGTAGACAAATGCAGCAGGAGGCAAAGATGATGTGGATGTTCTACACAAAACCCTTTTGTTCAGTTCAACTGTTTCTAATTAATCTTTTCTTTAGATGTCTCACTCTCTTCTTCTCTCAGCTCTACATTTGAAGGAAATGTTATGAAAGTTACCCAACTGTTTCTCTGAGAAAACAATTCTTTTAAGCTTTAAAGATTCTATAAAACAACCTTATTGAGCATTACAGTAATTAGTTGTAAGCTGTCCTTACTTATACCCTTTTGTTTTTTACAAACCTGTGTGACATCTTTCTGTTGATCACAAAAAGGAGATGTTAGGGACTGACAGCCTCAGTGTCCATATACATTCATTGAATTTTTCCCCTTGAAAATGCAAGGTGATTGAGACTGTCATTACTTAACATTATTTTCATTACATACTGTAGAAGAAAGGAAGGTTTGTAATGACATGAGGCTGAGTAAAAAATGGCCTAATTTTGTGTGTGTATATATATATATATCAGATAGATTTTCTAGTGTTAAAGATGCATATCATTATATCGCTTTGAAAAACATATTGACCGATCATCATACATTTAGCCACTATATGGTAATATCCATATATATGGATTCCAGAGATACAACATGGTTAACAGTTAGATCATCTGAAATATTTGGTATTTTGTTTGTGGAATGTGAATTTCATCTTGATCGACTGCAAAAGTTGCTTTATAAATGAGTTTATTTTATTGCTACACATAAAAAACAATTTCACAACATTCAGTTTTGACAACATACTAATTTAGAAAATAAAATTTTTTGCAATGTATCATGTTACCATGCATTATATTGTTATCTGTATATTTTTCATATAATAGGAAATCAAAGTTAAAACAGTAACCAGATATAAATAATCTGTGTGTGGCTTGTAAAAGGAACCTGATTCCTATCATTCATCACATGCTTGCCATCAGCTGGTGGAACAACTTAAACAATAACTTGGAAACCGAAGGCATCCACCCATTTCTCTTTGTATATGGCATTGCTCACCGAAAGTTTCCATCAGACGCAATGGCACACGGCACGATGCTACTGCTGCTGATTAGCTTGACTCTCGCTGTGGGACCAGCCGTAGGTTTCTATGGGGGTTCAATGACGTTCACGCCTGGAAACAGATTTCCAGATGGATCCGTGGAGGTGAATCCAGTTTTAACATTTTAGAACTGAATGAGTCTCACTCTGTTTATTTTTAATCCATTTTATTTGACCTCTATTTTAACTGTCATACAAAATATGTCAAATTAATTGTACGTAAAATTAAGTAATCTAAACCTAGATTGTAAATAGTTGCTGAAGTTTCTTAGAAAAAAAAGAGATGGTTGCTGTGATGCAATGCTATTTTAGTATAATTTATATATAGTAATTACCGGTATTCATATTTTGAATTTGCTCTTATTTATGTATTTTAAGTTTTCATTTTATTAGAAATGTTGTTATGTGCTTTTGTAATTTTATTAGTTTTTGATATGAATATATTTAGCTTTAATTAATTTTTATTTCAGTTTTAGTTTTAGTCATTTTAATACTTCAACTAAACATTTATTTCAGTTAGCTGCCAAGGCAACATTTCTAATTTTCATTAAACCTTTGAAAGTTTAAGTTTTCATCTAATATTTATAGGCTATTTTACTTTATTTCAGCATTATTTAATTTACTGAAAATGAGAAATTGGTCAATATAATTGATAACTGATGATTTTTATAATAGTTTTTGTTAACAATTATACAAAGGGAAGTATTGCTATATCATTGCAATTATACACTGTAAAAAAATATCAGTAAGTTATGACAACATGTTTTTACATTGCTTTTACGCATATAAGTTAGGCAAATTATACAAGATTCAAAACATTTTTTAAAGTAATATAATAAGTTGTAATGACTTAAAGGAACCGTATATAAGAAATGTATTTCAATTAATCATAAAATGGCCCTGATATGTCACTAGACATTAAGAAATCATGTTCATTTCAAATACTTATATCACTGACCACCACACTAGTCCGGCCAGGATATTGTCATTTAAAAGTGAAGTTGCAGCCCTCAACTGATGTTGATGTTGTCCTGTTGTGTTTTGGCCTGATGCTCCACCCTCCACCTATCTACACTGTAAAAAATGTCTAACCTCTCCAAGTTAAAATTTTCTAGTGACTGGTCACATCTAAATTTTTTAATTGGTCCAAGTGTAATTCTTGTTGCAATAGTCTGTTAACATTGGCTCAATGAGAAATAATAGCCTACGTCAGACTAATTGAAAAATGTAGATGTGACCAGTCACTAGAAATTTTTGACTTGGGGATGTAATCTTTTTTTACAGTGTACCAATCACGAAGTCAGTAGTGTTTCGGCATCCGGGTTGCCAGCTCTGCTCTAGTTACCACAGCTGCAGCTACAAACGTGTCGGATAAAAAATGTCTAACGTTACGAAACCGAAATACGTCGTGACAAAGTCCGAAATAAAACAAGGATTTGTATAGGAGATGCCTTTGAAAGATGGAGACGGCTGAAAACGGAGAAGAATTTGAAGATTTGATACATTTTAATGGGAATCTCCCATCCTCAAATTTTTTCCACCACCACGTCCCTTTAGGGCTCCGTATCTTCGTTCCCTCCTTCAGGGAACGAGGGTTACCATACGTAACGAGACGTTGATTATACTTCAAAATTTAAGGCAGCAACTTTTTACAGTGTTGTTTCTGATGTGGATTTTTGTATAGCCAAAACTTAAAAAGAAACATTTTAAAAAGAAATCTCTCCTGAGAAAAATTCACTAGAGTTAAACATGTGGTAACCCCGGTGTCACTATGTTATGCAGATGCACTTCTACTACAGAGAGTCCAGTAGGGGTCCCTGTGGTTCTCAAGTCAACTGGATCTGTGAGAGTGGATCCTGTGGCGTACTCACCAACACAGAACCTATGGAGACAGACAGCACAGCACAAAATCTGTGGTGCCAATCAGAGGTTCACATGGCCACCAATGTCACTAATGGTCCCTTCATTCTGAGGTAATTCTGATGCTACTTTTATATTATAGAATTATTATGTTCTACCTTAAGTTATTGATAACAGTCTTACATGGTTGCAAAATATACCTAATAGGTTAAATAATAAAATCCCAAAATGCACATACAATAGACCTTAAAAGTTAATAGTTTAGGTTAAAGGAATGTTATTATGCTAAGTTCTGTGGTTAATGCGTAAAGTGAACTCATGAATTTAAACACATAAAACATATGACTTTAAAATAATGCATATGCATTTAATCGAATATCTCTTTCAGTTCCTCTGGTTGCTGTTGGGAAGATAATGTTCATGGTGTCGGTGGATGGACGCTTCACACTCATGTTGACACTAGCCAGCGATCTGACACTCAGTCTCCAAACAGATCCCCTGTTTCAGCAGCAATTCCAAACATCAGGTTTGTGCATTTTAATCAATTATTCACATTTGCCTTTATAACAGACACATCTACTTCCAAAAAAGAATCTTGCTCCATCTTCTGTTTGATAATATTCAGGATTCCTCAGAACTGCTTCCAGAATTTTCAATTGCTGGCACATGACCCAGATGACGATGTTGTGCGATGCAGGTTTAATGACGCCAACTGCACACTGTGCCATCAACATACAAACATACATCTTCACAAGGTAATGTTTAGTGTGTGTGATCCTGTATGATACGATATTATATACATATACACACACACAGTATATAATGGTTTATTCTGCTTTGTAGGAATCATGCACTTTGCACACAGGAGATTCACTGGCCCTGGGTGTGCATGTGTTTGAGCTCATCCTGGAGGATTATCCTGTTTCAAACATAACTGTGATGGACCATAATGGGGTCTTCTCTGTCAGTAATGCATTCAATGACAGCAACCCAACTGCTCTCAGTCAAGTGCCTTTGCAGTTTGGAGTTGAAAGTGAGTGAGAATCACATTTGCACACTGTAGCACATCTGCTATGGGTCAAACAGAGACTCTCCTTTATGCAAAAAAAAATGTATTAGGAAGGTAATTGTATAGATATAGCCTTTCAGTAAGAAATAAGAAATATTCAGAGCAATCTCTCTGATTAAAATTCCTAATACAGTAATCAGAAATGACTGGAAAATGAATGCAGATAATACTAAGGTGTGAAATGTATAATCTATTGTTGAATAAAGGCATTGATAAAATATAAAGAAAGAAATTAAAGTCAAAAGAGCATTTTGAAAGAGTGTAAACTAGATAGAGACACAGTATATTTCCGCCAATAGAGACATCAATCACCACCAGCAGAACATTTGTGTTTGAGCGCCTGAACAACCAGTTTCTGTCATTTGGCAGAATGTGTGCAAGAGCCAGAAACAATGCAAAACATGACAAAAGAAAAATTGTGGAAGAACAGGCTCAGTGGTTAATTATATCACAGCATGTAATTGAAAGTAGAAGTGAACTTATGTGTTCACAGTTTGTGGATGATGAAACCCTTAGAATGTGTATTTTTGGTCTGATGTGCTCATTAATGAACAGTGTACCACTGAAACTGTGTATTGTGTGCATTGTTTCTGTGGATTTAAACACAATCTACGGCATCTTGCAGTTCTTCCACCAGCTCAGGGTTGTGTGCCAGGGGTGAACAAGCCAAGTTTCTTGACACCAACTCCTTTGCATGGAGATGTACATCATGCGGCTGTGGGACAGGCTCACGAGATCACCCTCCAAGCACAGATCGCAGACAACAGGTCCGAAATATGTTTGTTGTTACATATTTGTCTTCCACTCTTTGTCAGCCAATTAGTTTTCACTGTCTTTGACCTCTGTATTTAATTGCATTTCACTTTTTTTCTACATTTCTTATACCAAACTTCAACAACCCAGCTAACATGAAACGTTCCCAGAACTTTGGCTAAAGTTCTGGCAAGGTTCTCTCAAAGTTATGAACTAACATTCTTCTAGTAAGTTCATTATCCGTTCAAAATTATTTGATCTTTAATAATGGACTCAAAACGTAAGCACAAATACATTATTTATACATTGTTTGTGTTTTGAACGTTCAGAGAACATTCTGAAAAAACGTTTCATCAAAACATTCTTAAAACATTTGTGTTAGCTGGGAGAGTTGATATACAGTATCAAAAAATTGAATTTCTTAGTGCAGTGACTTTTAATGTAGTGCAGTGATTAATTAAACTGATTTTATTTTATCACTAGGTCAAAGCATACCTTGATATGCTCAACTGACAATGTTTGCTAAAGCAGTTTTTCCATGTGCCAGTCACTTGAGTTGATGTTTGTGATCTTTCTGTTCCTCTTGTGTAGCATCTTTGACTTCCAGGTCAGTGGCCCCTCTAATATGTCTAAGACCCTAACAAGTTTGAGTAATGGGGTTATGATGGCAACACTGACCTGGATTCCACAGGAGACGGATCTATTTCGCCATGTACCTGTGTGTTTCACAGCAGAGACACTTCACAGGTAAAAGGGGATCTGTTTTTAAGTTCACTGGTCATTTGTGTTCTCTGTATAATTTCTCAAGAGTTCTTTCCTCTTTTTTCTTCATCAGGCAGTCCGAAATGAGGTGCATTATTGTGGTTGTGGCAAAAGCAAGGGTTCTATCAGGTAAATGCATAAGCAGAAACATCTTTTATGTAAGTATCTGAATACATATGTGAATGCTTAGCAAGTACTGGTGCGTTCTGTGTTGTTTGTAAATGAATCTGGGTTTTTGAATGAATCTTTTAAGTGAATAAATCATTCTCGTGTTAATCGTTCTCAACATTTGAAGCATGTGATGTGACTGCTGAACTGCTAAACTTTCTAAAGTTTTATGGCATGTTGTTTGTTCAATTACTGTGTTAAAGTTAAACTCGTACATTTTTTAGGTTATAGGCTGCTTTGTTGTTATTTTTGGAGAAAACAATGCTTTGAAGTTCTGTACCTTTTTGGATTTGTAGACATGCAACATTTGTTGATGAATTGATTGATTCAATTAGCCTGACAAGCCAGACCCACATGAAGATGTTGGGTCTGGGAACACACCATTGGCAGGGCTCAATCCGAGGGGTGGGATAAACGGTTGTCTTTCAAATGCCCTCTGCACGCAATAGGATAGCGCTACAACCAACCAGAGCGTTTTCCCACCAGCGGAGCAAGTTGATAGATTAAACTTTTGCCGTATCCGGTCGGCAAAACTCCGAACACATCTTCCTTTTTTAAGAATTACTTCAGTGCCGTTCTTTGTTCTTTTCTCAAAGAAAAGCTTAAATCCAAGTCTTCCAGAGTCGCGGCCAAAGCCGATTTGAAAGACCGCTGTTCGCCAGCAGCAGCAGCAGACATCTTCTTAGTTTTCAAGTAGCAGGGAATTCACGCGGAACCGTCGCAACTCTGCCGTCATTATGTTAAGCCCGCCCACCGACTCTATAAACGATGTGATTGGCCTGACAAGAGTTTGGTTTTTCCAGCTCGCAAGCCAACGGAGAGTTGCTAGACGACCCTGGCAGCAAATTACATTTGCTGCCGCTAGGGTGCGTCTGATTTCTAGACTATGATTCAATAACATAAAGCACAAATATATTCACTTATTGACACCTATTGGCGCAAAGAGCCACTGAACGAATCAGTGAACAAATATTTTTGGTGAATCACTGAGGATCAACCAAAATCCTCACCACTTCTAGCAAGCACGTATTAAACTGGTTGAACAAAATTATCACTACATTGTACTGACATTGTTGTTATGGAATTCCAAAGCTGCCAATATTAAAAATAAATAAATACATAAATAAATATACAAATAAATGTAAAAAAAAAAATATATATATATATATATATATAAATAAATATACATAGAAAAGCAAAAAAACGAAAATAAATAATTATTTATACATTTATTTCCTTATTTATGTATATATTTATTTTTTTCCATATTTATTTACTTATTCTTTTATTTATTTATACATTTATTCATTTCTATATTTATTTATTTATACATTTATTTATTTTTACATTTATTTATTTATACATTTATGTATTTCTACATTTATTTATTTATTCATTTATTTCTTCCTACATTTCTTCCTGCGTAGGGTAATGAGGAGGGCGTGGTTTACCTCAGACATAGCAATCGAGCTCAGAGTAAGCGAAGGTGAAGGGTTGTTTATAAACATAAATAAGGAAATAAATGTATAAATAATTATTTATTTTCGTTTTTTTGCTTTTCTATGTATATTTATTTATATATATATATATAAATATATATATATTTTTTTTTGTATATTTATTTATGTTTTTATTTATTTTTAATATTGGCAGCTTTGGAATTCCATAGTTGTCAGTTGGAATTGTGATTGATGATTGGAGTTGTGATTGATGATCAGCTAAGCTTCACAGACCATATTATTACAACGGCTCGGTCCTGCAGATTTGCTTTATACAACATCAGGAAGATCAGACCCTTTCTATCAGAGCATGCTACACAACTCCTTGTCCAAGCTCTTGTTCTATCCAGACTGGACTTTTGTAATGCTCTCTTATCGGGCCTTCCGGCATGTGCTATCAAGCCTTTGCAACTGATCCAGAATGCAGCAGCGAGGGTGGTCTTCAACGAGCCGAAGAAAGCCCACATCACACCTCTCTTCATCAGTTTGCACTGGCTGCCAATAGCCGCTCGCATCAAATTCAAGGCACTGTTTGCCTACAAGACAACCACTGGGTCTGCTGCACCAATATACCTAAACTCGCTAGTTCAGACTTATGCGCCCTCCAGAAGCTTGCGTTCTGCAAGTGAACGACGCCTCGTGGTGCCATCCTAAAGAGGCACAAAATCACTCTCACAGACCTTTTCCTTGACTGTTCCCTGCTGTTGGAATGACCTGCACATCTCAATTTGTGCAACTGAGTCTTTAGCCATTTTCAAAAAATGTCTAAAGACACATCTTTTTCGCAAGCACCTGACCTATTTGTTTTTCTGATAAAAAAAATATTCAATTTGAAATGTAATATGCAAAATGACAATGCAATATGTAAAATGGCAATGCATTTCTGTATTTCAATTTTAATTTTCCATACATTTGTGCAACGTTTGGTGCAAAATGAAAATGAAAATTCAATTATAAAATTTACATTTGCCATTTCATACACTCGTTTTAGTATGTACATTGAATACATATTTTTAACGCTTTATAAGTTGCAAAATTAAAATTAAAATGTATTACAGAAATGATTAGATATGTTTAACATGTTCAAACAAAAACTGTGGCAAAATTGTAATTTAAATTTTATTTTTTCTTAATTGCATTTCGATTGCATTTCCATTAAGTGTCCCGCAATGAATGTAGCAAAATTCAATGTGCAATTTGAAAATGAATTCTGAGCCGATCACGTGCCCGTCCCGCCCTGTCAATCACTGCGTGAAGGCGGGGCAACAGGTAAACATACGCTATGGTGCGTATTTTGAGGTGTTGAAAGGAAACACGGCGGCGGCAGAGCTGATACGAGCGTTACATTCACTAGCAGATGAAGTGGAGCGTGGACTAAGAAACCGAAGCAGCACAAAATAAACGTTTATCGCGCGCAAACAAACACATGAGTCTACTCTATTTGGGGTGAATGTGGACTAGTTTGCCGACGTCATGTTTTGCATTGGGTTGGGGGCGGGGCAAACTTCACGCAGTGATTGACAGGGCGGGACGGGCACGTGATCGGCTCAGAATGCATTTTCAAATTGCACATTGAATTTTGCTACATTCATTGCGGGACACTTAATGGAAATGCAATCGCAAGTGTCTTAACTGTGAGTGTAAATGCAATTAAGAAAAAATAACATTTAAATTACAATTTTGCATGTTAAACATATCTAATAATTTCTGTAATACATTTTAATTTTAATTATGCAACTTATAAAGCGTTAAAATATGGATTCAAATTACATATTAAAACTATAGTGTATGAAATGGCAAATGTAAATTTATAATTGAATTTTCATTTTCATTTTGCACCAAACATTGCACAAATGTATGGGAAAATTAAAATTGAAATACAGAAATGCATTGCCATTTTACATATTGCATTGTCATTTTGCATATTACATTTCAAATTGAATATTGCTACACATAAGCTTCCATAGAAAACACAGCTATACAACATAGTTCAAAACAAATAAATAATTAGTAATTTCTGAACATTGACTCTCAGTCTTTATTCACCTTTTTCTCACGTTTTCTCAATAAAATTAATAAAAGTATAGAATATAATAGCATATTTCTAATAGGGGCACATTGTAACGCAGTGTTACAACATGCCCCCGCCTGCACAACTGGGATTTAAACCCTGCTAGTGTCTTCTGCTAGTTAGCGAAGCATTAAATGACTATCTCAACTGTTAAAGCAGCACTCAGTAGCTTCGGGATTTCTTCGCTGTATTCTCGCTTTTTGCTCCAGGTTTCTCTCTAGAGCTCCCCCCACAGCTTCGGAATAGATATTTGACAACACTGTTGTAAAAACTCGTTGGTGATTCTCAGACACCAGAGGCTATAGATCAACGACATCAAAGCAGATAGGACATTCTTTAAAACGTCTTCTTCATTCGGGTTCGGACAGCGTGAGGGAGCGCAATAATGACAGCATTTTAGCAGATTTATTTGGCCGTAAAGCAATTGTTTACATCGCGAGACCTGATATCACGCGAGACTTCCTGACGCGGCGGCCGGCGGCCCGCCGGCTCAAAGTTGCAAGTGCGTATTTTCCGCTCACGGGCACCAGGGGGGTGCGAAACGACCACCATTCAACCCGAAATAAGTAATATTACCATTCCAATGACTCCGAAGCTGTTCAGTTAAGGTAAAAAAAGTTACTTAGTTCACCTTTAAATAACATCTTGGAGATTAAAATAATATCAGATTTGTCTTATTTTAAATAAACACAAAAAATAGAGATGAAAAATTAACTTAAGTAAGAAATTTACTTTTGCTATGGTTTAATAAATGTTTTGGCGGATTTTTTTTTTTTATATAGTGTTGATATGGCAACTAGTAAATACACAAAGTTTCGTCATCCAAGCATGTGCGGAAGTATTTAAAACAAGCGTGTTACAACTAGCCCCGCGTTAGGTTGTGCCCCGCGCTCCCCTACTGTTGCCCTCTTGCTGGTCTGATTGCTTCTGTTGTTCTCCTCAGTTGTAAGTCGCTTTGGATAAAAGCGTCTGCTAAATGATTAAATGTAAATGTGAAATTGTGTTGCTGGGCGGTAACAAACCTTAGTACTCAAGGGAGTTACCTTCAAATATATTTGGAATAGATTAATTGCTAATGTCCACTGAGAATGTTGTGAGTTATGAATTGAGATCGTGCTCATCGCGCAATTTATTTATTTATTTTTATAATTTTTTTTCATTATTTAAATGCAGGTTACATAAAAAAACACTAATTGTGACTTAATAAATGCATCCTATCTTTTAAGGTGAAGCAAAGGTCATCTGTGACGATAACAGTATCAGCATTGTAGTCAGTAAAGCCTCCATGGATGGCATTGACCAGGACTGGCTCCAACTGCGAGACCCTACCTGCTCTCTTACTTCCAATCAAACCCACATTATGGGCACAATGTCCCTCAACACATGTGGCACTACGATAGATGTATGGAAACTGTGTTTTATATTCTTCTAAATTCTTTTTGGAATATTTGAGTGTTTACATTCTGATCATTTTATTCTTCATTTAACACCAACCAGGACTCTGGAGATTTCATTGTCTTCAAAAACGAGATCAACTCCTTTGAGAACCCGAATGCTGTTATCACCAGACGCAATCAAGTTAAATTTGGCTTCTCCTGCCAGTATCCCAAAATAGCCAGTGTGTCCAACCGCTATGTCAACCACAAATCTGACTATATCTTCACTGAATCCAGCTTTGGCACATTTAGTTACTCATTTGAAGTTTTTACAGACCAAACCTTTAACAGTCAGGTAGATCCTAGCCAGTATCCAGTGCAGGTTCAGCTGATGGACAAGATCTACCTGGGCATTGAAGCCCGTACTGCTCTCCCAGAGGTCACACTCTTCGTTGAGTCCTGCAGGGCCACTCCTGAAGACAATCCGTTCAGTGCTGTCTTTTATGACATCATCAAAGATGGGTACGATTTTATCATGAACTAGATTTTGACATTTTCAGAATGAGCAATGACATGGACAGAGTAAGTTTATTCATTATACTCCAAGTTTGTCATTGGTAATGTTTAAAACACTGCAGGATTGTTGCAAAATTAAAGGCTCACTGGATTAAGCTTTTGGTCAGCTAACACAAAGGTTTCAGGTTCAAGCCCATGTAGAAAGTTGGTGTTCTCCTTCAAATACATGGTCAGCCTTCAAGGCTTTGTTGAAAACCTCACAATGGCTTTCCTCAAATAAGGAACATTTTATTTATTGCTTACTGTGGCTGCAATGTTAAAACAAGTGAAGCTAAAGATTTTGTGCACCTGAACCCTTATTCAGTGCTAAACACACTTGTTTGAACTGTATTAGTGAAAGAAAAGTTATTTGTCATTTAATTAAGGTCAAGTTGCTCAAAGCACTTAATGTCCCCATGAAATCAAAACTGAAGTTTTTCGGCTTTTAGTATGAGCCTTACTGTTTTCTATAAGCTAGCGGACCCCCAAACAAAGACAAAATTCATATTTAGAACAGATAAGCATTCAAAACGTACAGTCTCCCACTTCCACCAATATGAATCAATGATTTTGATGACATCACGCTGCACTTCAGCTTCTAATCAGATTTTCTGTCCAATCAAATGCTCTCTATCTAACGCATCCTGCCCCCTACATTATAAATAAACACTGAAGCTGCGTCTAAAATCGGTCACTTATTCACACATTTACTATTTTCTACATGGTGAATAGCAAATATTGCACTATATAGGGAATAGGGAATGATCCAGACAGTGTAAATATGCTTTCCATTGGGGTGAATGAAGTCTGGTTTCACATTAGTGTCACACGAACCGCCGCAGCGCACACAGTCTTCTCCAGTCCAGAGACACATTAGCACATATCATCTGCGGATCACCTGCGCGAGTCTGTGCATACCAGAAAACGTATTGGACCCATTTGAATTCAGCACAGAATGCTATATTTTAAAGCGATATGGAGGAGATTAGGAGGAAACTGCGGCTTTACCGAGCTCAATAGCTCTGGCCGAGCTGTGATATAAATTAAATGCTACTGGCTATTTTAAAAAAGGGGAGGAGCTGTTTGATATGTCCCTCCCTATTTTCCTGTTTCAGTGGAAATCACGTCAACACATTGAATAATGTTGCAAACACTTGATCTGCTACTGAGAGATCTTTAGAAGCGATTTCTGTGATCTTATACAATGGAGTTTAATAATAAATAAATTAATAATAGAATCAATTAAGACATACATTACATTGCAGGAAAGACATTTATAATGTTACAAATTATTTCTATTCCAAATAAATGCTGTTCCTTTGAACTTTCTATTAATCTAAATAATCCTAAAGAAATTGTTTTATGGTTTTCACAAATGTATGAAGCAGCACAACTGTTTTTAACATTGATAATAATAAGAAATGTTTCTTGAGCAATCAGCATCTTAGAGTGATTTCTGATGGGTCATGTGACATTGAAGAGTAATGATGCTGGAAATTCAGCTTTGACACCACAGGAATAAATTACATTTTAAAGTATATTAAAACAGAAAACTTTATGGTTATGGAGATAACCTTGGTTCCCTGAGATAACAGGAACGAGCATTGCGTCAGACTTTCTGACGCTGTGGGGAAACTGAAGCCTGATTGGTTCACATCTGTGCACGTCCATGCATTTGCAGACAAATGTATTTTCAGCCATTTTCGACAGGGTAGCAGAAGTCTCGACTCGCACAAATGCGCAGTAGCATGGGAAGCTACGCAATGCTCGTTCCCGTTATCTCAGAGAACCAAGGTTACTGGACATCAGTAACTGGAATGTTCCCTTTCGACACGGTTCACTCGCATTGGGTCAATCTTTTCTGACCCTACGGGGAACGCACTGCAAAACGCAGTGCTACTAGCGCAGAACGGAAGCCATCCTGTGAGGGCCCCAGGACAGGTTACCAGAGATAGGGACCTAGAATATGTCCTATAAGGCAGGCTTGGGTTTGGGACCGGAACCTGTGGGTATGATATCTCCTAGAAAAACCCCTGAGGGTGGAGACTGACTAGGCAGACCGAATCACTCATTATTTATATAGGCTACCACTGTCATGTTGTCCTACCAGACCAGGACAAGGTGCCCTCTGAGTTCTTTCTGGAATTCCTTGAAGGAGCAAATTCCTTGAAAGTGCCCTCTCCATCCAGGAGCCAGGGGACCAGGCCTCTGGTGCAGCCGTGGGTCACCCTGAGAATAACGCGGCCCTCACGCCACGCTCGAGGTGGGATATGGGCCTTCAACCAGCGTTGTAGTGGCCGCATATGTAACAGGCCCAAAGAAACTACTGAGGAGGCTGCTGCCATGAGGCCCAGTAGTTTCTGAAACATTTTCAGGGGGAGGTTGCTCCCAGCTGTGAATGCCACCGATAACAGATTTTTCAGGGAGCGTTCCGGCGAAATCAAGCCCTGCATTTGGGACGAATCGAATACTGCCCCCAGGAATGCGATGCGTTGGCTGGGGGACAGCGAGCTCTTGCTCAAGTTGATCCTGAACCCCAGACTTTCCAGATGGCTGAGGAGCAGAGATCTGTCCACACATAGTTCCTCCTTTGATTGGGCTAAGGGCAACCAATCGACGAGGTAATTCAGGACGCAAACTACCTTTCGTCTAAGGGGGGAGAGAGATGCATCCATACATTTCGTAAAAGTGCGTGGATCTATGGACAGTCCAAATGGTAGGACTGTATATTGGTAAGCCACCCTGTTGAACACAAATCTCAAGAACGGTCTGTAATGGGGAGCTATCTGGATACGAAAGTATGCATCATTCAGATCCACTGATAAAAACCAATCCCCTGGGCAGATCTGTGAGAGGATTTGTTCGAAAGTTAATTCTGAATGGCTGTCTTATCAGAGTGCGGTTCAGACATCTCAAATCAAAGATGGGCCTGAGGCCGCCATCCTTCTTAGGGACAAGGAAATAGCAGTTGTAAAAGCCTGACTCGCTGTGGGCTGCAGGAACTTTCTCTACTGCGCCCTTTGCTAGCAGAACTTGTACTTCGGCTCGGAGGACGTGATAGTTGGCGTCCGAGACAGAAGTGTGACGCTTCCAATGTCCGGAACTGAACAGGGGGTTGGGAGGTGAACACATGGTCGCTTTGGCTTTTGCGGGACCCAGTCTCCTCCTCCTTGTGCCCAAGATATCAGGACTGCTTAGGTGGCTCAGGTACCAGCTCTAGCTTAGGACGGGGTCCCTAGCGCCTGGGAAACAGGTAGCACTTTGCGGGAAGGAAGCGCTGCTTTGCCTCGAGTTCCGCCTTTCGTTGGGGCTGAGCGGGTGCGGGAGCCGGCTTGGCGTGCTGCTGAGTCAACGATGAACCAGCCTGGCCGTTAGCGCAGATGTAGCTCTGCATGAATTGGACGGGTGGGAGGCTTTAGCCTTCCAGCCAAGGGTGGAAAGTGATGCGCAGTGACGGCTTCCTCCAATGGGGTAAGTTTAGTATATCCTTTTTCCTCAACGTCGTCAGCTGTGGTGAGGGCTGCTGAAGAGTCTCAGCGAGTCCAGCCTCGGCGTGGGCGCGTCCCGAGTCATTCTCATACGAGGGAAGCATTGGAAACCTGCATGAGCCACACTCGTGGTGTGACATTTTGCAACAAACGTCACGTAATTTGCTCTTTTAGAATAGGAATTGGCTTTAGAATAGGAATTGGCGAATTTCGTCTTTCGCCAGATAACATTTGCTCTTTTGCTTTCGCCGGAAAGGCACCATGATCCGCTGCAGGTGGCTTGCTTCGACGGCGAGTACAGAGGCTTCTGTCTTGTCGTCTTCAGAATCAGCTAGGAGATGATCTTCGCATTGAAATCGTTCCTGGTTTCTGCAGGCTGAATAACCACTTGTCATCAGGCTTCAGTATTCAGAGAAAACTGAGTTTCCCCATAGTGTCAGAAAAAACTGACGCAATGCAAGTGAACCGTATCAAAAGGGAACTGTAATTTTTAACTGCAATATTACTGTTTCTGATCAAATAATGGCAGCCTTGGTGAGCATATACTTAAACAAATCTCATTAAGGCATGATGAATGTTTTTTTTTTGCATTTTCTCTCTAACTTGAAAAATAATACGTATTATAATACGTAAAAATACTTCCTTTTTTTTCAAGTATATGTTCAGAAGTTATTCAGTTATTTGATTGTGTTATTTCAGGTGTGTTATGGATGAAACAGTCATGCCTCACCCAAGTGATTCCACAAAATATGACTTTGAGATCCAAGCTTTCAAGTTCACAGGAGGCTTCGATGAGGTGTGAGACATTTGCATAACAATAATGTGTAAATTGTGTTGAGCAGGAACCTTTAACTATAATAATTGTGTTGACAGGTGTACATTAGCTGCTCCGTGATCCTGTGCGCAAAAGACAGCCCTAACTCCAGATGTGCCCAAGGCTGCCTCGGTCCAGCCGGTCGCAGACGTAGGCGAGACGTGAGCCAAGAAACAGCCAGGCACTACATCACCCAGGGTCCCCTGCGTGTGGCGAGACAGACTCATAATTCTGCAGGTATGTGAATATGGTTTAAAGGGGTCTTGTTATGCTTTTTTACATTTACAACATTCTTTAGTGTGAAATGTTGCTCTTTGAGCATGAACAAGGTCTGCAAAGTTACAAAGCACAAAGTCACTCCAAAGGGAGTTATTGTCTATATCAGTAAGCACTGTTTCTGAACTCCCTGAAATACCTCGATTGTATTTCACAATATTTCTCATTTAAATAATTCCCACCCATGGCATACAGGGAAAAAAAGGGGGGAAAAAACTCACATTAGGCAAAGGGCCGTGACATTTACGAAACATGTACTTGCCCAGTCACAACACACTGATCCAGCCAGTTCACAAAGAGGGGCTTCATAGAGACAGGAACTAAATAAACAGTGTGTTACTGACAGACTGGAAAGAGATGTGCTGCAACAATGTGAAATATGTTAATAATAATGTATTTTTGGAACATTAAAGCATGAAAACCTATTCTAGTGGATCCAAAAAACAAAATCAGACTTTGAAAAAGAGCATAATAGGTCTTTAAAAAAGCCGTTTTAATTTGTGGCTTAATTATTACTTTAACAGTGTCTGTAATATGATTTCTGTCATTATTTTCTATTTAACTCTTGTTCTTTAATTTTGTAGCCTCAAATGATGGTGGATTTCTACACATGAGCACAAGCACTGGGGTCTTTGCAGGACTCTTTGTTGTCTCCATTGCGGTGGTGGCAGGGATGTTGGTATATAATGCCAAAAGAACAAGATCAGTTGATCGCATGCATCTACTGTCCACTTTCTGAGATCCTTTAAGTGGCCAGTTTAAGTAGACACACAAAGAACACAATGAATTGCAATTAAAGTCTTTCCATTTTGAAAACATATCTTATGCAAGAGCAGTAAATGAACAGTTTTTGAGGGTAAATGCTATAATCGCACAACAATGGCCTTTGGTATGGCTGGTATTGTCCTAGTTCTTTCAGCATTATTGTCTTTTTTCCCCACTTATTTCCTTCTTCACTTTCACTCAACATGCTTCACTGAACATAATACGCTTACCGGGATATACAATTGTTGGAAAAAAACATGAACTTTCACTTGAATATTATGAATGATCTGGCATTTTTTGGGATGAAATGTTGATTAAAGAAAATAAATGTTTAAAAATGAATGTCTGTGTTTTGGGGCAGTGACAAACAATATGCATGTTTCTGTATTCTTGAAATAAAATGTGTGCAGAAAGTGTTTATCCAGTCATATTTGCATGGAAAACCTCTTAACTCTTCTTCATTATAAGAAAAAAAGAACTGGATTCAATGAAGAAGCAATTCATATCTTTAACATTAAAAAGCTATATTTTATGGGACTTGCTTTAGGAAAGTCTTACATATACTCATCAACCCAAACTTGTTTTATTCTCACACTTACCGATGCTTACAGTACAACTTTTATCTTGCTTTTACTCACTCATATATATTATTTAATTGTAATAAACCAATTCCAACTGCAATCTTTTAGATTACAAGAAAACAAAATTTAACCTAAGAATTTTCTTTTTCTTTATCTTGTTCTTTAATTATTTGAAAAATAAGTATACCAAAATGCATTTGAAATACATTTATTTTATGCTAAGTGTATTATAAATGGAATTACATATTTATTTACTTACTATAAATACACCATGCAATTGTACTTTTGGTATACTTAATTGTTATACTTAAAGACTGTTAAATAGGAACAACTAATGTTGTACATAATGCACTTTCGATATCTGGAAGTATTGCTGAGGTCCAACTAAAGATATACTTAATTTGATTGTGCTAAAACTGAACTATATTGCAAGTATACTTTAGGTACACTATAATCTTGCATTTTAAGACACAGTGATCATACTATCCTTACTAATAGTGATGTTAAAACACATTTTAGGCTTAATAATGTTCATTGTGCAATAAATAAGTATACTCCAAAATAAAGTTTAATTATAATATTTATATCAGTAAGTCTCAAGTGATATGTCAGTAAATATGTTAACATAATTTGTACTATACTGAAATAAATGTATGGATTTTTCCACTAGGAATAGGTCAAGTTAAATAAGGAAAAGGGCACATTTTAATAAAAATATTCAAATTTATTTTGATTAACAATAACAATATCTGTTCAAACTAATCAAATTAATCAAAAAATTACCATCACTCAAATATCAAAACTATTGCAGTGTTTCCATTCGGACTTTATGTCAGGGGTGTTTCCTCTGCTGTGCATTCTTTATAGAAGGTTATAGAAGGTAATAACATAAAGGTAATAACACCCAACATTACGTATCCACAGCAACAAACTTGCTTATTAGGTTTGTGTTGAAATGCTCTAACAAAAGAAAGTAATCCTGGATTAATGTCACCTATACCTCAGATGACTTACTGGAAAGCACAACTTCCTTATGTTAGTGAAAAAAAAATGATGTGAGAAAAATGCTGCAGGACAGGATACAAGAGTGTTCTTCAGAGAAAGTACATGTCCTGAAATGACATGGGTTTCTATCACTTGTTTCAATGGACACTGTCACATCCACACGTTGATCTCCACCAGAGGGCACTCCTTCTAATAGACACATGCATTTGCAAAAAAAAAAAAAAGGAAACACTTTACAATACAGATGCACTGATATGCATTAAATCATGTTTAACTAATGTATGATTAATAAAGAATTAAATGATTAATTAAAACAGAAGGCTGGAAGTTGAACTTCGACACATTGTGGTAATTAACACATACATTTACACTATTAGTTAATACTAGATGTTGATAGGGTATTATTCTATGATTCCACATTTCATCAAAAGCAATTAATATGACTTAATCTATTAATCAGACTCTTTATAGTTGCTGATGCGGCAAACATTAAGCATTAACTTAATTAATCATAAATTAATGCATATTAGTGCACATATAAAGTGATACCCAAAAATGCATTTTATAAAAAAAAAAAATGTATGACCTTCCCTGATGTCACACTATCATGAACCATGCCACATTCCATGGACACGTGCATGTGTCGGCTGTCATATGTTAATATACAGCATTCTAAAATATATTATCAGTTTCATTTCTTGAGAAAGGACTGTCATTTTTGACAAAGGCTGCCATTCATCTTTATCTTTAGTCAGGTGTTTTGAGATGATTATACTTAATTAAACCAGTGCACTTAAGCAATACTGAAAATGCAACCATACAGAAGTGATGATGTCAATAAAAGACTTTAAATGCCACCCACAGCTACATACTCATCATTCACCATTTACAATGCAAAGATTTAATTTAAGATTAGAAATTGAATGGAATGGGGTGGGGTGGGGTGCCCTTACGAAAAAGGAGTATACTTCAAGTTCATTTTATGAAGTTTAAGTAATGTTCAAGTAAGTATACTAATCACTGATTCTTGGGAATTTGGATAAAACATGTCCCACTAAGAAAAGTGCTAATTCTGTTGGAAATTAATAACATTTTCATGAATAAAAAGAATCAAGGTTATAATCAGGGGGTCCTTTGCACATATGTTAGGTTATTTTATAGGTTTATTTTTAATTTGTATTAATTTAATGATTTTATGCTGGCCCATTGCCTACAAAATCAGTTGTCCTCGGATAGGAGATAATCATTTCAACTTGATTAAAAAAAACAAAACGTAATAATTAAATTGAATAATATCTTTACCACATGAAAAAGTACATAGTAAATATTGTTCAAAACTCACTGTTTGTAGTTTTTAATACATATTACAGTTATTTTGTGTTTGCTCAAAATGTGTCCCACATATTCGTCACCACCGTCAGATATTTATAAAAAGCAATAAAATCAGGCAACTACAAGGTCAACTTAATTCCTGGGGACCCCAGTTTCAAACCTTCAGCTCTTCTGCATGCTTCAAGATCACTCAAGCTCCTGTAAGTGTGCTAATTTCTCTTAGACTTGTTCATATTTTTGGACACTGCTACTGTCACAACCATAACATGTCAACACCATCTCTTTTGTATAAAAAATATTAGATTAGATTTTGACATAAATGTATACTTTTTAAGAAGAGGTCTGAAGTAGCTAGCAACAGAGGGGAAACAAGATGGCTAATGTGAACAACAAACTCAATCATGTGAAAGAGTAGGTTTATGTCACCACCGTCATACGTCACCACCATCAGGTTTTCTGTCTGACGGTGGTGACATACAGTCTGACGGTGGTGACAAAAACCTCCAAATGGTCCTCAACGAAGGCTAGAATATAATTGTTGATCACAATAAATACCCATATGACCTGTAATGTTTCATTAACCTGTTTTATGTATTATTCATTAATTGTATGTTGTAATGAGGCCACTGTCACCACCGTCAGATTAGTGTCACCACCCTCAGTTCTGAAGTCACCACCATCAGAGGGAGTTTTATTTGTTTTAAATGAATATGCTTACAATATGTTTCTTCAGTGCTGTTGAGTTATTAAAGTAATGGTATCTTTTAATACAAAAATATGTTTGTTAAATAAAAAAACATGACTTTTTCTATTTAGGCTTAAAGTAAACGTTGTATGATGTTAGATCTTTTAAAGGAGTACACGTGAAACAGTATAAAACATGAACAAAAGTGAATATTTAACACTTAACAGCAAATATGTGTACTAAGAATGCCAGATAATGATTTAAAAACTCTAAATACATATTAGACCAAAAAAATATATATTATTTGCTTTTTATTGTGTCTGACGGTGTTGATAAAAACAAAGTAATAACTGGAAAAACGCCTATTTTATGAAAAAAATACAAAATGAGGAGGTTGCACCGATACATTACTGAACAGCCAAGACCTTGGTCTATAATAATATACCTTCAGATTTTGTAATTTTACTAACTTTTTATTTTCAAAATTAAAACCTGTTTTATCCAAATTCCCAAGAATCAGTGTAATATCAATGTGTACTTGTAGTAAACTTGTAAGTGTACTATTTCAAAACTGCTTGGTACTAAATTGGCCCACTTTTAGTATACAAAAGTATACGTTTAAGTGTACGAGTAGTAAACTTTAAGTACACAACTAGGTTTCTCATTTGTAATGCATCTGTACTAAGTGAACTTATAAGTATAGTAGTTTACTATTTTAATTCAAGTACATTTTTTAGTTTATGAAAGTACACACTGAAGTGTACGCTCAGTAAACTACTAGTTTAGTAGTTTATACTGCAAGTATACTTGTAAGTTTTCTTTAAGTGAACATAACATTATACTTATAGTTTACTATTTATATATTATTTTTGCACTTGCAGTATACTACTATGTTCAAATCTATATAATTTTTTATACTTCAAAAATACCTTTAACTGTACTTTAACTAATTTTAAAAACATTTTATTAGCTTCATGCATCCTTTTTCAACACTTAAATGTAGGTAAGTTTCATAAAGAAAGGCAACATTTTAAACAAAAAAAGTTTTGAAAAATCACATTTTTGTCAAAGACTATGCCTTGATCAGATTCAGAACGATTATCTAAACACAGATGGAGTAGATCGAGTCCGACCCTCCCAAAGCTTCACAGTCGTTTTCTCTTCATGGCCTCTTGACATTTCATTTGGTAATATTAAGCAGTTTTGATTTACACGCTGTTTAATGTTTGATGATCACGTTATTTTACATTTGAGTGAGAAATCTTCTATCACTTGTTTCAGCTTCTTCTTCTCATTTATTTTTGATCCGGAGATTCTGTACGAGAAGATGTGTCATATAACGCCCGCTACCATATATATATAACAGTGAAAACGTGGTTATCTGGAAAATTCAGTCAAATAGGGAAAAGTAGAATAAAAGTAAATTCCTATACACCACCAGTGGTCTAGCCTATAGCCATATCTGTTTTATATCAATATTCTAATCAATATTTTCAAACAATGTAAGTTTCATAAGACTGTATATGAAGACTTCAGATGCAAAAGCCACTAAGTCCGTCTAAAGTTTTTGTTTAACATTAAACATTTTATTAGGCTCCTATGTATAGGTTTCTACCCAAGTACAGGCATTTCTGAATGGGCTGAGGCTGGGATTTAGTGAGTTTGAAGTGAAAGTATTTGATGAACGTATACTATGTGCGGAGAGCATTCACTCAATATTATTACCTCATTTTTGACAGAGGTGGCTTTTAGAGGCTTTTGCATTGGAGGTCTTCACTTTTTTACTTCAAAAAAAGTATATTTAATAGACTACTCGATCAAAACAATTCAAAGTATACTTAATTATACTTTGAAGTATATCTCGATCAAAAGATTGAGTTATAAGTACAGTCCAAATATACTTGGAATTTTCCAAAAGCAAAAACAGTAGAACAAACTCATTAGTGAGGACGAGGAGTGATCTGTCATTAATCATTAAGAATTTAATAAACCCTGTCATGAGTAATAAAACAAAAAGGCGCACACTGCCTTCATGTGAACTGCAATCACTGGCTAAGTAACAATATGCTGTCTCACTTTCTGTAGTGAGAAAATCACAAACAATTAAAATTTTTTAAATGATGTCAGAATTTGTGGGAATTTTCAGTTGTGGGTAAACTCTATACCAATGGTTCCCAAACCTGAGTACCCCCAACACTGCACGTTTTCTTTGTCTCCCTAATCAAACACACCTGATTCAACTTATCAGCACATTAACCCATGTTATAATGAGCTGATGAGTTGAATCAGGTGTGTTTGATTAGGGAGACAAAGAAAACATGCAGTGTTGGGGGTACTCCAGGGGCCTGTACCATGAAGCCGGTTTAGGTGGCTAGCCAGCTATGTTTCAGTTTAGTTTCCGCCAACCCTGGGTTTTAGGTACTATGAAAGTAGCTCGGCTTTAATCGGTGTTCGTTGCCATGGTATCTTACGCTGCACGGCTAACCTGCTCCGGGGCAGGTTATGTTCTGGATTCAAGATCTCAGACTGAAGTTTGACCAATCAGCTGAGAGCAAAGAAACATATAGGTGACGTAACTTATTCCCAGTGTCTGTTGCAATGACTTCAGCTTTTCTTCCAAATCCTGTGACATCTCAGCGCAAATTGTTTGACGAGCACTTCGTAGAGAGAGTTTTTAGCCAGACAAAATCCCCTTGCCTTAACTGATAGTTACTTGTATGAAAGATACAGATTTTCCGCGGAAGGAATGTCTTATCTTTGCGAACTTCTTGAGCCGCACATAAAGAATTTAACACGTCGAATTCATGCACTTACTGTACCGCAAATATTGCGTTGCGTTTTTTTTGTTGCAAGTGGTACATTCCTGCACGGTGGGTGACGCACAGAAGCTATAGGGGAAAACACGGTTTGTCGAACCATTCGTAAGGTGGTCTACATGAATAGTTTCATTAATAGTGTTCCCCGGACATTTATCGGACATGTCCATAAAAGAGGGCTTTTATAAAATTGCCGGTAAGATATATTGATAGGGTGGCATCACATGAACACATTTTATTTTAATTTTTTTTCAAAAAGCAAATTGCACAAATGTACTATACAATATAATACATGTTAAGAATTATTTTAAATCTTTATTATTATTCTGTTAATCTTATGATAGGATTCC
This sequence comes from Leuciscus leuciscus, assembly GCF_965113295.1. Taxonomy (NCBI): domain Eukaryota; kingdom Metazoa; phylum Chordata; class Actinopteri; order Cypriniformes; family Leuciscidae; genus Leuciscus; species Leuciscus leuciscus. Next base: position 26,692,666 of record NC_138734.1, read on the forward strand.
CTAGCTTTCTTAGTAGTACAAATACGTTCTATATTTATGTAAAATTATGTATATGTATGTGTAGCCTATGTGTAATATAGCCTATAGCCTATTTTATAATATATAAAAAATGTGCATGTATCATTTTTATATATATTATAAAAAATAGGCTATAGGCTATATTACACATATAGGCTACACATATACATCATTTTGCATAAATATAGAACGTATTCAACTTACACATTAACAATCAGCAATCTTTCTCCAACAGTCTTCTCTTGCTTTGGCAGCAGAGACCGTATTGTTTCGAGCTTGAAATACATATTTAAATTCATCGTAATTCTGAATGATTATCTCTTGCTCCTCCGCGGGAAAATATATCGCTCACGCTCTACCCGCGATTGGTTGTTCAGTGTCGACGTCACTGTTACGTCCAGAGCCGTAAGGTTCTGTTTGTGTGTGCTCAGCTGTGCTGTTTTCTTTTTTTTCTCTATCCCTGTCTCTGTTAATGGGAGAAATGGTTCCACCTGGTACAGATAATCAGTGGCCTGCTGTGATTGGATGCTGGGAGTATTTAAACTGCAAACACCATCAGAGCTGTGTTGGTGGTGGCTTGACTGTGCAGCAGCAGCAATAATGAGGTCCCATCTTCAACCCCAGACATGAGACTTTGTTGAAGCCAGTAGTGAACAGTGTATCTCTACCTCATATTGTGTGTACTACTTAGTGAAGTAGTTTTCTCTTTTTAGTCTTTTTCTGTTGCACTTCCTGATTGAGACTTTAAAGGCAGAAGTGAGTGTTACCTTTAATGGTTAATCATTGATTGACTTAATGTATCATTTTCTTTTGGTTTATTTGAAGCTCGTTACTTAATCATTTATTTCTTTATTTTCTGGGGTTAGTAGGGAGGTGGGTGCCATTTATTTTGAATCATTCTTTTTTCTCCTGTTTATGCTAGCAAGGGAGTTAGCTTATTTTGCTGTACTTTTGTTTTCTTTTCTTTTAGTTTAGGTAGTTTGATTAATGAGGAGTAAGATTGATTATGTTTGTTGTTTTGGCTATACCCCCTTCTGAATTTGATACCTCTCTTTTTCTTTTGCCTAATTTGTAAATAAAACTACCTTCTTGAATGAGATCACTATGTGGTTATTGTGAAACAACTCTGGGTCTGGAGACGGGGTGGCTTCATGCTGTTGCACATTCATTTCACCACCATCCATTTTTACTGTTTCATTCCTCCCCTAGACCAATCAGGAAAACGTAACAGTAAATGGGGGCTCGTCCCTTTGTTGACTTGTAGTATCGCAAACTTGTCTACTTTGTGTGTGACAACTCTTTGAGGTAAGTGTTCATTCTTTTTGCATTGTTCACATTTGTTTGCCTGGCTGATTCACTTTTGATGAGGGAGGAGTCGTCTGTGTAGGATATGGAATTTGATCTAGTTTCATTCACATTATATCCTTCTTGGGAAGTATATGATCGTTGCCGAAAGAAGGATTTAATTGAAATAGCAGATTTCTTTCATATTAATATTCCAAAAGAAGCGAGTAAACAGGTAATCAAGGAGGAGTTATTTGGAGAGCTAGTTAAAACTGGCGTTCTAGTACCACCAGATGAGGAGGGTATCGTTGGGGTAGAGTCCGATGCTGTGGTGGGGTCTGCAGTTTCTGATTCTAATCCTAATATGGAGCCCAAAGATGCTTGTTCTGAGCCATTACTAGCCATTAAATTAAAGGAGATTGAATTGAAGCTAAAACAGGAAGAATGTGAGGCAGAGCGTATTAAGTTGCGTATGGTAGAAGTGAAAGGAGATCGTGATATCGAACTGCGTAGGTTAGAGATAGAAGCTTTAAAGCTGCGTAGGCCCATTCCATTGCCTCAATCCAGATTACCTTCTGTGTCATTAGTGAAAATGCCAGAAGTGGATTCTGTTCAAAACTCAAGGTGTAACTCCTCTGATTCTCCGTTTGACTCCCCTCCTGATTTTGATGTAGGTAAATTCATTCGTTTGGTACCATCGTTCAGAGAAACTGAAGTAGACTCGTATTTTACAGCATTTGAGCGTATAGCTGCCAAACTGAGATGGCCTAAAGACATGTGGGTGCTACTTTTGCAAAGTAATTTTGTAGGTAAGGCACAAGAGGTCTCGGCTGCATTGCCAATCGAGCAAGCTCTCGATTACGATGTAGTTAAGACGGCGGTTTTGAGAGCATATGAATTAGTGCCTGAGGCGTATCGTCAGAAATTCCGATCGCATGTGAAATCAGCCAGACAGACATATGTTGAATTTGCCAGAGAGAAGAAAACACTATTTGATAAGTGGTGTCTTTCCAGTGGGATCACAACCTTTGACCAGCTTCAGGAGTTGATCCTGCTGGAAGACTTTAAAACGTGTGCACCAGAAAACGTTGTTGTATATCTTAACGAACAAAAAGTGCAGGTTCTAGCTGACGCTGCTATTGCAGCCGATGAATTTGTGTTAATGCATCGAAATGTGTTTTCAGGAACCCGGTCGTACAAAAGCCAGCCTTCCATGGGGGGAAGCTCTGAAGGTTTCCGATCACCTCGTCGTAATACTAACACCGGTCAAGACTATAGTTCACAACGTAAATTGAGTCCTAAACGTGCAGGTGATGGGCGAGCATGTTTTTTTTGCCTTGACCCCAATCACTTAATTTCGGAATGTAAGGCGTGGAAGCAAAAAAATTCTGCTTCCAAGTCCAAAAGTGTGGCGCTTGTGCAATCGTTTCCAAACACATATGATGTGAATGCTACCACTTATCAGCCATTTATTTGTACTGGTACTGTCTCTCTTTCATCTGAGTCAGAGGAAAGACAGTTAAGGATTCTAAGGGATACTGGGGCTGCACAGTCTTTTATTTTAGAAGATAGGCTTCCTTTTTCTGCTGAGTCTTATACGGGTACTGATGTGCTAGTTCGTGGTTTTGGAATGGTTTGTGTCAATGTTCCTCTTCATCAAGTGTATTTGAAATCGGAACTTGTTACTGGTTTAGTGACGCTGGGGGTATGTTCACAGTTACCTGTAGATGGGGTTGATTTCATTCTAGGAAATGATCTTGCCGGTGGCAAAGTCTTTCCTCGTCCTATTGTTACTCATGAACCTATTACTACTGAAGTATCTGAACTTGCGACTCAGTATCGATCTGTATTCCCTGCCTGTGCTGTAACACGAGCTCAGTCACTGAAATTTGGTGATGTTTCAGATCTTTCAGATACTGTGTTGTTTTCTCAACCTGAGGATATAGAGAGGGTGACAAAAGTTACATCTAAGGTTGAGTTAGAAAACATTGAATCCCCTGAGTTACCAAAAATCACATTGAAAATAGGTAAGGTGGAGTTAGCTGCTGCACAGATTACTGATCCTTCCCTGGCTACTTGTAGAGATGCTGTAGTAGATTGCAGTCAAATACCTAAAGCTAGAATTGCGTACTTTTGGGAAGATGGAATTCTGATGCGTAAGTGGAAACCTCTGCATTGTGATGCAAAGTGGCAAGAGGTTCGCCAGATTGTGTTACCAACTGATTATCGACACCATGTACTAGAGCTAGCTCATGAGAATGTTCTAGCAGGACATTTAGGAGTAACGAAAACATTCCATCGAATCACTAAATACTTTTTTTGGCCTGGGTTGAAGTCTGCAGTTTCTACATTTGTCCGTTCATGTCATGTATGCCAGTTAGTGGGGAAACCAAATCAGACCATTCCAGTAGCTCCTCTAAAACCGATTCCTGTTCTTCATGAACCATTTGAAAGGCTGCTTGTAGATTGTGTAGGTCCCTTACCTAAGTCTAAATCTGGGCATCAGTATATTTTAACCATCATGTGCACCGCGACTCGCTATCCAGAAGCAATTCCTCTCCGCACGATAAAAGCTAAATCTGTGGTTAAAGAGATAATTCGCTTCTGTTCTCTCTTTGGTTTGCCTAAGATTATTCAATCTGATCAGGGTTCGAATTTCACATCAAAAGTTTTTTCACAGATGCTGAGTGAATTGGGAGTTAAACATCAATTAGCGAGTGCATACCATCCAGAGTCTCAGGGTGCATTGGAGAGATTTCACCAGACTCTTAAAGCTATGCTCCGAAGATTTTGCACAGAGACTGGTAGAGATTGGGTGGAAGGTCTACCTTTAATGATGTTTGCAATAAGAGAAAGTGTTCAGGAATCACTCGGATTCAGTCCTGCAGAATTGGTGTTTGGCCATACCGTGAGAGGCCCACTAAGGTTACTGAGTGAACAGTTGCTTGCACAGACTTCTGCACCTGTCTCTGTACTGGAGTATGTGACTTCTTTCAAGGAACGTCTTCACCAAGCTTGTCAGTTAGCTCGGACTCATCTGGTGGAGTCTCAAGAGAAGATGAAAACTCGTTTTGACCACAAAAGTGTGAGGCGTGAGTTTCAGCCAGGTGAATCCGTTCTGGCCCTACTTCCTGTGTCTGGAACAGCCTTGCAAGCTAAGTTCTCTGGTCCTTACATCATTGAGAGAAAACTTAGTGATACCAACTATGTTGTTTGCACTCCTGAGCGGCGACGTAAGAGCAGAGTGTGTCATGTAAACATGTTGAAAACATACACCATAAGAAATGCAAATCCAGATGTTCCTGTTAAACCTGTGTCTGCAGCAGTTCTGTTACCTATTGATTGTTTGGAGGAGGATGGATTGATAGCCAAAGATGCTCAAACTTTGTGTGCCCGCTTGCAGAATTCAGTTATTCTGAGTGATCTGCAATCCTATCTCTCCTACTTAGCAGAAAAACAGAGTAAAGCAGTTAGTAACTTAATTGTTACCTATTCTGACCTTTTCTCTGATGTTCCTTCCCAGACTACCTTACTGTGTCACGACATTGATGTAGGAGATAGCCAGCCCATTAAACAACATCCATATAGAATAAATCCAAAGAAACGAGTCGTCATGAAATCTGAGGTAACATATTTGTTAGAGAATGGTTTGGCAACTCGCAGTCAAAGTCCATGGAGTTCACCATGCATTCTAGTGCCGAAGCCTGACTCTACATTCAGATTCTGCACTGACTATCGTAAAGTTAATGCTGTGACCAGACCAGACTCTTTTCCTCTTCCAAGAATGGAAGATTGTGTTGACAAAGTTGGTGCTGCTCATTATGTTACTAAATTAGATCTACTAAAAGGGTACTGGCAGGTCCCGCTGACTTCTCGTGCCTCTGAAATATCTGCATTTGTCACACCTGATTCTTTTCTACAATACTCGGTCATGGCTTTCGGGATGCGAAATGCACCGGCTACGTTCCAGCGGCTCATGAACAGAGTTTTGTCAGAAGTGACCAATGTTGAGGTATATTTGGATGATGTTGTGATATACTCTGACACTTGGGAGGAACACCTTGAAAAGTTAAATGTGGTTTTTGGACGGTTGAGGAGAGCATCTCTGACTCTGAATTTGGCTAAATGCGAATTTGCCAAAGCAACCGTTACTTATCTTGGTAAATGTGTTGGCCAAGGACAAGTAAGACCTATAGAAGCCAAGATAGCTGCCATTGTTGAGTTTCCCAAGCCCACTAATAAACGTGAGTTGCGCCGTTTTTTAGGAATGAGTGGCTACTATCGAAGCTTTTGCAAGAATTTTGCTGCTATTGTTTCTCCTCTCACTGATCTTTTGAGTGCATCCAGGAAGTTTGTGTGGACTTCAGAGTGCATGGATGCATTCAATGCTGCCAAAGATCTCCTCTGTACTGCACCTGTTCTCTCTGCTCCTAATTTCTCACGGCCTTTCAAACTACAGGTGGATGCCAGCGCTGCAGGAGCCGGAGCAGTCCTGATTCAGGAGGATGGAGCAGGAATTGACCATCCTGTATCTTTTTTCTCAAAGAAATTCACTAACTGTCAGCGAAATTACAGTGTAATTGAGAAGGAAGCGCTAGCTTTGTTACTAGCCCTTCAAAATTTTGAAGTTTATCTGGGTGGAAGTGATGGCCCTATTTTGGTTTATATAGACCATAATCCATTGGTGTTCTTAACTCGCATGTCTAACACTAATCAACGTTTAATGCGGTGGTCTTTAATTGTGCAGGAATACCATCTTGACATCCAGCACAAGAAAGGAAGTGACAACATCATTGCCGATGCCCTGTCCAGAGTTCATTCTTTAGACAGTTAATGTTTTGATGATTGGTGAATTAGTATGTTGACTTATAACCAGTGGGCGGTTATAGTCTTTGGTGGCGGGGGTGTTACGTCCAGAGCCGTAAGGTTCTGTTTGTGTGTGCTCAGCTGTGCTGTTTTCTTTTTTTTCTCTATCCCTGTCTCTGTTAATGGGAGAAATGGTTCCACCTGGTACAGATAATCAGTGGCCTGCTGTGATTGGATGCTGGGAGTATTTAAACTGCAAACACCATCAGAGCTGTGTTGGTGGTGGCTTGACTGTGCAGCAGCAGCAATAATGAGGTCCCATCTTCAACCCCAGACATGAGACTTTGTTGAAGCCAGTAGTGAACAGTGTATCTCTACCTCATATTGTGTGTACTACTTAGTGAAGTAGTTTTCTCTTTTTAGTCTTTTTCTGTTGCACTTCCTGATTGAGACTTTAAAGGCAGAAGTGAGTGTTACCTTTAATGGTTAATCATTGATTGACTTAATGTATCATTTTCTTTTGGTTTATTTGAAGCTCGTTACTTAATCATTTATTTCTTTATTTTCTGGGGTTAGTAGGGAGGTGGGTGCCATTTATTTTGAATCATTCTTTTTTCTCCTGTTTATGCTAGCAAGGGAGTTAGCTTATTTTGCTGTACTTTTGTTTTCTTTTCTTTTAGTTTAGGTAGTTTGATTAATGAGGAGTAAGATTGATTATGTTTGTTGTTTTGGCTATACCCCCTTCTGAATTTGATACCTCTCTTTTTCTTTTGCCTAATTTGTAAATAAAACTACCTTCTTGAATGAGATCACTATGTGGTTATTGTGAAACAACTCTGGGTCTGGAGACGGGGTGGCTTCATGCTGTTGCACATTCATTTCACCACCATCCATTTTTACTGTTTCATTCCTCCCCTAGACCAATCAGGAAAACGTAACAGTCACTCTTTTATGTGCACGCGCGCGTGGAGTAATCATAGCTTAAGGATCAAAGCCTGAGTTGACAGAGAAAGTTGATGAGCTGCATCATGGTACCAATAAAGCCTGATTGCATCGGTTTGGTTTTGTCAACTCAAAACTAATCCTGTAACCCCGAGTTTGTTCAGCTACCATCATGGTACAGGCCCCAGGACAGGTTTGGGAATCACTGCTCTATACCATTAAACAAGCATTCAGCGTTGGGGAGGAAGCTATATTCTGAAACTGTAGTTTGACAAATTACAAGCTACAAGCTACTCATAAGTTATAATATACAGTCAAGCTACCCTTTTGAGCTACACTGAAGTTACTGTCCAATAGAAGCTGGCTATAGCTAGCTGATTATTATTTTTTTATTTTTTTTTATTTAAACAATGCCATTTCATGAAAAATGTTATAAGTAAAATATATTTAAACAAAACAGAAAGCATTACAGTAGCTCAAACAGTTGAGTGTTGGTGCTTGCAACACCAAGGTCATGGGTTCGATTCCCAGGGAAAGCAAGAACTGATAAGAATGTAAATGTGTACCTTGAAATGCAATGTAAGTCGCTTTGGATAAAAGCGTCTGCCAAATGTGTATATGTAAATACAATTAGCTATTTCAAAGAGTAGACTATTGTATTTAGTAAATTATCCAAAGATACATACAATACTCAAAAATATATACAAATATAATCTACTGACTCTCAAAGTGCAAAATTGCTACAAATGTAACATCAACGCTAGAACAAAACTGGATACACAGGAATAGTCACAAATGCACATTAAACTCACAGCACATGTAGTGATGGAGCTCGCAGCATATACTGTGAACAGAGATGTGAATCATGACTCATGGGTTGGGTACCGAAACCCGGTTCCAATAGAGAACCGGTTCCGACGTAAACGGTAGTATCGAGACCGAATAAGTCAAGTCAAGTTTATTTGTATAGCGCTTTTCACAATACAGATTGTATCAAAGCAGCTTCACAGTATTAAATTAAAATAATACAATAACAATACAATAAGAACGCAACTTTCGGTGCCTGATTTCGGTGCCTGACTTTTTTCACCGCCCCCTATAAAACATCTCGCGGCAGAATGATCTAATAACAAAACATATCCAGTTAACCAGCAGAGCATTCATTTAGTTCGTTTGTTAAATAAGAGACGATCTAGCGCTGAACTGTGTTTTTTTAAATGATCAAAGTGCTCGTTGCCGCTGCGATCAGTGGCGCGGATACAGTGTTTTCTCTTGTGGCTCGCGCACACCGCACTTTCTTCACTCGGACGCGCGCTTCAATACTTGCAGAGAATCTGAGATCGATCTATTTATGAGGCGTCGTCTATATGAGTATGTGCGCGGAGAGTTTGTGTGTGCGTGCTCGCATCTCAGATGAGTATGTGCGCGAGTTTGTGTGTGTGTGTGCTCGCGTCTCAGATGAGTATGTGCGTGAGTTTGTGTGTGTGTGTGTGTGTGTGTGTGTGTGTGTGTGTGTGCTCGCGTCTCAGATGAGTGTGTGTGTGTGTGTGTGTGTGTGTGTGTGTGTGTGTGTGTGTGTGTGTGTGTGTGTGTGTGTGTGTGTGTGTGTGTGTGTGTGTGTGTGTGTGTGTGTGCTCGCGTCTCAGATCAAGTACGCGACTGCGGAGAGTTCCGCGCGTCTCGTGTGTGTAGAGTTTGTGTGTGTGTGCGTGAGCGACTTAGATGTGACGTTGTGCATTTCATATAGTTGGAGCATTCTGCAGTATACATGTATGTGTGACTACTTAGTATATGTGTATGCAAGCGTTTAATGTGTCCGTGAATGAAGTTCGATTTAAGCCCTAGACGGCGCCTCATATCTATTAGTTCTGGTGAAATCCAAAAAATATAGCCTAATGCACACAAAGTGTCCCTGCTTGATATACAACCACTGATGAGCATAATCGGTTTAAAAAAACAACAACAAACAAACAAACAAAAAACTACGAATGCGGATTAGAACCCAAAACCTCTGACACTCTTGACTAAAGTTCAAGTTCAGCTGCAGTGTTCCTCTTCGGGTAAGTCTAGTATTTTAATGGCAACTGCAAATCTTGCATATCAAGTATGAAGTATATCAAGTATATTTATATGAGGCTATACTATGTGTGTTAAATATTTCTGCTCAGTGTCAGATATTTCTCTGTTTTAGAAATTCTATAATATATCTATAATATAAAGTCTATAATATATAATACATATAATATATAATATATATATGAGAAGACAACATTTTGATCTTAACTTAATGTAAGTGTTTTCGGCTACATCAGTAGCCTTTTAAACGGCACAATTTTTAATTTAATCAGAAATCAGAAAATCTTTTTCAGAAAACACACACAGGTATTATTTTTTGATAAAGTGTGTGCGGTTTCGTTTTCTTAAGTACCGGTTTAAAAACCGTTTAAGCACCGGAACCGTTTGAAAAATACTGAGTAGGTACTGGTATCGGATAAAACCCAACCAATACCCAACATGAGCTGCTTGCGTGAACAATGCGCTTCGCTCTAAAACCAGCCTCATTTAATTAGATTACAGCCTTTGCAGTGTGATAAGCAAACTAAGCTATTTAGCAATTTTCTTTTTTTTTTAAATACCTAGCACATGTGTCACGATTTGGTCTGTCTTGGTCACTTTCATGGCTGCGTGCAGTCCACTTTTAGACATGTACTTGCGCACTTCCCCTCGGGGGAATCCCTGCCGCCATTTTGAAATGCGTTTTACTTCGTGAAGTGGACGAGGGAAGTTTATATGGACAGACCCTCGTTCCCTCAATTTTGACAGAGGGAGCGAGTCTACTTCATATGTACACTTCAGGCACCTATATGTCCCACAATGCAGTACGATTGTGACGTCCCCACAGATCTCGTCTAATCACCACCACAACAAACAACTCTATGATATATTAATTCTATTTTATTTTTTTTAAACAACCCAAACACACCTACACTGTAAAAAAAATTGCTGCGATTATTTATCACAACTTAAAATCCAACATTGTTTCAACTTTAAAAAGTTTGTGTTCATGCTTGACTTAAAATATTAAGTTTAGTTAACTTTAGTTAAGTTGGATATTTAAGTTATCTCAACAAATTTTAAGTTGTTATAACTTATCGCAGCCACATTTTTTACAGTGTAAACATTTGGATGCTGCATTAAACAAATTCTTAAAGGGAAAAATAAATAAATAAATCAACTCCACAGCTGATTCCAAGTGATCAAGGGCTTAGGACGTTCTAATTCAGCCCATTGCAGTGTCCGCCAGTAGTGGGCACTCGTGCAACGTAAGCAGTGACGTACATCCGAGTGAACGAGACGGAGGGAAGTTAGCGAGTGAAGGGCATGACAATTTTGGACTGGAACGCAGCACCCGTCTTTGTCATGTTTCATGTCTGTCATGTGATCCCCTGTTCTAAGTCATGTGATACTGCTATGTGTTCCCTCGTCTGATGTGTCATGTTGTCATTGGTTCATTGTTCACAGGTGTCCCTTCTCAGGTCATTAGTCTTGTGTATTTAAGCCCTCATGTTTGCCATGTGTTTTGTCAAGTGTTGTTTCCTGTAGACCACTGTTTGTAAGTCCATGCCATGCCATGCCATGATGTTTGATCTTGTTTGTAATAAACTGCACTTGGGTTCTCAATAAGCTTGCCTCCAGTGGATCCCTTACAGAATTATTTAATTGTGATTTTGGTCAAAGCAAATCACGATGGCGCCTGTATAGTGTTGGCTGGCCGTCGCTTTGTGTTGTCTATTTTATTGTTTTTGTTTTTATTTGTGTGTTTTATTAGCCCTATCTACTCTCTTCGGACTGATGACTGCAAAACTTTGCTTCACATTCACGCAGTGATGGCAGATCTCACTTAGAGTGGAAAATTTTGTTTTCACTCGCGTTTCATGCCGTCTGTTGACCTTGGACTGGCATAATTTCTGGGTACCGGCGGACTCCGAACAATCGCCGGCGAAAGCGTGGGAGACGGGCGGAAATCGCTGTGGAAGTTTGAAAGGCATAACTTCGGGAGAATTCGATCGACACACTTTCCTGTTTGCATTCAGTTTGTCCGGTTTCTTGGATACCATCCTCATGGATTGTGTCTCAGCAGCGTTCGATAGGAGTTAATAGTAACAATCTGCGTTATGTCGAGTCGGCTGTGGTCTCGGATGGAACTTCGTACTGCTCCCGTTGGAGACTGGTACAGTTAAAATGGCATTGGTTAATGCAAGATCACTCTCAAATAAAACGTTTGTTTTAAATGACTTTTTTTTTACACAACATGATTTGGATTTTCTGTTTATTTCTGAAACTGGTAGCCTGGAAATCCAGACCTAAATCTAAAAGATTAATGGTCTGGCGTCGACTAATGAAAATCGGCAAGCTCGAAGGGCGGCACCAAGCATGCATTTGAAAATCTCACTGCACACAATTGGATAACACTACGACCAATCACAACAAGTTATCGCTTAGCTACCAGCGGAGCTAACTGGTAGATTAGACTCTTACCGTATCCGGTCGGCAAAACAGCAAAAACGCCCTTCTTGCAAAGGAACGATTTGAGCGCCGTCTTCTGTTCCTCTTTTAGAGAAAAAGTCTAAATCTATGGAAGTAGAATAATGTCAAATGTTTTTGAAATAAAAAGCCTGTTGAATTGCACTACTTGAAAAAAAATAGGCATTGCATTAACCATGCTTGCATTTTAATGCATTGTATTTTTAGTGATTACATTTTTATGGGCTGAAATTCAACATGGTTGAATATTTAAGCTGTGAATATTTCAATTAAAAACATTTCAAACACCTTTTCATTATTAAAAATTCAATAATCCATATTCACCTTTCATATTTCACTTCCAAAATATTCAAACTGTTTAAAAATACAACCAATAATATTCAACAGGCAATTTTCGGTCCATTTTATTTCGCTTTGCAAATTCGCTTCCACAAATTCAGTGGTTCAAATTCGACAGTAAATTCAACATTGACGTCCAGGAACTGCAGGAAAAGCAGTAGATTGCCGAGCATACTCTCCATCTGCTGTTAGTCTACCTCACCATCAGATGGTGCAAAAGCGCGTGTTGAAGACCAGCAACAGTTAGAACAAGTCATTCATTCATAAAACTAATTTACAGCAATGTTAAGTGTATTTGTGATTATTATGACGGCTGTTTTATGTTAAATTCAGTGTCTTCACGGTTACTTTACCTGTGTAGCCTACATGCATCTTTCTCTACCGTGAACGAGATTATAATGTTATTCCCCGATGCGGATATACAGATCCAATGATAAATTTTTTAGGTTGACATATATTTCTCTTGGTTGTTTAGTTGCCTTAACTTTATATTGTGGCAATGTGCTGCATGCAGGCTATTAGGGTTTCCCTCAATACTTAAGGATTCCCCTGCTGGACATATACAAAGCTTAACGTAGCTTAATGGACTACAGTGATGTAAAAGACCAAACTCGCAGGCAAGCAGATGGACTCAGAATAACGCGCAAAGCTTAATGCTGAGCGTTTCCCAGTGATAGATTGGCATACAGATGGCTTGATGTTGGACATTCGCACATTTAGGGACCGTGTATACGACTTTGGTATACACGTTTCTAACTCCGATAGCATTTGAAAAGAACGACTTACAGTCATAAAACCAACTGTAAAGTGTTCATTTAGTGTCAGGCATAATGCGCACCCTTTGGATTTTTTATATTTATTCAAATAAATGTAAGTTTGCTATTGAAGTTAGAAACGTGTATGCCAATGTTTTATGCAACTTTAGAGACGGTCCCTAAATGTGCTAATGTCCAATATCAAGCCAATTTTTACATTTAGTCATTTAGCAGACGCTTTTATCCAAAACGATTTACAGTTAAACTAACAATAGGAGGACAATATGCAAGTGCTGTGACAGTTTAAGCTAATGCAATACACGTATGCATACTATATATGTGTTGATTTTATGCCAGTATATCACTGTTGTGTCAATTCATGGTTACGTCAATTCACTCCTCCGGTCAATTCATGGTTACAAGTTGTACTGAGCACTCCCAAACTGCAGGGGGCAACCATGCAACCAGAGTTGGTGGAACCAACTTCTAGGAAGTGCTCTTGGGACCATATTTACCTGCGCACCCACAGAGAGGGCATGGCATTTGAAATGTTTGGTAAGAGCTCTGTTGGCTCTCTCACCTGTTCCTGAAGAAAGATACTGTGACCACAGCTCCTGATCATCCAAAGACGCAACTGGTAGGATTGAATGTGTTTAGTTCATGCTTCTACAGTATATGACTTTTTGTATATAAGTTTAATTATGGGATCATGTGTATTGTTTAATTATTATATTATTATATAAGTTTAATTATAGGATTGGTATTTTAATTATTAACTATCCTAGGTTAATCTAAATTACTTTGTTTGGTTTGAGGATTCAGTACCATTTTTGTATTATTACTTTGAGAAAGTGTTATTGAGATTTATTTTGTAACTAATTCATGTTTTGTTTGTGTGTCTGAAAGGTTATCAACCTATTCTGTTTCATCCAAAATCTATCAAACCATCTTGAAGAAAATAAAAAATCATAAAGTGAACAGATTTGAGTTGTCCTTTGCGTTCATCAGAGATAAAACATTTTTCAAGTTTGGGCAGAGCTGTGGTCAATCAGAAAACACACAAAACTTGACAGTTGATAACCAGCGTGGCAGTGAGAACAAGGATCAAAGGCCTGAAGTCAAGCTGTCGACGCAAAGGAAGAATTGACTGGAAACTCTTCACCATGGCAAAGGAAACTCTTGGGAAAACAGTCAAGCAACTGAAGCAAGAGCGGACCTTAGCTAAATCTGCTTTCACCAAGCAAGCAAACTACCTGAGCAAAGCTGCAGATGGTATGATTAAGCATGAACTACAAGAGGAGTTCAGCAAGCTCAGTTCCCTGGCAAGGTATGTTAGCGACGCAAATGATGACTACAGGGCTGGCCTACTGGCTGAAGCGGAAACTGAGGAGGATGAAGAAGTCAAGCTCGACAAGCACCAGCAGGCTGAGCTTGAAAGGACAATGGAAGAGTGCGACATGAGACTGGGGGACATCCGTGAGGCAGTCCAATCCAACCTCTGGCCAAGATATGGTAAAGAGGAGGTAGACTTTGCAATCCAAGAAGCGGAAAAATCCTGTGACAGAGCCCAAGCAAGCCCCATCACTGCTATCAATAGAGACGGATATGAACTGCAGCTGGAAAGAGCGAGGAGGCTAATCCATGATGCAACTGTAAGCCTGAAGGACTGGGAAAAATGGATCCCACATGATCAGACAGCACACCTGAAAGGCAGATTAAAAGACCTGAAAACATTCGGCAGCAACCTCGAGGCCAGAAGAGCAGAATTCCTCACCGCACAAAAAATTGCAGAAGAGGAAAGAAGAGGTCCAGAGCCTCAACCAACAGCAGTTCCACAACCAGTGGTAAGAATAAAACCAACCAGTCTACCTAAATTCACTGGGTTTAGGAGGAATTTCCATAGATGGAGGAGAGACTGGGAAAGTCTGCAAAAGCAGGGAGAGCCGACTGGCTCAGTGGAAGTGAAGAAGTTCCAACTCCTTGACAGTGTGGACGAGAGAATATGTAGAGACCTGAGCCTGTCAACATACAACAGTGCTGAAGACATATTTAGAGTACTTCAAAACAGGTATGGAAACAAGTCAACAATTGCCTTGGAAATAATTGAGGACCTAGAGAGGATCCCTCCTTTAAAGTCACACCAGCCAAGGAAGGTAATTGACCTAATTCAAGCTGTGGAAAAGGCCCTGAATGACCTTACGGAGCTCGAAAGCACTGGAGCCATAAAGAATCCCCTTGTGATCAGATCCATAGAGAGCAAGCTGCCAGATAATATAAAGAGGGACTGGCTGACATTCATGGTCAATCCAAGAAATGGAGTCACACCTGACAATCACTTCGACATCCTTCTAACATTCTTAAAGACACAAGAGGACATTCTAGAGAAACTAGACCAACTGGGTGTAAGTGAAAAACCTGAAAAGAAAGCTATGTACCTGGAGAAGAGGTATGCCTCCACAAAGTCCACGAGAAAAGGAGGATGTGTTGTCTGTGGAGATGAAAAGCACCGTGAGAAGATCTTCTTTTGTAAGCAATTCAAAGAACTGAAGCCTGGTGAGAAGCTGAATGCTGTCGAAAGGCTGGGAGCATGCAGGAGATGCCTCAGATGTCATGCAGAGGATGATGAATGTACGGACACTTACCTGTGCAGGAATAGAGACTGCAGAAGAGGAAGCTCTTCAGATCACCATTTCTTTCTCTGCCTGAAAGGAGGATTCAAGGGGAAAGAATCTGTGAAAGTGGGAAAACCCAGCACCAGGAGGCAAACATTCACAGAGGAGCAAGATAAATTAATATCTGAGCTTACCCCGGACATGGCAGAGAAATTCAGGAGAGCCTTCACCAACATGGCTGCAAAATCACACTGCACTGGAAGAAGCCTTCCTGGAGTGATGGACTCAAGCACACGTGAGTTACCAGTTATTCTTATGCTTCTCGAAGTAACCACCAACGCAGGACAGAAAATTGGAACTCTCATTGACTTAGCATCAGATACCAACTACATCACTCATATAGCTGCCAGGAGACTGAAGCTTCAAAGTGAAAAGATCACGCTTGTCGTCCATGGAGTTGGAGGCATGGCCATGAAGGTAAAGACCAAAAGATACTTACTCAAGGTAAGAGTCAAAACCCCTAGAGGCACGGAGAGAGCTCATGAGCTGATCTGTTATGGGTTGGATGAAATTGCAAAAGTTCACAGAGTAATCAAAGCACAGCAACTCAAGAAGTTCTTCCCCGACACCAACCTGGAAGATCTTCACAGACCAGAACATGTTGAGCTTCTCATAAGCCACCGTGAAGGAAGACTTGCTCCACAGAGAATAAAGGTAGTAGGAGATCTTGTCCTGTGGGAAAGCCCTTTAGGAAAGACCGTTGGCGGAGCACATCCAGACCTCTGTGAAGTAGTGGACATGGCCCTGCACAATTCTGAGACTCACTTTGCACGATCGATGAGAATCACAGCAGTGAAGTATCAAGAAATTGCTGAGATGCAAGAATCTAGAGCTGAAACCAAAACCACTGTTATTGGCAGAGAGTTCTTGGACTGGTGGAAGTGGGACAGCATTGGTGCGGCCTGCGAACCCATGTGTGGAGGATGCCGGTGTGGTAACTGTCAACCAGGAGGCAAAGACATGACTCTGAGTGAAGAAAGAGAGCTTGAGATGATCAGGCAAGGCCTCAGATATGTGAAGTCAGATGCACATAGTCAGGAGCCTCACTGGGACACAAAATACCCCTGGATTGAAGATCCAAGTTCCCTGCCCAACAACAGAAGAGCAGTGGAAGCCACGTTTCTGAGGACGGAGAAACAGCTCAAGAAAGAACCAGAGTGGTGTGCAGCATACACAACTCAAGTCCATGAGATGGTGGAAAGGAAGGCAGCAAAGAAACTCACTAGAGAGACCATTGCTGACTGGAAAGGACCAGTATGGTACGTCAGTCACTTGGTGGCGCCAAACCCACACTCTGTAACAACACCTGTCCGTCTGGTATGGAACAGCAGCCAGAAGTTTAGAGGAATCAGCATGAATGACCTTCTCCTGAAAGGGCCTGATGTACTTAATCCCATCCGAGCAGTGCTACTACGGTTCAGGAAAGGAGTCCATGCTGCCCTCGGCGACATCAAAAAGATGTACAATTCTGTGTGGCTTGAGGATATGGAGATGCACCTCCATAGATTTCTCTGGAGGAACAGTGAAGATGAAGAAATTGAGGAATATGCTATAACCAGGGTCAACATTGGCGATCGACCAGCAGGGTGCATCGCACAACTGGCCATGAGAGAGACAGCAAAGCTGCCCATGGTCACTCATCTGGAGGAGGAACGGAGAGTCCTTGAAGAGGATTCCTATGTAGACGACATCCTGACATCCCATAATGACCTGGAAAAGCTAGACGAAACCACCAAAAAAGTCGAAGAAATTCTGAAGGCAGGTGGATTCTTTCTCAAGCCGTGGGTCCGATCAGGCCAAAGTGGGAGGCAGACGTCTACATCAGAACATCCAGCATCATCAGATGAAGTCTTCATTCTCCCCAACCAAATGAGAGAAGGAGACAACAAAGCCCTGGGAGTTGGTTACCTGGTCGAACCAGACAAACTGTACCTCATGACCTCGATAAACTTCTCAAAGAGAAAAAAGAAGATGAGAATCAGCCAAAATCTCGTCGGAGAAGAGGTGAGAGGAAAAACTCCAAATCCACTGACTAGAAGACAACTGCTTAGCCAAGTAGCTAGTTTGTATGACCCAATAGGGCTTGCAACACCTGCCAAACAGAAAGGAGCCATTCTAGTCAGAAAAGCATTTCAAGAAGCTGGAGGCAAAACTCTAACACGAGACACATGGGACACACCTCTGTCTGAAAGACTTAGAGAAGAAGCCATCCACCTGTTTGAGGAATACATACGCCTCAACCAAATTACCTTCAATAGAAGCCTCACACCAGTCAAAATGATTGGAGAACCCTGGGGAATAACATTCTCAGATGGGAGCGACCAGAGCTATGGAGCTGTTGCATACTTCAGGTGGGAGACCGAGCAAGGTATCCTGGTCCGGCTTGTTGAGTCTAAAGCCAAGCTCACACCACTTGACCAAAAGGGAGAACCAGTGAAGGCTGAGGTCTGTGGTGCTGTGTTTGCTGCAAGACTCAGGAAATACATTGAAAAGCACAGTCGGATGCAAGTCGAACGGTGGTTTCATCTGCTGGACAGTCAAACTGTGCTGGGTGCAATCCAAAGGGACAGTTATGGGTACCAGACCTTTTTTGCAAACAGAGTGGGAGAGATCCAGAAGTCCACATCAGTTGAAGACTGGAGATGGATTCCAGGTGAGCAGAACATTGCTGACCTCACAACAAGAGGAGCAACCCCGGAAGACCTCAAAGAGAACTCTGTGTGGCAAAATGGCCCAGAGTTTCTGAAACGACCTGTGGAGGAGTGGCCGACAAAGTCAGCCAAAGATGTCGCTGCAGATGCCAAAGAAGGTATAAACAAGCTCCAAAGGAAATGTTTTACAGCAGCACTGACCCGAGCACAGTTGGAAAAAAACCAACATGCTCCACCTGCAACTGCAATGCCAATGTCTCCAACCTCTGACCAAAACAAGGACCTGCAAAGCAGCCCTAGAGGAAAAGGGCACCAAATCCAAGTCCGGAGGCCACCTTCTGGTTCTTCAGTGAGGAAAATCCTTAACATCAATAAGTTCAGCAGTTTAACCAGGTTGATAAGAGTCATTGCCTGGGTGTGGAGAGCTGCCACAAAGTGGAAAGAAATGCTGACCAAGACCTCAACCACAAGCAAGCCAAAGAGGAAGGAGATTCCTTCAGCTCTTGAGATCAAGTCCAGAGTCAAGGAAGCTACACTTACCATCATGGAGTGTGAAGATGCACTCAGGGATCTCTTCCTTGCGGCTCAAAAGGAGGTAACCTTGCCAGACACCACACTCAGCAGGCTTGCTGTGGTCAGAGAGGAAAGCACTGGACTTTTGCTCTGTGGAGGAAGATTCCAAATCTTTAATAAAGACAAAACTGCATTACCAATCTTGCCCTGCACATCATGGGTATCCACTCTTCTAGCTCAAGAAGCCCACAAGGCAAATCATGAAGAAATCGCAGGCACACTCCTCCGGATGAGAAGGAAAGCATGGGTGGTAAGAGGCCGGAAACTAGCTCAGAAGATCGTTGATAACTGTGTGACATGCAGGAGACTTAAGGCCCGAAGATGCCAACAGATCATGAGTGACCTTCCATTGGAGCGAATAACACCAGCTAATCCATTTGAGTACACGACAGTGGACTTATTTGGACCTTACGAAGTGAAGGATGAGGTGAGAAAGAAGGTGAAACTCAAAGTGTGGGGAATTGTCTTCTGTTGCATGGCGTCCAGAGCTATGCACACAGACCTTGTCAGTGACCAGTCAGCTGAAGGCTTCCTGTTAGCCTACCAAAGATTTACGGCACTGAGAGGACATCCAAAGAAATTGTGGTCGGATCCTGGAAAGAACTTTGTCGGAGCCAGACCTGCCCTCGAAGAGCTCTACATGTTTCTGGACCGACTGGAGAAATCAAAGCTTGAAGATGAAGTCTCCAAGCATGGCACAGAATGGAGCTGGAAGATCCATCCAGCAGACTCCCCTCACAGAAACGGAGCTGCTGAAGCTGCTGTCCGGACTGTGAAGCGGGCTTTGCACAATCTGGGGGGTAACGGAGTCTTCACATGGGGTGAGTTTCAAACTTTCCTTTATATGGCTTCCAACCTCGCAAATGAACGACCTATTGATGCCAGGACTCAGAGCCGGGAGGACTGTGTAGAATACATTAGCCCAAATTCACTTCTGCTTGGAAGAACTGGACCCAGAGGAGATCCAGGGACCTTTGACTTTGAAGGATACTCTTACAAGAGATTAAGAACCATCCAAACAGAAGTTGACCGGTTCTGGAGGAAATGGAGCCAGTTAGCCGGACCAAACCTGTTTGTCCGGACCAAGTGGCACACAGCTCACAGGAATGTGGCAATTGGAGATGTCATCTGGCTGGCTGACCAGAACGCCTTGAGAGGTCAATTCAGGCTTGCCAGAGTCATTGACGTTAACACTGACAGGAAGGGAATTGTAAGTGATGTATATCTCCGATCCTTCCCCAGCTACCCAGTCGCAACTGTGAAGCCCACCAAAAAGATGAAAAAACATTCAACCAAGATACCTGCAACAGTTCTTCACAGGGATGTCAGACGGATAGTTGTCCTGCTTCCAGTTGAAGAGCAGCAGCAACAACAGGATCAAAAATGGAGTAACTAAATCTAACACATCACAGTACTGGTGTGACCTCCTTGGGTTGAAGAACCAGGAGGTCAAGTGGGAGGTGTTGTGTCAATTCATGGTTACGTCAATTCACTCCTCCGGTCAATTCATGGTTACAAGTTGTACTGAGCACTCCCAAACTGCAGGGGGCAACCATGCAACCAGAGTTGGTGGAACCAACTTCTAGGAAGTGCTCTTGGGACCATATTTACCTGCGCACCCACAGAGAGGGCATGGCATTTGAAATGTTTGGTAAGAGCTCTGTTGGCTCTCTCACCTGTTCCTGAAGAAAGATACTGTGACCACAGCTCCTGATCATCCAAAGACGCAACTGGTAGGATTGAATGTGTTTGAATGTGTTGAGTTCATGCTTCTACAGTATATGACTTTTTGTATATAAGTTTAATTATGGGATCATGTGTATTGTTTAATTATTATATTATTATATAAGTTTAATTATGGGATTAGTATTTTAATTATTAACTATCCTAGGTTAATCTAAATTACTTTGTTTGGTTTGAGGATTCAGTACCATTTTTGTATTATTACTTTGAGAAAGTGTTATTGAGATTTATTTTGTAACTAATTCATGTTTTGTTTGTGTGTCTGAAAGGTTATCAACCTATTCTGTTTCATCCAAAATCTATCAAACCATCTTGAAGAAAATAAAAAATCATAAAGTGAACAGATTTGAGTTGTCCTTTGCGTTCATCAGAGATAAAGCAGTTTTCAAGTTTGGGCAGAGCTGTGGTCAATCAGAAAACACACAAAACTTGACAATCACGAAACGCTCAGCATGAAACTTTGCGCGTTAAGCTCATATTCTGAGTCCATCTTCTTGCCTGTAGCCTATATAATAGCCTACAGCCTACTTCCCTAATAAGGTGCAAGATTGGTCTTTCATATCACTGTATTAACGGAAGGGAAATCCTTGAGTATGAGGTATTGAGGGAAATCGATTATAATCCTGTTCATGGTAGAGAAAGCTGATGACATGTAGAATACACAGGGAAAGTAACAATGAAGTTATTGAATGAAACATAAACACAGCTTTTGTGTGTTTATCATCTTTTCCGCATATACTGACACAGATAATCATTTTCATTTTATGAATGAATGTCTTCGTCAACAACAAGCGCTTTTGCACCATCTGATGGTGAGGTCGACTAACAGCAGATGGAGAGTATGCTCGGCAATCTACTGCTTTTCCTGCAGTTCCTGGACGTCAATGTTGAATTTACTGTCGAATTTGAAGTTGAACCACTGAATTTGTGGAAGCGAATTTGCAAAGCGAAATAAAATGGACTGAAAATTGCCTGTTGAATATTATTGGTTGTATTTTTAAACAGTTTGAATATTTTGGAAGTGAAATATGAAAGGTGAATATGGATTATTGAATTTTTAATAATGAAAAGGTGTTTAAAAAGTTTTTAATTGAAATATTCACAGCTTAAATATTCAACCATGTTGAATTTCAGCCCATAAAAATGTAAGCACTAAAAATACAATGCATTAAAATGCAAGCATGGTTAATGCAATGCCTATTTTTTTTCAAGTAGTGCAATTCAACAGGCTTTTTATTTCAAAAACATTTGACATTATTCTACTTCCATATAAATCTTTCATTGTAGTGGCCAAAGCCGTTTCAAACAACTGGTGTTCATCCATAGCCATCTTGCAATGTTTACTAATGACTTCGACGATCAAGCTCGCCTCTGGCCCGCCTATATCAGATACACCGATGTGATTGGTGCAGCTCTGCTACAAGGGCATAGTTAATGAGCATCATTACTCAAGGCCAGAGTGACTTGCTGAGCAAATTCAAATTGTGCTCTCGCGAGAACTCTGGATTTCCAGGGTACTTCCAAACCATATTTATAGATTTATATGTACTTATATGTAAAAAAAAAAAAAAAGATTTATATAGGCAACACTGTGTTTCAAATTATTATGCAAGTGACATGTCAAGTAGGATTTTTCAGTACAATAAACATTCAGATTATAGTTTTTCAAAGAAAGTGTTTGGCCTATCTTTTTAGATTTACTAGTATCGCTAGGTTTAAGTACACTGTAAAGTACACTGTAAAAACTAAAGGTGCCTCAAATATCCTGTCAGATATAAGGAACTTCAAAATGTCATTTAGGTGCCTCAACGCTCTTTCTCCTATAGTAGGGTTACTGGTGGAGCATTGACAATCTTTGCGGTTCTTGCTGGAACTTATGGGATCCTTTAAGCACTTTGTATTCAGTTCAGAGGTTCTGGAGTCACCTTTTCATTACCATGAGACCTCGAAGTGCTTTGGGGGAAATTAGAGGAACCAGAATTCTATAAAAGGGTCATTGTAAGATCTTTTAACATTTAAGTGGTTCCAGGAAGATCTCTTATGTTAAAGCCAGCATCTGGAGGAACCCAATGATTCTGTGAGGCCAGAATAAGATTATTATTCAAGCCAAGTCACCTTTATTTATATAGCGCTTTTTACAATACAGATTGTATCAAAGCAGCTTCACAGTGATAACATGAAAATAATACAATAAAGTTTGTTTCTAGAAGAAAATTGCATCATCGTCCACCTATTATCCTATTATTATTATTATACTTAGCCTAAGTTTGATTCAGTACACATAGGCTTATTTTTATTTAGTATAGGCCTATTTTATTGATTAATTTAAACCTTAAACAACAACAACAACAATAACAATAATATGAAGAAGAAGAAGCAGGAGAAGCACTGGAGGCACCCAAAGTTAGGGTTAGGGTTAGGTGCCTTATATAAGAGTTCTTCCACGCAACTTTACACACTTCCATGCAACTTTACACACAACTGCCAGACTGGATGGAGAGGTTCTTGAGACTCCAGAGACACCAGCAGTTTCAAATACCTGTTTGCTGTTCAGTGGCTTTTTTAATACAATTAATTTGTTTTACACAAACTTTCCTTAAAAAGCTTTTATCTGACCAAGTTCTTCTATGCTATTAATCACTCACAAATCTTTTGATAGTTCGATAATCTCCATTTAGTTTTCACATATGTTTTAATGTATGGCAACGTTAACGTTAACCTCTCCATCCAGTCTGGCAGTTGTGTGTGAAGTTGCATTTCAGCCACCTCTAACCAAAGCTTTTGATAGTTCGATAATTTCCATTCACTTTTCAAACAAGATTAGTTGTTTTCGTGACTTTTCATGCAAGACATTGCACCATTTTATGCTTTTTTATCTCCAGAAAGATCTTTCTTCCTCCCCATGTTGCATGAGAACTTTGAGACTTGCTTAATAACGTGGATTGTGGAACAACCTCTTTAAGTGGGTTTTCCGTTTAACTAAGCAAACCTGGCAAACTACTTAAAGGTATAGCGGAGGATCTTTCCAAATTTTAGATAAGACCCGCCCTCTCCACTTTTTGAAAAGTTTGATTGATTCACCAGAATGATTGACAATTAGGAGGACCAATAGTTTAGACTACCCACCAGGAAGTAAAACATCCTCCGCTATACCTTTAATAAACCTGTCTGAAATTTATACCAGTTATCTAAAACGATAGGCTTATGAGAAATAAAACAAACCCTTTCTTTAAAAAACTAAAATCTAAATGTTTATTTTACTGAAATCCTACTATGTCCCTTGCATGATAATTTGCAACACATTCTCACCCCAAATCGTCACTTTTTCGTCACTTTCAACCATGCTTCAATATCCGACGCACAAAGCACCCTTTAGCGTCCATATGTGACGCTTCGGTGAAGCATGGTTGAAAGTGACGAAAAAGTGACGTTTTGGGTATGAGTAGATATGTTGATTAATTTAAGAACTGGAAATATTGTATTCACTCTCACGTGAAGCTGATGATTGACATTTTAATCACAGTTCAAATTCCAAACTACATGAGCTGCAGATCCATTAAAGGGAAGTTCAGCATCAGTGACTAGTTATACGTTATTTCATTTGCATATCTAGCTCAACTGGTTCATTTTCTTTTCAGGGTGTCATGTGTTAGCAGTATGCCTTGTTTTAAACTCAAGACTAACCTCAAAAAATTAAATAAGCCTTTTTTATGATTTACGAATTTCAATTAGTACAATTCCACCAAATTGAATTAATTGAATTAATTGAATTCATATTATCAATTAAGAATAAAAAATAAAATAAAAACAAGCTTAATAAAACATTTCGTATAATTCTTAATGGAACAAGGGAATAATATGTAAGGATTATTCAATCAAATTTGATGGAATTTTACTACACAACTGAAATTCGTAAATCTTAAGAAGAAGAAAAAAAGCTTAAAAATATATATTTAATTTAAAACAGATATCTCTCATAACATGAGTCAGATGTCAGTTTGTGGTTACATCCTTTTGTAAATGCCTTTGAAGTGTGTCCACAGTAGCGCTGTATGTTCAACGGCAAATAGGAACTAATTTAAATGCCGATCATTCCTTAGCAGTTACTAAGACTATGATATGTCTTTCCCTTTTCTGGTATCTTGACAGATCATAGATTTCATTTCCTCCATCATGTAGGCCTACGTTAGAACAAAAAGCCGTTCTCAGATGATGAGACCTCAGTTCTGATCAACATGTCTTTCACTGCGCTGCTCTTGGCCGAGCTTCTGCTGGTCACTATAGTAACAGGCTCACAGTTCTATGGAGGCTCAATGACTTTTAACTCAATAAAGAACTCTGATGGATCGTACAAGGTGAGAACTCATTGAATATATTTTAATTATATAAAAAGCAGCCATATTCTTTGTTGGGTGAATTAATACACTGTAAAAGAAGTTGTCAACATTTTTGCATTTGTGCATTTATTTGCATTTCGTCCCCTTATAAGGTTCTATCTGACATTTTTGTCAAAATTTTGTTATACACATATTCTTATTCTGTGACCACTTCTTTACATTATGTGATGTTGTTTTTTAAGTTGTGTACATTTTGGAACTTATTATTTAGAAAAAAAAAAGGTTCTTTCTACACAGTCGAATGGAATGCAAAAACTTTAAAGCTCAATATCTCAAAACTGCTCAGAACGCAGATAGAACCTCATAATTCCAAGGTGGCGATTTCACATTTATATGTGAAGAAAGCACCAAAATTCACAGTGAATAGTCTTTATATTGTTAAAAGTTAAAGGTGAGTGAACTACGACTTTAAGAAATGGAAAAAATGCATGTGTTCCAACAAGTTTTGTTACTCAATACGCTTTGCAGTTTTTTTTCTTCAGTTTTTTTTCTTGTTGAATGTTGAGTCATCATTGCATTTTTAGTTTGTAGGCTATATTCAATAAACCTGTTTTGTTCAACATGCATTTATATGTGGTTTGATAAACAATTTCTACTAAAGCCAACTGTCAACTTCTCAAGTACTAGCTATTTGGATTAAACTTGAACATGACTGACAGTTAGTCAAATGCAATCAACAAAACCGAAGAAACTTCACTAAAAGGAATACTAATCACCCTAACAGTGATTTTAAACAAAACTTTTTGAAACAATAAATCTCATGTCCCCAGGCTTTACTTTATTTGGTTTTTTTTTTGTTTTTTTTTTTATAAAGCATTTACAACTGCACCTGCAGACCAAAGTGCTGTACAATCAGCAGCATAAAAACAAACTAGGGCTGGGAATCGATTTTTAAAAAATTAACTAATTAATCGCACAATTTGCTATGATTAATCGCAATTAATTGCATTTTCCCACAAGCTTGTAATCATCAATATTTAAACGTAGAATCACCTAATTAAATTAAATGATGTTTTATTAACAAGGTTCGGGAGGAGCACGTTCAGATAATTAACACAAGTGGAAAGCACTCAGCAATCAATGGTAAGAGGTGCATATATACTCCACAGTCTCACCTCATTCCATTGACAGTTTTTGCAGCATCCCTCCACCACCCCTTCTCCACACTTCTAGTCCTAAAAACACTTACATACGGGGGGAGCACTCTGGGTTCGGGCCGAACTCCGAGCTCGGAGCCCTCCCTCCGGACAGCACGCCAAATACGCATTAAACTTACCCCTTCAAATTATATGTAAGTGTGAACTCGTGAAACAACACAAAGGAAGTAGACTATATTTTAAATAATATTTTAAAGACATCTTGTGAACTGTAAACAGACTCTCCTCAGAACCACAGAGTAGCCTAGTTGTTCCCATCAAATAAAATGCGTGAGGCAACATTATAAACAAAGTTGAATATTAAAACCATCAAGGTCATCAAAAAGTCTAGATTAGTTTAGAACTTAAGCCAATTGGCCAAATATAATTTCTATTTATGTACCAACAATGTAAAAAAATATAATAATAACTTTTAAAGTGCCAGTTAAATTAAAAAAAGTTACATAAATCGACATAGGCTAATCGTTCTTCTCCAGAGTAGATTATGTGTCTCCCGACTCAATTTGAATGATTTCTCTCAGTCCCTCTTCCACAGTGCTAACAGATTAATTTTTTGACTAATTATCAAAATAAAGGATAGTCCTACAAGCTATTATTATCATCAGAGCATGTGATCAGAGCAGGTCATTTTACCACTGTTTCCCAGCATGGCTATAACAGCTCAGTAGGGGCTATTGCAAACAGAAGTCTGCTATGAGAAATTTCACGTTATTTGAGCGGACTTTGCTTTTCCAGTGAGTGATCGGTAGGCTACATGATTGGAGCGTGAACGACAGAGCAGAACGCGCAGAGCGCGGCGCACACACGGAGTGGAAAAGAGCGCTTGTTAAATTACTAAACAAGCTGCGCGAGAATGAAACCTGATCGCCGAACATTAAGGGGCGGGGCGGCATTTTTTCTCTTTCAGCCAAAACCCGAAAATGCCTAAATGAGGCACAAAAAATTGTGCTGCGTCAATTGCGTTATTTTTTTTTAAATGCGTTAAACATCTCAAATTAATTGCAAAGATTAGCGCGTTAATTCCCCCAGCCCTAAAACAAACACATAAAAACAACATGCAACTTACAAATACAGATAGCCCAAACTCTCAAAGGCTAAAGAAGTTATCTCTCTTAGTTCAAGAGGCAGACTATTCCAAAGCCTCGGACTCGCAACAGCAAAGGCCTGATCACCTTTTAACTTTAAAGCAACACTAAGGAACTTTTCCTCTTCGGTCACCCTACAGGTTGGAAGCGGAATTGTCCATTACCGCTGTCAAATAATTTCGCCGCCCAGCCTACTGTCGCACGCACACTCACTGTTTATCTAGCACCAGCTTTGGAATGAATGATGTCCACAGGGAAGGTAGAGTATGTTGCATGATTTCATGAAAGTATGATGTATCGCGACATCAGAAATGAAGAAAAACGAAATAATGACTATTGTAGCGCTTGACGTAAAGCAAGTCAAATTTGTAGTTTTCTTATGTCCCATTCGAACAACAGAAACGCGACCCGGTTTGGCAAACTTGCATAGTGTGGTTATAGCAGATATAGGGCTGCAAAGCGAATCCAGAAGTGCCTTTCACCCCGTTACGACTTGATGAACCACTGATACGATTTTGGAAACATTATTTTAAGGTAAAAAAAATATTCCTTAGTGTTGCTTTAAATGAGAGCGAGGGACAGAAAGCAATGACTTATTATTTGATCTTAAAGACCTAGGTGCTTGATGAAGAGCAATAAGCTCAGCTACATAAGCAGGAGCTATCCCATGAACTGCTTTAAAAACATACAGCAGAGTTTTATATTTTATCCTGAAATCCACTAGTAGTCACCTGAGAGAAGCTAAAATTAGAGAAATGTGATGACTTTTCTTAGCAGCCACCAGCAGCCGTGCCGCTGCATTCTGAACTAATTGCAAGCGTGATATAGGGGTCTGACTGGACCCTACATACAAAACATTACAATAGTCAAGGCAGGACAGAACAAAGGCATTAATAACCTTTTCTAAATCTTTTCTCAACAGAATAGGCCTTAAACGTGTAATAGTCCTAATCTGGAAAAAGCAACTCTTAACCACAGCAGTAATCTGCTCATCAAATTTCAGCCCTGGGTCAAACACAACACCCACATTATTTACTTGGTCATGGCAATAGTCTGACCATGTACCACAATATGTTGCAATGTCGAAGCATCCTCTGGCAGGACCAAAAAGCATAATCTCAGTTTTAATTTGGTTTAACTGAACCAAATTATGGGTCATCCAGCTCTTAACCTCCTCCAGACATGCCAACAGTGAGTTAAAACCACAATTCTCTCCTGATTTCAAAGGGAGATAAATGTGTGTATCGTCAGCGTACAAATGGTAAGACATGCCATATTTTTTAAAAATCGAACCCAGGGGCAACATGTACAAAGAAAATAAAATTGGGCCAATAACAGAACCCTGAGGAACCACACAAGTGACAGGCACTATTGTTGAAACAAAGTTACCATACTTCACTGAGAATGCTCTATCAGTAAGATAAGACTTGAACCACTTTAAAACTGTCCCACGTATTCCAACCAATTGGGATAACCGCTTTATGAGAATCACATGGTATATTTCAGTGGTCTTCTCTTCACTATTTTTTTCATGAGAGCCGCACTGATTGGACAAAGTCAGTAGGAGAGCCATTTTACCGCAAAGTATAAAAAGTTAAATCCAGTCATAAATACCATGTCTGCCTATCAATCTGTCACCCCTGAACATACAATATGCAATGCAATAAATACAAAAGGGTGAAAAAAAAAACATTATTTATGATTTATCAGTCAAATTTGTAACTGAGACAAGATGATTTCCTTTAATAAAAAAAAATAAAAAAAATAAAAAAAATGGGGATTTCCAGAAAATATTCATCCCAGAATGACCTTAAGTTATTTTTTTTCTACATTAGCCCATCTTGTAGGCCTATCTAACCATCCAAGAGCACATGCAGCGTCACAAGACCGCCACTGGCAACTCCGCAGAGACTGGATATTTACATGCACAACTTTTGTTTCAGTCGGACTGAATTCATTCCGATTGATGAATCTGAATGTATTGTAGTTTACATGAACGCTAAACATCGTGATGTGATACATCGGGTTGATGTGCGTGTTTATAAGTCAAAAGATTCAAAATCGGAATATGAACATATGAACCGTTGTGCCGTGCTGTTTGTATTTATCACGCAGTAAAAATGCCCCAAACCAGTCGTCTGTATGATAATCTGAAACAAGGACTGGTGAGCCGTTGTCCTGCTTCACTTCACAGATGCTGAGTGAAAGGAGAATTATAGAATGAGAGGATACTCATTTATATGACACTTTATTCATCAGGAGAACAGCTCGTTCAGCGCGTCATACTTCGTCCTTTCAGTTTCGGTTTCAGTCGATCAAGTTTTTTCACGTTCTCTCGATAAACCACCCCTTTCAATCCGATCGAAATTATTTGTAATAGAGCTGACACTTTGAGTTTTTAACGGGTTATATAAGCCCTACTTGTTATTAATGTTTTTATGAAATATCTCTAGTGAATGCATTATCATATCAACGTATTATTTACCGCCATGCGAGCCACAAATTAAAGCTTGGCAAGCCGCATGAGGCTCGCGAGCCGCGCAATGAGTAACACTGGTCTATTTGATCAAAAGCCACACTCAAGTCCAATAAAATCAGAGCTGCAGCAATACCTTCATCTCAAATTAAACGAAGGTCATTAACAAGTCTCAAGAGTGCAGATTCTGTACTATAACCTGCCCTAAAACCGGACTGAAATTTATCTAAGATCTCATGTTTACTTAAATGACATCAGCTGTGCATTAACCACCTTCTCTAAAACCTTTGATAGGCATGGAAGTTTTGAGATGGGCTGGTAATTCTTTAATTTAAATGGGCTGTTATGTTTTTTAAGAAGCGGCTGAATAACCGCTTGCTTGCGGGCCGTTGGAACAATCCCATTATGAAGACTGCTGTTAAAAATAGATGCAATACTTGGCCCAATAACATCCACCAATTCCTTGAGAAGGCGTAAAGGAGTCACA
This sequence comes from Leuciscus leuciscus, assembly GCF_965113295.1. NCBI lineage: Eukaryota > Metazoa > Chordata > Actinopteri > Cypriniformes > Leuciscidae > Leuciscus > Leuciscus leuciscus. Next base: position 26,722,596 of record NC_138734.1, read on the forward strand.
TTACAATCATCAGATGTAGGCTTCAAACGAATAATGATGTCCTTAACTTGCGCCACTGACACCTGCTCAAAGAGCTCAAAACTCTTGACACTAGTTGTCAACAACAGTCTCAACCGGCAATTTAGGAAGACTAGATCTAATCTTCTCCACTTTTTCCATAATTGTCTGAAACATTTCACATGTTTCCAACGAGTGAGTCAAAACAGAACAGCCAATTGGTTTTAGAAGTCTATTAATTGTTGCTAAAAGGGCTGCAGGGGCATTACATTTCTGTGCAATGACACTAGAGAAATAATTTTGCCTCGCAGTTCTCACAGCAACCTGATAGTCTGAAAAACACTGCCTCATTATTTGAAGAGAAACCTGTAGCTTATCCTTTCTCCATTTTCGCTCAGCCTTTCTGCCTCAAAGAACGAGTATAATTATTAAGCCACGGTATTGACTTAAACTTTGGTTTCCTAACGTTATATGGGGCCACTACATCCAAAATATCTGAGCAAACAGAATTAAACCATATCAACAGCTCATCTGTTGATATACAGCCGTTGATGACGTAATGTGATCAGACAAATCACATCTGTCTGAGGCAAAATTGGTTTGCATGGTAAACAAGCATTAAAAATAACAGGCATATGATCAGACAAAACATCATTACAAACATCAACATCCGAGGGCCCAGAGACAAGACCAAATCCAAAATATGGCTTTGTTCATGGGTAGGACTTGAAACAGACTGCATGAAATTAAAAGAGTCCACCAACTGTAAAAACTCAGAAACCATAGGCTTTTTGGGACAGCACACATGAATATTAAAATCCCCAAGAATTAAAATATCACAACATGACACAAAGAGATAAAAACAAATCCTTGTTGTACCTCGGTGGTCTATATACCAGAACACACAAAACAACTTTCCAAGCATCACACATCATAACTTGGGCCTCAAAGCTCTGATAATTCACCGTTGACAAAAGACAGCATTTAAATCTCCACTTAAGACAAGCCAGAAGCCCTAGGGGTGCTAAAAAAAGAAAAGAAAAAAAAAAAGAACAGTCATCTGGAGAAAGTTCAATCAGGGGATGCATTTCGCCGACATTAAGCCAGGTTTCAGAAATAAACAGAAAACCCAAAAGTCCGAAGAGAGTAGATAGGGCTAATAAAACATACAAATAAAAACAAAAACAATAAAATAGACAACACAAAGCGACGGCCAGCCAACACTATACATGGAGCCATCGCGATTTGCTTTGACCAGATTCACAATTAAATAATTCTGTTAAGGGAACCACTGGAGGCAAGCTTATTGAGAACCCAAGTGCAGTTTATTACAAACAAGATCAAACATCATATCATATCATATCATATCATGGCATATCATGGCATATCATGGCATATCATGGCATATCATGGCATATCATGGCATATCATGGCATGGCATGGCATGGCATGGCATGGCAATAGACTTACAAACAGTGGTCTACAGGAAACAACACTTTACAAAACACATGGCAAACATGAGGGCTTAAATACACAAGACTAATGACCTGAGAAGGGACACCTGTGAACAATGAACCAATGACAACATGACACATCAGACGAGGGAACACATGGCAGTATCACATGACTTTGAACAGGGGATCACATGACAGACATGAAACATGACAAAGACGGGTGCTGCGTTCCAGTCCAAAATTGTCATGCCCTTCACTCGCTAACTTCCCTCCGTCTCGTTCACTCGGATGTACGTCATTGCTTACGTTGCACGAGTGCCCACTACTGGCGGACACTGCAATGGGCTGAATTGGAAAATTTTTATAAATGCCACAGCCATATTACCCTGTACCCTGTTACCCTGGAAGGGAGACCTCCTGGGAAAACCAAGTTGCTGCTGGAGGAGGTGTTAGTGAGGCCAGTAGGGGATGCTCACCCTATGATCTGTGTGGGTTCTTGCGCCCCAGTATAGTGATGGGGAAAGCATACTGTAAATAAGCACTGTTGGATGAGGTCCTGACTAGGACCAAATTCCCTCCATGGGCCCCAACTTTAGAATTTGCTCTATCACTCTTGTCTCATCTGGTGTGTGGTGAAGACACTGGCACCATTGCACAGTGGCTGCCGTCACATCATCCAAGTGGATGCTGCACACTGGTGGTGGTTGAGGAGAGACCTTTGGGTGTACAGTAGTAAAGCGCTCTGTAATGCCTCATTCATTCATTCATAAACCATTGATTATTTCAGGTGGAACTTCGCTTCAAGTCGACCTACAATTCCTGTAACACTTATGATTACTGGCCATGCAAATCTGGAGATTGTGGAAATGATGTCAGTACTGTGATTGGTCAAGTAGATTCGAGTTCCAATGGCAAAAACTGGTGTCAGTCTGAAGGTGTCATAACAAAGATGGTTTCCACCAACAGCCCGTTTGAGCTCCTGTAAGTAATTTTATTTTATTTAGAAGAACAGATTCATTCACTAAATTCATTCACTAAATATAGACACTGTATGAACAAAATGTATATATGACATGTCAACATATTTCAACAGCAAAAGTAGTTGCTGCTGGATCAACAACACAATCACAAATTCTGGAGACTGGAGTCTTCTCACTTACATTGACCTCGGAGTGAGATCAGACACCTCAGTGCCCAACAGATCTCCAATCACCACCACCCTACCCTTTATTAGGTAAAACAGCTTTTTAACAGAATTAATGGAAGCTTATAGTGTCTGTTATTATATTTTTTAATCATGATGTGAATTCAACATAATAAAGTACAATTCTGCACTACATTAATGTTACTGTATTGTTTTGTGATGCAGAGTTCCTCAGAACTGTCCCAGAAGGTACAATCTTTTAGCCTTTGATCCTGATGGTGACCAGGTCAGATGCAGATATGGACTTAAACAAAACAATGAGTGTGGAATCTGCAACCAACCTGATGGTTTTACATTGGATCAGGTGAAGAATATAAGATATTTTATATTTGTGACTGATTTTTCAAGTATTTTTTAAAAATAGTTATAGCACATTCAGAACAGAGAGTAATTTTCAGCTGCAAAACTATTAAATCTTACACCAATAGATCGAATAATAACCTGAACAGGTTTAGGATTCTGTTCAAAAACCCTGAAGAGGAAACCTCTTTACTGCCTTTTTAAACTTATTGTTACAAAAAAATGGTCTGCACTCTAAAGAATGTCCTTCAGCAAATGTTTTAAGAAATCACAACAAGGGAAAAATAATAACAACATTTCAGCTAACAGACTTCTTCAATGTACCCATTTTTTATACACAACAGTGAGTATTATCAGATGTTCATAATCATCCGACCAATTTTTTTTTTTTGCTCAGGTATTAGACACTAAAAGTGTAAGAAACACTGAGCCACTATTTCACCTCTTAAGCGCACGACCAGTGGCGTCTAACGTCTGAATTTACATAAAAATGCATAAACATTTGACCAATGAAATGCACAGTTCTATGCCCAACTGAAGTTATTACATTCCAAAACATTCTAGTATATGTTGTAAGCAAATAGTATGCCACTGGTCAGTTTTTTACTTTAATCAGTATTTCAGTTAATTCTCACCATTTTTATTTTCTTTAAAATGCAGCATAACTGCTCTCTGTCATATTGGCAAACATGGAAGCTTGGAGTTTATTCATTTGAGCTGGTGCTTGAGGATTTCCCCATTCACAAGATTACTCTGTCCTACACCAACCAATCTTCAGAGTATAGATCTCCAATCACTGTCATCAGAAACCGACGCGCTGGTAATGGTAATGGTAATCGTAATGGTAATAGGAATAATCAGGGAACTGGAGCTTTTCCACCCAGTTTGTCTACAACACGAACAACACCTAGGACAACCATAACAACTACAACTACCACAACAACACGTATGACAACCACAACTACAACACCGACAACTACCACGACAACACCGACAACTACAACGACAACACCGACAAGTACCACAACTACACCAACCACAACGCCGACAACTACCACAACGACACCGACACCGACAACTACCACAACAACACCTACGACCACCACTGTCTCACCGACAAGTACAACAACTACACCGACAAGTACCACAACTACACCGACAACAACGCCAACCACAACAACGCTGACAACTACCACAACGACACCGACAACTACCACAACGACTCCTACGACCACCACTGTGTCACCGACAACCACAATGACAACACCAGAAACCATGACAACACCAGAAACTACAACAACAACAGTGGAAACAACCACAACAGCACCGGAAACAACCACAACAACAGTGGAAACAACCACAACAACACCAGAAACTACCACAACAACACCAACAACAACCACAACAACACCAACAACAACCACCACGACAACACCAACAACAACCACGACAACACCAGAAACTACCACAACAACACTGGAAACAACCACAACAACACTGGAAACAACCACAACAACACTGGAAACAACCACGACAACACCGGAAACAACCACGACAACACCAGAAACAACCACAACGACACCGGAAACAACCACAGCAACACTGGAAACAACTACAACAACACTGGAAACAACCACAACAACACCGGAAACAACCACAACAACACCGGAAACTACCACAACAACACTGGAAACAACAACACCGGAAACAACCACAACAACACCGGAAACTACCACAACAACACTGGAAACAACCACAACAACACTAGAAACAACCACAACGACACTGGAAACAACAACACTAGAAACTACCACAACAACACCGGAAACAATCATTACACTGGAAACAACAACACCAGAAACTACCACAACAACACCGGAAACAACCACAACAACACCGGAAACAATCATTACACTGGAAACAACCACAACGACACCAGAAACAACCACAACAACACCGGAAACAACCACAACAACACCGGAAACAATCATTACACTGGAAACAACCACAACGACACCGGAAACCACCACAACGACACCAGAAACAACCATGACACCGGAAACAACCACAACAACACCGGAAACAACCACAACAACACCGGAAACAATCATTACACTGGAAACAACCACGACACCGGAAACAACCACGACACCGGAAACAACCACAACAACACCGGAAACAATCATTACACTGGAAACAACCACAACGACACCGGAAACCACCACAACGACACCAGAAACAACCATGACACCGGAAACAACCACAACAACACCAGAAACAACCACAACAACACCGGAAACAATCATTACACTGGAAACAACCACGACACCGGAAACAACCACGACACCGGAAACAACCACAACAACACCGGAAACAATCATTACACTGGAAACAACCACAACGACACCGGAAACAACCACGACACCAGAAACAACCATGACACCGGAAACAACCACAACAACACCGGAAACAATCATTACACTGGAAACAACCACAACGACACCAGAAACAACCATGACACCGGAAACAACCACAACAACACCAGAAACAACCACAACAACACCGGAAACAATCATTACACTGGAAACAACCACGACACCGGAAACAACCACGACACCGGAAACAACCACAACAACACCGGAAACAATCATTACACTGGAAACAACCACAACGACACCGGAAACAACCACGACACCAGAAACAACCATGACACCGGAAACAACCACAACAACACCGGAAACAATCATTACACTGGAAACAACCACAACGACACCAGAAACAACCATGACACCGGAAACAACCACAACAACACCGGAAACAATCATTACACTGGAAACAACCACGACACCGGAAACAACCACAACAACACCGGAAACAATCATTACACTGGAAACAACCACGACACCGGAAACAACCACAACAACACCGGAAACAATCATTACACTGGAAACAACCACAACGACACCGGAAACAACCATGACACCGGAAACAACCACGACACCGGGAACAACCACAACACCGGAAACAACCACGACACCAGAAACAACCATGACACCGGAAACAACCACAACAACACCGGAAACACCCATGACACCGGAAACAACCACAACACCAGAAACAACCACAACGACACTGGAAACAACCACGACACCGGAAACACCCATGACTCCGGAAACCACAACGACACCAGAAACAACCACAACACCAGAAACAACCACGACACCAGAAACAACCACAACGACACCGGAAACAACCACAACGACATCTATGACAACCACGACGACACCTACAACAACCACTACTACAACCACAATAACCACTACTTCAAAAACAACAATGACATCTGCAATAACAACCCCTACACCACAAACTTTACCACTGAGCAAAATACCTCTTCAGTTTTCTCTTCAAGGTATGTTTTGAACTTTTGTAAAGTATGCTTCAAAACTATTCTGTTATGTTTGATTAAATTAATGCTGTACATACATTTCAGTTGATAGTCCAGCACCATCTTGCATTGAGGGTGAATATCTACCACGGTTCCTCCACCCAACGCCTCATCATGGAGAACACCTGCAGGCTCATGTAAATCATGAGCTTGAGATCAGAGTGAAAGCTTTTGCTTATTTTTCAAGGTATTAAGATTTTTTTATTTAAATATTCATACTTTAAATAAAAGTTATGCACTGTTTTTGGAATTTGGAACTTAACTGAATTTGGAATGGCATTTAAGCATACTACCCCTACATATTTCTGCCATACTTACACTGTTTCTGCCAGATATAAAGGTATGGCAGAAATATTAAGACTAGTAGGCTAGTATTCTATATCAAATTCAGCCATGGGCATACCATCACATACTCTATTGAGTAGGTACTTATTTTGAATAAGTAACTACTTCACGACTACTAAAAAGTACGTTCTAGATAGTATGAATGTGTGTACTAAAATGAATGTAATTCAGACATAGCCTACTACATCCGCCATGCTGTCATAATCATGTGACCTACCAGTGTCAGTTATGTCGCTTCACTGCCAGTACCCAGTGGTGGACAGTAACGAAGTAAATGTAATTCGTTACTGTACTTAAGTAGCTTTTTTGCGTATCTGTACTTTACTGAAGTATTTAAATTTGGGAAGACTTTTACTTTAACTCCACTACATTTCAAAGTCAAATATCTTACTTTTTACTCTACTACATTTTCAAAATCAGTCGTTCCTTTTTATTTATGAGTGGATAAAAACTTAACTGGTCAAACGAGCCACCTATCACAGTAGCCTACAACGTGCGCGCTTTGTTTTGAACTTGCCTTGGTGGTATCTACTAAGCGCGAACCAGAGCCGTTAAATATGAGAGTTGCGACCATAGACAGTATATAAGAGGTTGCGACACACACGGCTTGTTCGACTTGAACCGGCGCTGCACAGACCGATCAGTTTATGACATCAAAGTATAGAGCGAAATCGCGAGAGCGATTGAAAAGCATACAGAGCCGTCTACTCTCCGCTCTTGCGGTATTTTAATGTCATTCACCGATTGGTCTGTGCAGTGTGCCGTTTCAAGTCGAGCAAGCCTACTGTGATCTCGCCGCCGCGCGGTCACGTGATTCGTGTAGCTCTCAATAGTTCCAAACAATTTGTGTTGCCAATAATTTTAAGCGGGGCAGAGAGCAGCAGCTATTATTGCAGCAATTATCGGTAAATACTGACGCATAATGAACATTGCTTATTACCTTGACACTAAAATTACTTGCATATAATAGCATTTTTTTTTCTGAGGAGTAGCAGAAACACTGCATTAATACGTTTTGGTGTTTAATTTTGTAGGGAAATTGGCTGCTCCCATAATGTAGTGTGTATATTCAATGGCATTGTGCAGGTTTATGTGAATGTATCATATCATTAGGATGTTTATAATTATGACCATAGACGCTTGTGAAAAATATGTACAGTAAATACTGTAAATGTATTATACCTTATGGGATCAGTCCCCTTCCGTCCAAAATTAAACACACAAAAAATGTATTCAATTCAAATATATATATATATATATATATAGACTAATTATGTAATTAATGTCATTTTATTAATAGATTGATGTGCCAAGAGTGACAGAGTCTTCACGTAGACTGAGTTAAGCAAGAGTCTTGTGACAAAAATTATAATAGGACATTATAGTAATAAAAAAATCATAGTACTTGGATACTTAAGTACATTTGAAGGCAAATACTTTTGTACTTTTACTCAAGTGAATGTTTAAAGGCAGCACTTCTACTTTTACTTGAGTAATATTTTACCTTGAGTATCTTTACTTTAACTCAAGTACATGGTATGTGTACTTCGTCCACCACTGCCAGTACCAAATCCTATCCCATGGCCTTATGGGATAGTGTCCATCATATGCACGCTTCTGAATTTCGTCGGAAGTAGTAGGTCATCCGGCTACTCTTTTATAAGTGCTGTGAATTCTAACATACTTTTTTTTTTGCCACATAATCTTTTTCGCCTACTATTATTATTGATAGTAGGGAACAGCTGTAGTTCCTGGCAGTAAATTTGGCGCTCTAACGATGATTGACAGAATTTGGTACACATGACAAACGCATTGAATGCCATCTTAGAATCGCCTTAATGTATTTATTGCCTCTGAATGTTGCAAGTTTTGGAATTCCAGTGAGGAAAACAAAGTCATGTCCTCAGAACAAACAAACACAACAGAATTACTGTAGGCCTATATAAAGGCTATTCGCATGAGCATTTTTAAACTAAAGGATTTATACTTTCATTATTCTTCTCATTTCTTATTTGTGCATCCTCGTTTCCTCCTCCTCGCGTCTCACCTCTGTGATGACGTTTAATGTCCCCGACTGCCTCTTTTTTTTTTTACCAGATATAGAAGTCCTGGAGGGCAGAAAAGGGGCACACCAACAGTCTGTTGTAGCCATTTCTTGTTCAAATTGGTAGTATTAGAGGTAGATGTAGTTTTAGATGTACACGGACAAACTCTATGATGATTAGTCAGTGTAGAATTGTGAAGAAATTTTGAAATATGGTTGTGCACTTCTAAAGTTGTTTGTCTTGCAATGTTTTTTTTTGTGGTTTTTGCTATCCAGAATCACTGATGTCATCATTAGTGGACCTCTGAACAGCACAAAGTATGAAACTACAACTGGGGAATATGTGATTAACTGGACACCAACTGCAGAGAACTATGGCCAACACTTTCCATTTTGCTTCATTGCAGAAGGACAAAATGGGTATGTTTTATTGAGCAAAAGTACTTTACATTTTTTTAACCGCATTTTAACATAATGTTGTGATTGTTGATAAAAAAAAAATCTTTGTTTTAAGGTCCAATATTTACCACTCTGAGATGAGGTGCGTTGTTGCAAAGGTGGATTCTGAAGGTATAAAGCAGACCCAAATGATAATTCCGCTGGGATGAATGACATGAATTAAAATGTAGTTTGTTTTGATTTCAGTAAAATCATTTCATTCATTGCATTTTGGGGCTTTTAGTCCATGTCTATTGGCTTTAAAGCATCTATATGCTGGTGTGCTCTTAAAGGTGGACAAAATTAACCTTAAGCAGATTTACTGTATATTATATTGTACATTTAAAATGTACATTATTTATCTGGAAAAGCAGAACACTAGTATTTATAACTCATCTTGCACTACATATTTGTCCCCACCCACTTCAAAAAGTTGTTAATTTTCCATAGAAATGTCCTTTTCTGAAGAAATGTTTATGCATGCCTATGATTATTAATGTTATTTTTAGGACCCGTGGCACATGTAACCTGCACACAAAACTCAATGTCAGTGACAATTGAGAAATCCTCCATCGAAAGACTCAATGATGGCCATTTGAGACTGATAGATCCGTCTTGTCAGGTTTACTCCAATGGTTCTTACATTTTCGCCAGCACACTCCTAAATGAATGTGGCACACAGTTTGAGGTGAGACGCCCTAGCAAATCAACATTTACAATCAGATCTTGTGAATTCCAGAGCTAAACTATTTCAAAATGTCTGTTTCTTTGAAGGAGAACAATAATGAACTCATCTTCAGGAATAAAATCAGTACATTCGATGATCCCAGGAAACTTATAACCAGGAAGAATCAGCTAGAAATTGAAATCCTGTGCAAGTACCAGAAAAGGACAAACCTTACAATGGAGTTTGATACTCACAGATCGACACGCATCATCTCAGAAAGGGGTTTTGGCACATTCAGCTATCAGTTTGAGTTTTATACTTCAGGCAATTTCAGCATGAGAAGGGATCCAAAATCCTACCCGCTTGAGTACAGTGTGGGAGATAAGATATACATGCAGATTGAACCTGTCACTCCAGTCCAAAACACTGAGGTCTTCCTCAAGTCGTGTGTGGCTACACCTTACGATAATAACAATTACCCCATCTCTTATCCCATCATCACCAATGGGTGAGATTCTACAAACTCCTGAACATTTACACATTCTATCCATATGTTACACAATATGCTTCTCTTTTCAGTTTGTCACACAAATGAATTAAGTGCTTTTTATTATTTCAGATGCATCGTAGATGAAACGGTCCAGATTATCTCAAGCCACAAACCATATGTCCAGTTTGAAATGGAGGCGTTCAAATTCATCGGGCTCCATGACCAGGTAAGAATGGCATTTAGTCCAGAATATGTATGTGAGCGAAATGAATGAAATTTAAGTTGAAATGACTTAAATAGACAAGTTGATATTTGTGAAATTTAAGTGGAATTTAAGGCAGCAACTTTTTTTTTACAGTTTATACTGATATATACTGACTTCTATAGTCAGTTTAATGCAATTTAAGTTGAAATGACTTACATATCCAAGTAGATCCAACTTTTTTTACAGTATGTATTTATATATATAATATATAATTATATATAAAATTAATTTTTGTACATTATAAATGTCTTTATACTGTCACTTTTGATCAATTTAATGCATCCTTGCTGAATAAAAGTATCTCTTAAAAATAGATATATTGCTGAGGCCAAATTTTTTCAATTGTAGATTCATTCATTCATTAACATCTGGGCACAATATATTCCATACAATTGCAAGGGCGATTAGTAACTTTTAGAAATTTTGAATAGAGGGAGAGATTTTGTGAATGGAATATACCTTTTAACCCTCAAGCTTGCATTCATTGTCGTTCATTTTCAAAGAAACATTTTTTGGTTGATTTTTTAAATATATGTTTCATTTTTCATCTTTAATTGTGACAGTTAATGATCTAGTAACAGTGAATTCTTGAAGTCATGCAGTTGCATTATGGGCCCTTTACATGTTTTTTAAGCGATTTTGGAGCAAGAGAAAATGGACTCATATGGACAAGTGACATAAAATAGAAATATTTAACTCTTTTTTTTTTTTTCTGTCTCTGTCACTGTCTCTTGCCTTTTTGTCTTCCTCTTTTCTTGCTCTTCTATAGGTGTACATCAGCTGCTCAATCATCATATGCGAGGTGAACAATCCCCAGACCCGCTGCTCTCAGGGTTGCGTCAACAGCACAGTCGCTCCACCTTCCCACCAGCCTCACAAAAGAGAGGCTCCCATTCAGACCGACAGCTACTTCATTTCCCAGGGCCCCCTGCGGCTGAAGAGGAGCAGTGCATCAAGTAAGCAGTGCATCTACATGCAACTTGTGCATCAGATGATTGTATACTAAAGAAATGGTGTTAATTGTTACAACCTTTACTCACATTTCAGAGGTCACCATGAGCCAAGGTCTGAATCTAAACCTTGTTATTGTCGCTAGCTGTCTCTTGGCAGCAGTTGCCTTGGCGTGTGGATTGATTGCCTACAGATCCAGGGGGACAAGCAGCAGACGCCAACACATGACCGTGTCATCACATGAGTTTTGAGCTTGTCCGCTGTTTTTTTAATTTATTTTTTTATTATTTGATGCTCCAGTTTTCATGTGAACACTGAGAACTTACAAGATTGTTGGTGCACTAACAAAAATCTGTGATGAAAATGTTTGGTAAAAGGGCTTTTCTTTCATTAATTTTAGTTATGTGAAAGTAATGTGACTTTAAATCAGATTGGGAATACATCAGCTTGAACCAAATGTTGTTCATTGGTTTATATAGTCATATATTGCAGAAGGAGCAAAGCAAATGTGTAAACAGAACTAGAGTTGTGGTGGTTTCTATGTCACAATATGGTTGCCAGGGTTTTTTTCAGTGGTATTCTGTGGTGGTTTAAATTTTTTTTTATCATTTACTCATGTCATTTCATATCCGTATCACTTTTTTTTTTCTTCTTCTTTTTCTTTTTCTTTTTCTATACAAGATGAAAGTCAGTCCAGTTTGGAATGACATGAGGGTGAGAAAATTATGACAGAATTACATTTACAATTACATTGTGAAATATCCCTTTAAGTTGGTTGCTTACTGGCCAATCAAGTACTGGCATATTAGCTTTTGATTCTTTTCTGTGATTTAGTCCCAGCTGTCTAATTCTCAACCAATTCATAACTGAAAGTGCTCACAGAATTCTATACGGGTTTATTTGTAAAGAATTCAAATGTTTTAGTTTTATATGTTGATATATAATGCTTTTCATTTCTATGTATTATGTTAGTGGATATAAATGGCGTAATTCTTCATGAAAACTGTGAAATTCTTTTTAACTTGACTGTACTGCATTATACTTCCTGCATTAAAAATTCTGATTCATCATGGCTGTTTTGTTGAAATGGTGGTTATTCTGATTCACCCTTTAAGCAATTTCAGAGCAAACATCTTGTAAATAGTTTGATAATTATAATGTTTTGGCTATATTGCCCTGCTATAATATTATAGGCAAACGCCTCTAATAAGTGCACTAACACAGCGACCAAGACAAGTCTCACATTGTCAGACTTGCAATAAATAATCACTTGATTCAAATAATAGTGCAAGTGTCAATGAAAGGTTATAGAGACAACGTCAAAATAACCACGTAGACCCAAACACAAGAAGACTTCCAAGGGCATGAGTTTGTCTACCACACATCCATACATATATTCTGATCTGCCTTCTAAATAACGCACAATAGCTTTCCAAAGAGAAAATGTTGAGTCAAATGAAATATGTTTTCATATAAATATATATATACAAAAACAGTAAGAAAACTGATTTATAAATAACTGCTCACAACATTCACCGAAATATATTTTTGATAAGTCAACAAAACAGTCAAAGCGTGACTGTAGCAAGTGGAGTTTTTGGCTAAAAAGTTGAAAACGGTCAATTATGTTACCATCAAACTCTGTTACCAAGGTAGAGTAACAATGCTGACAGTATGTAACAAAATTGAATGTAACAGAGTTGACTAACAATACTATAAAGAAACCTGTTTTTGTTAAAAGTAATAAAAAAGGAAGTAACGAGTTTTGCAAGCACTGAATTATTAAAATTGAATATGTTTTCAATAAGATACTGGAAAGAGTTATCCACCATCAAAAAAATGTATCTGCCATTTATTTGCCTGCATTGTTCCCATCTGCAATAAACTGTTTGTATCCGTTAATCTGTCTTCAAGTCTGGTTTATCCTGACAGCAATAAAGGATGCGGATGCACATACACTATATTTGAAAAAATATTTTTTACTCTACATTGCATGTAATTTAAAAATTACAAAAACTGTCAAAAGCATTCATTGTGCTGAATAAATCTGACATGTACAGTAGCAGGTATCAACAACATACTGTATTTATTGAATTACAGTGGTTTGCTGTGAAATTTCCACGGAATCTTAATTTTGAGTTCCACTAGAGAGAACAAATCATAAAGTGGTGTTTTATGCAAGTTTTCTGCATTGGTATTTAAGTAACAATTTACAATAAGGTTTAATTTCTTAACATTAGTTAATGCATTTAGGTATCATAAATGACAATGAGCTACAATTTTGCAGCATTTATTATCTTGGTTAATATTAATTTCTGCCTTTACAGTTTGAAACATTTCAAGTTAAACAAATTTATATATCATAGCATTATGACTGAAAGGTAAATAACAATGAACAATAGAATCTTTAAAGTATAAATTATGAAAAAAAAGTGTGGCTAGTCTCAAAATAAAACATACAAAAATAATAATTTTAATATTGTAATAATATTGTTCTAAATATGGATACGTTTATGCGTGACTTCGTGAAGTGAAGAATTTACTAATTAACTGGGTTGTTTCCTTGTGCAGTTCTTCATGATTATTCACACACCACCATAAATCTAGTTTAACTAGGCGTTATTCACCCAGCAGCATGCCTTTTTTTATTGAATTACATTTTTGTCATTCTATTCCGTGTAAACACACCTGCTTTCTATGTAAAACTGGCATGACTGTCTAATGATTTGATGCTGCTAACCTGACAAATGCAGTTCTTCATCAAAGGCACATTGTTGCAGCTTTTTAGACATTTTACACATCAGGGGCAGTGAATGGATTGTGGCAGTCTATGAGCACATGACATCTGAGGCTTTAACCTTGAGAACAGGGAAAATAACAACAACACAAGTGCTATGTGCAACTGACTCGTAATATATACCCAAATATACTGATCGAGAGACTTGTGAGATAAGTGTTACAGGCATGTCCAGGTTAAGGAGTCTAATGAGCAAAGAAGCTCCTAATAAGCCTCTCAGTTTTTGTCCTCAGACTATGGAAGTGCTTGCCAGGCATCAGGCTAAACAGACAGTTATCAGGGTTGTTGGAGTCCTTGATGATTTTAAAGCTCTATTTCTGCATCGTCTCAGATGGTTGTCATGCAGAGAGGGGAGAGCAGACCCTGTGATGTACTCAGCTAAACGCACTACTCTCTGCAGAGCTTTACAATCCTTATTAGTGCAGTTCCCATACCGCACTGAAATACATTGAGTAAGTTCGCTTTGTATTGTCACTGTTCTACTAGTATGTAGCACACCCACCAACCATTCTCCCAACTGTAAGTAATTTTGCAACTACATGTCAACTAACACACATTAGAGTATTAGTACACTGTTAGGTTAGGCTTCGGATCAGGAGAATAAGTTTACATGTACTTGCAAAGTTACTTATAGTCAGTAGAATGTCTGTTGGGGAGCATCAAATTAAAGTGTTATATTAAACAGACAGTCTAGCCTACTAATACTCTGAGTGTTAGTTGACATGTAGTTGCAAAGTTACTTATAGTTGGTAGAATGTATAAAGTGGTCTATTGAAATAAAGTGTGGTTCCACTTTATGATTTAGTCTCTCTAGAAGTTTCCAGAGACATTTCTTGGCACCCACTGTAATTCAACAAATATGTTTGTCAATACATGCTACGTGTCAGATTTCTTCAGAGCAATTAAATGCTAACAGTTTGGTGGGTGTGCTAGTAGAACAACAGAAAGCGAACTAACTCAATGTATTTCGGTGCGGTATGAGAACTGCACTAATAAGGACTGTAAAGCTCTGCAGCAGAGTAGTGCGTTTAGCTGAGTACATCACAGGGTCTGCTCTTAATGTCTAAAGTGGACTATCAAAATAAAGTGTAACCAAAAATGTATGAATATGTGAGTGAAATAAAGTAGTAATGACTGAAAATTTAGCGAAATAAACTGTTCTACATATCAATAAAATTTACACACTTGACTTGGTGCTTCAGGCAAACGTGGAGGAGTTTACGAAATAGCCTAACTGAACCGTTTCTGACTGCATTATCTCTGAATTAGTCACTCACCACCAATTATCCAGTTTAACTAGGCGTTATTCACTGGTATCGCCCTGCAGTATGCCTTTTTTTCATTAAATTATTGTCATTTTTTCTGCATATAAACCTGCTTTCTATGTATTTATGCAGGGATGCTGTTAAACTGTCAACGAAGGGAGGTAAGTTTGCTTTACACACCTCTTGACTCTTCTTCTTTTTGGTGTTTATTGGCGGTTGGCAACCTAGCTTATTGGTGTCACGAAACACACACGGGAAAAGGGAGATCCAATTGCAGTATTTTAATAGGGTATTCCGTACTCACAATCCAGTCCAGGCCAGGGTCAAAATCCAATGAGTCAATCCAAAACAAGAAAACAAACAAGAACAGGCAAAAACAGACTACCAGAAGTGGTGTGACAATATACAAGGACTCCATGACAATGACTAAACAGACAGGGTATATATCCACACAGATACTAACAAGGTGACGGGAAACAGCTGAGTGCAATGATCAATGAGTGACAGAACAGGATGATGGGAAATGTAGTTATGAGTGAAAGACACCGTGGGGGAAGAGGACCTCTAGTGGTTACCCAGGGAACACAAACCAGACACTGTGACATAACCCCCCCTCTACGGAGCGGCTACCAGACGCTCCAAGACATAACTATAAAACAAAACAAAAGTCCAGGAGGGAGGTGGAATGGTGGAGGATCAGGGGGAGGGATGGGGGGCCAGGTCCATGAAGGGGAACAGAAACTGGGTGACGGCTTAGCCGGCGGCCAGGGTGAAGCAGACAGTCCATCGGGCGGCCAGGGCGAAGCAGACGACCCCTCGGGCGGCCAGGGCGAAGCAGACGACCCCTCGGGCGGCCATGAAGGAGACGACAGTCCATCGGGCGGCCAGGGCGAAGCAGACGACCCATCGGGTGGCCAGGGCGAAGCAGACGACCCATCGGGCGGCCATGAAGAAGACGACAGTCCCTCGGGCGTCCATCGGGCGGCCAGAGTGAAGACGACAGTCCCTCGGGCGTCCATCGGGCGGCCAGAGTGAAGACGACTTTCCCTCGGGCGGCCAGGGCGGAGACTTTCCCTCGGGCGGCCAGGGCGGAGACTTTCCCTCGGGCGGCCAGGGCGGAGACTTTCCCTCGGGCGGCCAGGGCGGAGACTTTCCCTCGGGCGGCCAGGGCGGAGACTTTCCCTCGGGCGGCCAGGGCGGAGACTTTCCCTCGGGCGGCCAGGGCGGAGACTTTCCCTCGGGCGGCCAGGGCGGAGACTTTCCTTCGGGCGGCCAGGGCGGAGACTTTCCCTCGGGCGGCCAGGGCGGAGACTTTCCCTCGGGCGGCCAGGGCGGAGACGACCCTTCAGGAGGCCAGGGCACAGAAACAGGCTCAGGAACAGACACCGGCTCAGGCACAGGAACAGACACCGGAACAGGCACCGGCTCAGGAACAGACACCGGAACAGGCATCGGCTCAGGAACAGGAACAGACATCGGCTCAGGAACAGCCACAGGCTCGTCGGTGGCCATCTTGTCCGGAGACACTGGCTCGGTGGCGGCCATCTTGTCCGGAGACACTGGCTTATGAATAGGAACAGACACCAGCTCAGAAACAGACACAGGCTCGTCGGTGGCCATCTTGTCCGGAGACACAGGCTCGGCGGCGGCCATCTTGTCCAAAGACACAGGCTCTGCCATCTTGTCTGGAGACACCGGCTCGGTGGCGGCCATCTTGTCCGGAGACACTGGCTCAGCAGACGTGACCTGAACAGTCTCTGGATCTGCAGACGTGACCTGAACAGTCTCTGGATCGGCAGGTTGCATCGGTGGAACTGGTAGGGCGAGACACTGGGACGGCGCTGGCAGAGCGAGGCGCTGGGGCGGTGCCGGCAGGGCAAGCCGCTGGAGTGGTGCCTGCAGGGCGAGACGCCGGAGCGGCGCCGGCAGGGCGAGACGCTGGGGCGGCGCCCGCAGGGTGAGGCGCTGGGGACAACCTCCGGGACGACAGCGGGCTGTACGGGAACGACCTCCGGGACGACAGCGGGCTGCACGGGGACGACCTCCGGGACAACAGCGGGCTGCACGGGGACGACCTCCGGGACGACAGCGGGCTGCACGGGGACGACCTCCGGGACGACAGCGGGCTGCACGGGGACGACCTCCGGGACAACAGCAGGCTGCACGGGGACGGTCTCCAGGACATTAGGGAGACGGGAAGTCTTCCTCTTCCTCCGTCGTGTCCGCAAGCGACTGGATGCTGCTCTCTCCCCGGAATTCACCGGGAGCGCAGCACTCTCCTCCCTGATGCGAGCACATAGAGCAAAACAGTCAAATAAAGTCATGCGAGGCTCCTCCTCTTCGGCTCGCAAAATCCCACTCTGCTGCCTCCTCTCCCTCTTGGTGGTTGAGGAAGAGTCACGAAAACCCATACCGCTGGATCTTGACATGATGGAGTCCTTCTGTCACGAAACACACACGGGAAAAGGGAGATCCAATTGCAGTATTTTAATAGGGTATTCCGTACTCACAATCCAGTCCAGGCCAGGGTCAAAATCCAATGAGTCAATCCAAAACAAGAACAGGCAAAAACAGACTACCAGAAGTGGTGTGACAATATAAAAGGACTCCATGACAATGACTAAACAGACAGGGTATATATACACACAGATACTAACAAGGTGACGGGAAACAGCTGAGTGCAATGATCAATGAGTGACAGAACAGGATGATGGGAAATGTAGTTATGAGTGAAAGACACCGTGGGGGAAGAGGACCTCTAGTGGTTACCCAGGGAACACAAACCAGACACTGTGACAATTGGTGCATTACTGCCACCAACTGGAATGGAATATGGATCAGGGACCTGTTTCAGAAAGGAGGTTCAACCAACTCTGAGTTAAAACTTGAACTCTGAGTTGACTTACCCTGAGATGGGAAACTCTGAGTTTTCGGTTACAGAACAGCTGAAATTAGTTAGTTCAATCAACTCTGAGTTGACCTACTCTGAGTTAAGCGCGTGCACCACAACTATAAAAAGCCATTATCAATGGAGCACAGATATTATGAGTCACCATGGCAACAGCGCCAGACAAAAAGAGGTCTTCATATTTCTCACCAGTACGAACATTATTACTGTAATTTTACAGTATTAGAACATTAATACTGTAATTTAATTAAAGGGATTACTCTTAATTCTTCTGTAATTTAAAGTAAAATCTGATGTAATTATATTAGACTATAGAACAGTTCTGTATATTTAACATACATTTTTAAAAGGTATATTTTTAATGTAACATTCTCCCTCTACACACTTTGGTCAATTCAAGAATAATTCATGCAATTGTATATTGTTTATTTGAAAGCATTAAAAGTGCAGTTTCTTGTCTCTCCTTGTATTGTTCAAATGGTTGAGGTTGATATGGGATTTAGTAATAAGTAGACCAATACTTTCTAAAGATAGTCATTATTGCATTAATCTAATTACACTGTTGAAGATGTCATTTGTAGTTAGTAATACAAGTAACTTACCCAACTGTTATAATATCAGAGGTGAAACTGGAAGAACAGTATGTTATTCAACCTAATTTTAATTTTCATGTAGGGGCAATCCTGCAGGTATTAAAAGAACATGGCAGCAGCTGAAAATTAAATATAAAAACATAATTCAATCAAGTAAGGCTTGAGTGTACATGGGTGTAGGCTACCTGACTTTACAAACATTTGACATATTAAATAACTAAAGCATCCAGTGTCTAGCAGTGCAGCAGCATTTTTGGCTGAGGGACTTGTAGAGGCCTCATAAAATGTAGAGGTTTACATACGTGTTATTTTTGATATTTCCATTTATTTTACTTTGGGTTGGGTTTTTTGTTGGTCCCAAAAGATTCTGATGGTAATATCTGTCTTTTGGAGCCTCCTGTCCCAACAGAACCCCAGGCAGTTGTAAGTAGCCTACTCAATACACCAGAAATGATGACAAATAGTGTTATAAAGTGTACTCAACCAAATGCTCATCTTCACAGGACGATGGGGATAAAGAGTTTCTGCTGCCACAGAGAGGCCTACAGAGGTAAT
This sequence comes from Leuciscus leuciscus, assembly GCF_965113295.1. NCBI lineage: Eukaryota > Metazoa > Chordata > Actinopteri > Cypriniformes > Leuciscidae > Leuciscus > Leuciscus leuciscus. The sequence goes on from NC_138734.1 coordinate 26,742,317, forward strand.
GTTAATATTATGTGTCTACACATCAAACAATCTACACATTCGGATTATTTCAAATTTTTATGTGGAGTAGCCTATAGAATCAAAGTTTAAATCTAAGTATAAACGGGTATTCTTATCTCTCCCCCGCCCCCAGAGTGTGGAAGAACAGCAGGAGGAGGGTCCATCAACTTCGGGTGCACAGATGAACCACAGTTCAGTGATTCTCAGTAAATGCCACAGTTTAATTCTGTAGAATTTGTTTAGAACTACATTATGTAACTCTAATCTACTACTGTATTTTCAGTTGCCAGTTAAGGAGTTATATAGACTTCATCTTATAAAAAAAAATTGGGGAAAAAAATAGCAATATTTTATTTATTAATAAAAGATCAATTTTATTAATAAAAATGTACTGAAAGAATGAATGAGGTGTTTAAACACCACTTCCTCTTTAAAAAAGGGGAGGAGACCGATAGAAACTCTGGGTTTACTGAAGAAAACCTGCTCCTGACCAGGTTAGGTTCACAGAGTAAGTTACCATGGTAACTGACTCTGAGTATAAGTTACCTCTCTTTCAGAAACGGGCTTGACTTACTCTGCTTTCTCAGGTTTAACATACCTCCCATTCTGAAACAGAAAACCCAGAGTTTCCCTCATTTCAGGGTTAACATACTCAGAGTTTTCACTTAACCTCCTTTCTGAAACAGGCCCCAGGTTATTTACTTTTATACAAAATATAAATAAACATAAAAACCAAGCAAAACAAATAAACAAACTGGAAAATAAAACAGAATAAATAAACAAAAAAACAAAAAACCCGCTATATTCTTTTATATAATTTACTTTCTTTCACAAATTTAATAATTTCATCATACAACTTATGATCTACCCTTAATAGACCTGATAAAGTAAGGTCATGATGTTTTACTTTCTTCAATGATTGAATAAGGTGACATCTCTTATTGTTATATTTCCTACAATGGATTAATACATGCTCAACTGTTTCTTGTTGGCTACAGTGTATGCATTCCCCAGTTGGGTGTTTTCCAATTTTATATTGTGTACTGTTAAGTCCAGTATGACCTATTCTCATCCGAGTTATAATACTTCCTTCTCTTCGATTCCTGCTCTCCCTCCTCCCAGCACCAACTTGTTTTTGTATATTGTATAAATGTCTACCTGTTTCATTATCATCCCAATATACCTGCCATACTGATTGTGCATATGTTCTTATGAGTACTTTAGCTTCTGCTTTACTTAATGGGACCTGAAAATCTATTTGCTTTATTCTTAGAGTTTGTTTAGCCAGAATATCCACCTTCTCATTTCCTTCCACACCAACATGAGCAGGGACCCAAATGAAACGTGTAGAAATACCCATAACTTTCATATTATACATCTTACAGAATATCTCATTGATAATATCCATCCTAACTAATGACCTGCCAGATCGTAAACTTTCAAGTGATGAGTATCTGATGCAATGACAGTGTTTTTTTATTTTCTTCTCCTCTATCCACTGCAGGGCCAGTAATATTGCCAACAGTTCTGTTGCATATACTGACAAATGATTGGTCACTCTTTTCTTAATAAAACAATCTCTCATTGGAATATATACTGCTGCACCTGCAAATCCTGTTTCAGGATCTTTGGATCCATCTGTAAATAAAAACACTTATTCTGGATAATGTTCCTTAAAATAATTCTGGACTACAGTATAAACCATGTTGGAAGTTGTACCAAATTATCTTTCAATTCCTGCTGTATGTTGAGGTCAACATTTGGCAAAGGGAATAACCAAGGAGGAATGGAAGAAATTGAAACTGTATTACTGTACTGTAATTGGTGTAATCCTATATTTCTTGCCTTTGCATTACCTATCCATCCAAAACTAGTATAATTTGTTTCATTATGTTCCCAACATTCTGTTAATACACTTTTGACAGGATGCAACTCATTATGTCCCTGGAGATTAACCCAGTATGCCACCATTCATTTCAATCTTCTGATTCTTGAAGGCATTTCTCCCATTTCCACCTGCATCGATGATACAGGAGATGTTTTAAAGGATCCACTGCAGATTCTCAGAGCCTGAGCTTGCAAAACATCTAATCTCTTGAGGTTTGATTCTGCTGCTGACATGCAAGCAATACATCCATAATCAAAAACAGATCTCATGGGTGCCCAGTATATATTTTGCAGAGATGATCTACTTGCTCCCCATTCCCTTCCTGGGGCCCGTTCTTCGTACGTTGCTTAAAACATCCGAGATCAAACGAGACATCCAAGATGATATCATCGTGCTAATCATGATCTGGCTAATTAGGTTCTTCGAACACAACTGCCGGTTATGATAGCTGGATTGAGTTAGTGAGATAATTGCGCGTTCATGCGCTTGTTTAAAAGGGGATATGTATCGATAATAGAAACATTGATCAGCAACGCTGCTATTGGCTGCTCACCATGGCCAAAGAGCGCACTCAGTTTTTCAACACAGCAGAGCAATAATTATTACTGGAAGGGTATGAGTTTGAAAAAAATAATTAAAACGCCAGGGAACACCTCAAAGTGTGCAAAAGCCAGGAGAGAGGGCTGGCAAAAAGTAGCAGACAAATTAAATGTGTAAGTGTTCCATGTTATGGTTATATCACTTATTACAGTATATATTCTTGTATTTTAATAATTTCATGATTGCTTAATGTCAGAGCCAGCTCAGGACCCACTAGAACATGGAAACAAGTAAAAGTGAAGTACACGAATATTCTTCAAACTGGTAATCTTTTCTACTTCTACTGTTTAGTCTCTTTTACCAAAAACATTTTAAATGATGTGTTTGTCTGTTTATAACAGCAATCAAGAAAAAGGCGGAGCAGAAAAAAACAGGTGGTGGTCCTGCACCCCCACATTATACCCCGGCAGAAGAGCTGGCCCTTGGGCTAAATGAGAACCGACCCATTGTGGAGGGCATCCCTGGGGGCAGCTCTTCCTTAGACCTAAAGCCAGTGACAGCAACGCTCGATGGTGTTTTAAGCCCCCAATGGCTCCTTAGAGGCAGCTAACCCTACCCTCAACCTTAAACCTACCCATCCCCTCGCTGCCTGGAAGGCGCCGTTGGGGGCATAAAACACCAAACACCGACAGGAACACCTTAATTACAGGTAAATGATTTTTAAATCATCTTGCTACACTATAAATAATTTGTTGCTGCATTAAATTATGTCTATAATCCAAATGGCTGGTACAGTCATTTCAACAGATAAATAATGAGTCAATTGCTTTGACTTGTGAAGGTGAAAACTGCATAACTTAATGTAAAAATATTTTGCAATATGTTATTGATCATGTTTTTTCCTAGTGTAGTTCATTGTAATGCCATTGAGTTCTACTCTTTTGTGTAGTTCTCCATAATACACCAACACTTTTACCTGTTCCCAAGAAAGTGGTGGCTGTGCAGTAAGTGGACTTTTTCTAACTTTACATCAAATGGAAAGAAAGTGCAACACTTTGTGCATTAAATTGGGAAGTATATCCGGGGAAACTTTTACAAAAGAAACACGCACATAAACAAATGCATGTCTCTTTGTAGTCTCGCAAAGCTGTTTACAACAAAAATGTTGAACCTGAAAACTGTTTTTGCGCAAGTGCACTTGCTAATGTCTTTTGGAGGAAGTACTTGTAAGTGCATAAATAACTTTCATTTATAGGTGTGTACATATTATTTCTGACTGCAATATGAGTTGCAGGAGGAAATGCCTACAGACAGGCCTACAGCACAAAGTGAGGTGGGCAGTCTACTTTTCCTTTTTATTTCTGTTGCATGAGGCTTGTGTTTTTAAACCTTTAAGTCTTTTTTTTTTTTTTTTATGGCACAGGGTGATATCCGTACCCTATATAAAAATAATCTTCAACAGAAAATTTAGTATTTTGATCTTAAACAAAAATTAAGGGGAGAAATAGAACTTGACACCTTAAAGAAGAAAAAACTGGCACTAGAGATTGAGTTGCTTCAAAAGGACCTTCAGAGTAAGTGCTAAATACACTATTTTTCACAAGAGTACTATTGCTGACCTCGGATAACAATATATCTTATTGCAGGCAAAAGATTACCATCACTGGCTTTTCTTGAGAAACAATAATTGAAATAAAACTCAATGAACTAAGCATGTTGTCTTGTCTTCTATTATTAATTTAATGAAGGTTTGTGTGTTAATTAAAAAAAAGAAAAAAAGATGGTGTTCCACAATTGCATCTCAGCCACTAGGTTGGTCCAAGTGCACTGGCTGGAGGTCATCAGGCTGCACCTCCACCACAGGGGTCCTCTCCTTTCAGATGGTGGCAATATTGTGGAGGATGGCACATGCAACAATAATGTCACAGGCCCTGTCAGGTGCAACCCTCAGACCCTTCAGACACTGAAATCTTCCCTTTAGTTGCCCAAAGGTCATTTCAATGTGTCGCCTTGTCCTGGCTAGAGCTGTATTGAAACGGGTTTGGGTCAGGGAATGGCGTCATGAAGTACTGCCTGCAGGCATAGCCCCGGTCACCAAGCAGGATCCCATCTTAAGCACCTGGAAAAATGCAGTTTTGTTAGGCTCAGAATAAAATTATGTAATACAGTGAGTTTGAAATTAATTTTTTCCTTACCAGTTCAAATAATGTGCATAAATGTGACTCTCTGAAAATCCTGGAGTCATGCACAGAACCAGGCCATTTGGCTTCCACATTTGTGATGTGGAACATGGAGTCACACACCATCTAAAATATTTGTAATCAGTCAAATGCATACTTTTATTATTTTTTTTATACATTTCTAATCTGGAATATTAAGAATTGTAATAGTAATTTACCTGCACATTTACACTGTGAAATCCCTTTCGCAAAATCCCCTTCATTGGGGCCAGGTGGGGCTTTGATGGGGACGTGTGTGCAGTCTATGGCACCAATCACGTTAGGGAAGCCTGATGAACAAATACTGTAAGTCCTAGGCTACTTTTTGGCATGATCATGGTTACATGATCTTCATTAACAATTATAATGTACCTGCAATGTCCAAAAAATTCTGCTTCACAGCCTGTGGTCTTAAGTGGCTTGGAAATACCACAAAGCCCCCTCAAAACTGTTTGAGTGCCAGATAAACTTTGCGAATGGCACGACATACAGCACTTTTACACAAGTTTTCTGCATCTCCAATAGTGTAAAGGAAAGTGCCACTCGCAAAGAATCGCAAAGCTATCTGTTTTTGCAGTTGTTAAAGCCCGACTCCGACGAGTCGAACATTTAACGTGTGGCTCCAACAAGTTGATAATGTAGATGACACCCTCCCGAGAAAAACGATATCTAGATTATCGCGCTGCGCTAAAGGATCCTGTCGTCGATCTCGCAAAACGCGATTAATTCGAAATGCTCTTCGAATTATTCTGGCACCTTCAGCAACAGGTTCCTGACGTAAAAACGGACAAGACATGGCTGCGAAAGACTTCCCATATCACCTCCGCTTATAAAGCCGGGATCTAATCCTGTTAACATGAAATAAGCCTGCTCGCGAGCAGGTTGATTGCGCACCTGTTGCTATGACAGCAAGTCCAGGATGAGCGTCGAAGAACCAAACAATCCAAGATCAAGCCAAATCGCCAACAATCAAATCCAGCTAACTGAGTTAGCGACGTACAAAGAACGGGCCTCCGATAATCAACGAAGTATGTTGATGACCTTTTTACTTTTGTCGTTAATTTTCAGTGTTGTGTACTCGAGACTCGGACTCGGTCTCGAGACCATATTTTAATGGTCTCGGTCTTGTCATGGACTCGTGTGCATTTTGACTCGGAATTGACTCGACTCGAACATATTAGGACTCGGACTTATTCCCGAGTCCACTCGAGTCCCATTCAAAATATTTCATGGTTGTTACTGTATGTTAATATTTCTTTAAATTGTTGTGTGATTGAAACGTCTAATGATTGCTGATTCACTTTCTTGTGCGCAACTGCGCATGACTTGAGACTAACGTTCGCGCCACGCAAATGCAGCAGGAGCCTGGTCAGATGTGATGTGGAGCCTCTAGCTCAACTATGTAGGCTATTGAAAATGTCTGCCTTATATAGATATCTTTAGGTCTGGTTTTTAGACCCAACCTTAGGTTATCCAACCTCCCTGGTGTCGACTCGACTCGGACTCGACTCTCTTTGGTCTCGGTCTCGACTCGGACTCGACCCTCTCTGGTCTCGGTCTCGACTCGGACTCGAGTGAGCTGGTCTCGACTACAACACTGTTCATTTTATCCAGATGAACTTTCCATGTCAGTTTTCCATCAAACCACACCTCTTGACTCGTTGATTGGGTTGATTAACAGAGTGTGCTCCACTGTCTAATTAGGTTTGATTATCTGAATGTGCTCCACATGTTTAATTAGGTTTAATTCTGAACGTGGCTCCTCCCGAACTTTGTTAATAAAACATCATTTAAGTAGACTAGTTTTTTTTTTATATATATATTTTTTTTTTTTTTTTTTTTTTTTTTTTTTTTTTTTTTGAAATGGTAGGCTAGCCTACTTTTTTGAGTAGTTTAAAAATTGTGTAATTTTACTTGAGTATATTTGAAGTGATGTTTCGGTACTTTTACGCCGCTATTTTCCTTCCGTTTGTGGTCATTAACACTAGAAGTGCCAGAATTCCATAACTACTAGAACTGCCGCGAGCGGTCATTTTGACCGCTAGATTCCAAACTCTATCTCTTTAATGATACCCAATTGAGAGATTAATGCATTAGGATATATTTTAAAAACAAAACAACACCAAACTGTACATTTAAACAAGTTTAATTATACATTTATAAATAATATCTGTAGATGTCCTGAACAAAATAACGGAGTAGCCTATGTTTTCATGTTTCCACTGTTCGATCGCGCCCGCCGACACACACACACACACACACACACACACATTACAGCATTGCAGTCTTGACATTGCAGCCTGTTCATTATAGCCATAATAAAATAGTCAACCTAACATATAAAAATTCCACTGCTCTGTTTATATAGTCAGTATAGCCTCGTACAATTCGTACCATTTTGCACGTGTGAAGAGGATGATTTTTTCCGTCGATATTGGAACGTGAGTGAAGTACAAAGCCTATAATAAAGTAGTTTAGTTTAAAATAGTTTACCATCCAAATACATCGCAAATGTTGAAACATTTTGATTCTTATTAGAGAATTACGTGAGCCTAACGCTGCTTACTTTCACTTTCGCTTATAAAGTATTTCATTTTGGCTTGTTTATAGTTATTTTTTCATTCTTGTTCTGTTCTGAATATCATTACATTTAAATTATTTGTTGTTGAATATGTTTTGTGTATTTTTACCACATTTTATTGTTGTGTATATTGGTATAGCCTATAATAATACCGCGAAATTCAGTGCGGTCAATATGACCGTCTATGGCCGAAATAGGTAAATATGTTCATTTGTTTTTTTGCCTTATGTGCAATTTATATGAAAAACATTTTAAATGAAAATACAGACACTTTTAGGAAAAGTCAGGTACTGGCAGGATTTTATTTATTTTTTCAACAAAGTTATTGCAGATATAAAATTCAAAACGGTCAAAATGACCGCCATGGCACTTCTAGTGTTAATCGTTGCATAATTGTTTTAAATTTTTATTTTTTATCCATCAACGTGATTGGATCGAGTAATCGGTCTCGTGACTGTTGTCAAATCAAATTCTGCATAGAAAACTTTAACCGATAGCGTGGCTGTTGTGGAAGTGCATTCTTCAAGCATCAATTCAATCGAGATATCAGCTTCTTCTTGAAATATGCTAAGGTACATTTCTGCTTAATATGATATAGGCTGGCCTATCTACAGGGCCTGACCTTTGGTCTGAGGTTGGGGTATTTCGTACAGCGTAAACTCCCTCTAGCGCTACGTTCATAATGTGCGCGTAAATGGGGTGCGCGCTCCCATTTACTTAATTTAAAGACGCGCGTCGCGATCTGCACACTGCTGCGTCTGTCCCTCGCGCTCTACATGCAGCATCACTTGGAGAAGTCAGCAGCTCGTTGAGTTTTTAAGAGTTTATTATGAGCACGGGGACGGTGTGTTGGGGACATTCGAAAACTGTGGAAAAACCCCTTCTGTACTGAAATTGGAGGACCAGATTCAGTATTCATGGATTTCATCAGGTCCCTTTCCACAGGTGTATTAATCAAGCACAATGCAGTCTGCATTCATAATCTAGGTGCTTGATTTTATACACCTGTGGAAAGGGACCTAATGAAACCCATGAATTGCAGTGACCCATGGCGTTAACTTGAACTGCGTTTCTGTAAGTGCGTGACTACTGCTCGTTAATAAACAACGTTTTTTGATTGATCCATTCCATACAATCCGCCTTCATTTAGCAAGTGCACTTGCGCAAAAACATTTTTCAAGTTCAACATTTTTGTTGTAAACAGCTTTGCGAGACTACAAAGAGACATGCATTTGTTTATGTGCGTGTTTCTTTTGTAAAAGTTTCCCCGGATATACTTCCCAATTTAATGCACAATTTTCCTTACAAATTATAATATCAGCATTACAATTTGAGTAAATGCATTAGTTAATGCATTTAGGTATTAAATGACAGTGAGAAACTATTTAGCAGCATTTATTATCTTGGTTACATATTAACTTCTTTACAGTTTGAAACATTTCAAGTTAATCAAATGAATATATCATAGCATTATGACTGAAAGGTAAATAACCATGAACAATAGAATCTTTAAAGTATAAATTATTATGTGAGAAAAAAAGTGTGGCTAGTCTCAAAATAAAACATACAAAAATAATAACTTTAATATTGTAATAATATTGTTCGGATAAGTTTACGCATGACTTTGTGGAGTGAAGAATTTACTAATTAACTGGGTTGTTTCCTTGTGCAGTTCTTCAGGATTATTCACACACCAAATCTAGTTTAAGTAGGCGTTATTCGCCCAGCAGCATGCCTTTTTTTATTGAATTACATTTTTGTCATTCTATTCCGTGTAAACACACCTGCTTTCTATGTAAAACTGGCATGACTGTCTAATGATTTGATGCTGCTAACCTGACAAATGCAGTTCTTCATCAAAGGCACATTGTTGCAGCTTTTTAGACATTTTACACATCAAGGGCAGTGAATGGATTGTGGCAGTCTATGAGCACATGACATCTGAGGCTTGAGAACAGGGAAAATAACAACAACACAAGTGCTATGTGCAACTGACTCATAATATATACCCAAATATACTGATCGAGAGACTTGTGAGATAAGTGTTACAGGCATGTCCAGGTTAAGGAGTCTAATGAGCAAAGAAGCTCCTAATAAGCCTCTCAGTTTTTGTCCTCAGACTACGGAAGTGCTTGCCAGGCATCAGGCTAAACAGACAGTTATCAGGGTTGTTGGAGTCCTTGTTGATTCTTCAGGATTATTCACACACCAAATCTAGTTTAAGTAGGCGTTATTCGCCCAGCAGCATGCCTTTTTTATTGGATTACATTTTTGTCATTCTATTCTGTGTAAACACACCTGCTTTCTATGTAAAACGTACTCGGTTACTAACGTAACCTCGGTTCTCTCTAGAAGAGGGAACGAGTACTGCGTAAGATATCTTACGCTAGGGGAAAATCCTTTTTCCGCGAGATATTGAAGCCAAAAAATTATCCTTAATTTTGTAATAATGCAAAACGCGTTGTGGCAGCATACAGACATAGGCGAGGCAGCTCGCGCGCCTATTGGCTGTTCTGCGGCAACTGCAGCAGCCTATCGAGCGAGGCCTGGCGTGACGCCAGACCCAATGAGGGTGCTTTGCGCCCACTGCGTCACATCCCGCCGAAACGGGCGTGGTCTAGGCCTATAAATACCGCTCGCAGGCAGCTATTATCTGGTTTTTCATCATCGAAGCAACCAGAGTGTGTGCATGCACGGCAAGATACGCAGTACTCGTTCCCTCTTCTAGAGAGAACCGAGGTTACGTTAGTAACCGAGTACGTTCTCTTACGAGAGGTCTCTCGTACTGCGTAAGATATCTTACGCTAGGGGACCCAATGCAAAACGCCGTGCATGCTGGGATCTGACACCAAAGACCCAAGGGCGAAAGCCCGGGGTTTATATAGTGCACAATCACCCAGGGAACTCACAGGGAGTCCGGGAAGAGGGAGGGGCGAAGCCGCACTCTTCCACATATGGCAGCGTCGCTTAGACGCAAATTTCATCATACAGACGGTGGGGTACGGCCTGAACTGATGGGGAAATGTGGGTCTTACACAGTTTGCCCAGGCCATGCCTCTCGTGGAGTGCGCTCTGACACCCAATGGGCACTGCATGCCCTTGGAGGCGTATGCTAGCACTATAGCATCAACTATCCATCTGGATAGGCTCTGTTTCGACGCGGCTAGTCCCTTAGAACGCCCGCTGAACGAAACAAAGAGCTGCTCTGTCTGTCTGAAAACAGACGAGCGAGACACATAAGCTCGTAATGCCCTGACTGGGCAAAGGAGGCTCGCGTCTCTTTCCCCATCAGGGACCGGTAGGGCTGACAGGGAGATAACCTGCGCCCTAAACGGTGTGTTGAGGGATTTTGGAACATAACCGTGCTTAGGTTTGAGTATAACCTTTGAGTCGTTAGGCCCAAATTCCATGCACGTCGCGCTCACAGAGAGCGCGTGTAAGTCCCCTATGCGCTTCACTGAAGCGAGAGCCAGCAGAAACACAGTCTTGAAAGACAGATGTTTCAGATCAATCGTCTGTAAAGGCTCGAATGGTCCACCTTTCATGGCTTCCAGCACCGTAGAAAGGTCCCATACGGGGACTGAGGGAGGTCTGGGAGGATTCAGTCTCTTAGCCCCTCTAAGGAAGCGGATGACTAAATCGTTCCTTCCTATTGACTGACCAAGCGTTGTTCTCGAGAACGCTGCTATAGCCGCCACATAAACTTTGAGCGTGGAAGGGGTCCTGCCCTTATCCAACAGCTCTTGTAGGAAGGAAAAGCAACTCCGTCACTCCACAGTCTGTGGGTGACACGCCACGGGCTGTGCACCAGCCCGAAAACACTGACCATTTCGAGGAGTAGAGACGTCTCGTAGACGGAGCTCTAGCCTGCGTGATCGTGTTTAACACTCCTTTAGGGAGTTCAACATGTACCCTTTGATGGCCCAGACATGAAGGGACCACAATTCCGGGTGAGGATGCCAGATCGAGCCGTGGGCCTGAGAGAGGAGGTCTCTCCTCACTGGTACTGGCCATGGGGCAGTGCTCGCCAGCTGCATCACAACTGGGAACCAAGGTTGGTTTTCCCAGAACGGTGCTACAAGCAGTACTGAGCATCCTTCTTCCCTGATCCGCTCTATCACCTGAGGCAGGAGAGAGACGGGGGGAAAAGCATAGAGCGGCCGGCGGGGCCATACATGAGCCAGCTGCTCTTGGAGAAAAATTCCGGACAGTGAGCGTTTTCTTGAGACGCGAACAGGTCTACTTCCGCTCTGCCAAATTTCTTCCACAGCAGTTGGACTGTCTGTGGGTGTAGAGACCATTCACCTGCCGGAACATTGTTCCTGGACAGTCTGTCTGGTCCTATGTTTAGGAGCCCTGGCTCTCAGCGAGCGCAGGTTGCGCTGAGCCCATACCAGGAGGCGTTCTGCTAGCCTGTGCAGGTTCCTGGACCTGAGGCCGCCCTGGCGATTTATGTAGGACACCACAGACATGTTGTCCGAGTGGACCAGGACGTGGCGTCCTTTTATTTGGGGACAAAAAACGCGTCAGCGCGTTGTCTACTGCCAACATTTCGAGGCAGTTTATGTGCAGAAGCTTCTCCCGTTCTGACCACTGGCCGAAGAACGGTCTGCCCTCGAGCAGCGCTCCCCATCCCGAGGTGGATGCGTCCGTAGACACTACCCTCACCCTCGAGGAAGTCCCCAGGCTTACACCTGATTGGTACCAGTCGTCCGCTTTCCAAGGTTTCAGAGCTGTGACGCACTTCTGATTGACCTTGAGACGAAGCAGACCGGATGTCCACGCTCGGCGTGGGACTCGCGCTTTCAGCCAGAACTGCAGTGGGCACATGCGGAGCAGGCCCAGCTGGAGCACTGATGATGCTGAGGCCATGAGACCCAGCATCTTCTGAAATTTCTTGAGCGGGACAGATGCGCCGCAGCGGAAAGAGTTTGCTGCACGCTGAATGTCTACCGCGCGCTGTGGTGATAGTCGCGCTATCATGGACAGCGAGTCCAGCTCTGTGCCCAGGAAAGATATCGTCTGACTGGGGGACAGAGAGCTCTTCGCCCAATTGACTCTGAGACCCAAATTCTCGAGGTGATCGAGTAAAATGGTCGTGTGCTCTATGAGCACTGAGCGAGATTGCGCTAGAATCAGCCAATCGTCCAAATAGTTCAGTACTCGCACGCCCCTCATTCTGAGGGGTGCGAGCGCCGCATCCATGCACTTCGTAAATGTACGGGGTGCCAGTGATAAACCGAACGGCAGGACTATGTACTGATATGCCTGGCCCTCGAAGGCGAATCTCAAAAATCGCCTGTGACGTGACGCTATCTGTATTTGAAAGTACGCGTCTTTCAGATCTATTGACACGAACCAATCTCCTCGGCGAATCTGCGCGAGGATTTTTCTGGTCGTTAGCATCCTGAACTGTCGCTTCACAAGCACTCTGTTCAGTTGCCTTAGATCTAGTATGGGTCTGAGACCCCCGTCTTTTTTCGGTACCAGGAAGTATCTGCTGTATAGCCCGCCTTCGCTCTGAACTTGAGAGAGAGGCTCTATGGCCCCTTTGCTCAATAGTTTCGCCACTTCGGCTCGAAGTAAATGTGCTACTTCTGTTTTACCGTGGTCTCGACGCGCACCGTATAGCGGCGAGGGCGTCGGCGAAACTGCAGCGAATAGCCTCTTTTTATAATGTTTAGCACCCACTTCGAAACCCCAGGCAGCTTTGCCCATGCATCTGCATGAATAGCTAGGGGTTGAATACGAAGCGTGCTCCGTTCGCTCAGCGATGGAGAGGCTTCGGTGTGCTTTAACACAAGCGTCGCGCTCGTGACATTTGAGGCAGGGGCGCGCTGATAACAGCGGGCAGATTGCCCGCGCTCGACTCCTCTGCGGCGGTCAACCGAGAGGGGGAGGGCTGGGCGAGTCCCGTAGGAACTGTCATGTCTGTGCGTGGATGTGGGCACGGGATAGCGGGCACATTTACCACACCGAAAGCATTGTCCGCTTGAGTGAAGCGAATGCACGTTGGTTTCGTTTTTACAGAAACCGTGAGACATGCATAACGTAGTGTTTGTGGGCACTGGGTAGTGGGCACATTTACCACGTTTTAATGCGCAATCGATCTGAGTCGATTTATGTGCGCGAGCCCTGTGTGACGGGCTGTGCTTGTGTGTAGAGATGGGCACTGGGCATTCTTTCTACACATAAAACACCATCGGCCGTGGCCGGGACACCAGAAAATTCACTCTTATGGGATTTATCTGGGTAGCCGTAAAAGCGCCGTTTGTGTGCAGGCAAGCGTGCTGCGTCGCCGACTTGTTTACTGCAGAATACACTGGAACAGTCACATTTACTGGAACTGAACGAGCGAGAAGTTGCCATAGAAACAGAGAGCGTCAACATGCTGGCGTTTATTGCAGGCCTGCGTGCATTACAACAGGCTCGTTCACTGCAATATTGACATTTCCAGTCGCCTGAATTTCAGAGGGGAATGAGAAATGTATGAGAAAAGGAGGTCGGTCCGTCCGCAGCGGGACCAGAAACACTCTCTTTTCTCCTTACGCCAGTGACGCACGGAAAACCATAGAAACGGTGTTTGGGTGCAGGCGAGCGGGTTGTACAACGCGCTCGTTGGCTGCAAAATACACATCTGCAGTCGCCTTTTCAGGGAACTGACAGAGCGAGCATTGACGGCATAATTGTATCTGCCGGTAGACCCGGGATCGAACACGGGTCTCTCGCGCGCGAAAACCTGAGAGTCTGCCACTGGGCCACAGGGGGAGACACATTGTCACTCAGTTAGCGCGAGTATTATCAGAGAGCGTCAATGTGCTGGCGTTTGTTTGCAGGCATGCGTGTATTACAACAGGCTTGCTCACTGCAATACTGACATTTCCAGTCGCCCGAACTTCAGAGGGGAATGAGAAATGTATGAGAAAATGGAGGTCGCTCCGTCCGCAGCGAGACCAGAAACACTCTCTTTTCTCCTTACGCCAGTGACGCACGGAAACCATAGAAACGGTGTTTGGGTGCAGGCGAGCGGGTTGTACAACGCGCTCGTTGGCTGCAAAATGCACATCTGCAGTCGCCTTTCAGGGAACTGACAGAGCGAAGTATTGGCGGCATAATTTATCTGCCGCTAGACCGGGATTCGAACACCGGTCTCTCGTGCGGAAAAACCTAAGATTCCACCACTGAGCCACAGGGGGGGAACACAAAGGCTTTCAGATGCACGAGCATATAAGAGAGCGTCAACATGTTTTCTTTGGCGTTTGCTTGCAGGCGCGCTTGTATTAAAACAAGCTCGTTTGCTGCAATATTGATATTTCCAGTCGCCTGATCAGGGAACTGAGAAATGTATGAGGAATTGAGGTCAGTCCATCCTCGGTGGGACTAAAAACACTCCTTTCTCCTTTCGCCGGTGAGTGACGCATGAATGGGGCGCAGAGTGGTATTTATAGGCCTTCGGCGGGATGTGACGCAGTGGGCGCGAAGCACCCTCATTGGGTCTGGCGTCACGCCAGGCCTCGCTCGATAGGCTGCTGCAGTTGCCGCAGAACAGCCAATAGGCGCGTGAGCTGCCTCGCCTATGTCTGTATGCTGCCGCAACGCGTTTTGCATTATTACAAAATTAAGGATAATTTTTTGGCTTCAATATCTCGCTGAAAAAAGATTTTCCCCTAGTGTAAGATAATCTTACGCAGTACGAGAGACCTCTCGTAAGAGAACTGGCATGCTATAGACTGTCTAATGATTTGATGCTGCTAACCTGACAAATGCAGTTCTTCATCAAAGGCACATTGTTGCAGCTTTTTAGACATTTTACACATCAGGGGCAGTGAATGGATTGTTTGCAGTCTATGAGCACATGACATCTGAGGCTTTAACCTTGAGAACAGAGAAAATAACACCACAAGTGCTGTGTGCAACTGACGCGTAATATATACCCAAATACTGATCGAGAGACTTGTGAGAAGTGTTACAGGCATGTCCAGGTTAAGGAGTCTAATGAGCAAAGAAGCCTCTCAGTTTTTGATCCTAATAAGCCTCTCAGTTTTTGTCCTCAGACTACGGAAGTGCTTACCAGGCATCAGGCTAAACAGACAGTTATCAGGGTTGTTGGAGTCCTTGATGATTTTAAAGCTCTATTTCTGCATCGTCTCAGATGGTTGTCATGCAGAGAGGGGAGAGCAGACCCTGTGATGTACTCAGCTAAACGCACTACTCTCTGCAGAGCTTTACAATCCTTATTAGTGCAGTTCCCATACCGCACCGAAATACATTGAGTAAGTTCGCTTTGTATTGTCGCTGTTATGTAGCACACCCACCAACCATTCTCCCAACTGTAAGTAATTTTGCAACTACATGTCAATTAACACTCATTAGAGTATTAGTACACTGTTAGGTTAGGCTTCGGATTAGGACAATAAGTTTACATGTACTTGCAAAGTTACTTATTGTCAGTAGAATGTCTGTTGGGGAGCATCAAATTAAAGTGTTATATTAAACAGACAGTCTAGCCTACTAATACTCTGAGTGTTAGTTGACATGTAGTTGCAAAGTTACTTATAGTTGGTAGAATGTATAAAGTGGTCTATTGAAATAAAGTGGCTCCACTTTATGATTTAGTCTCTCTAGAAGTTTCCGGAGACATTTCTTGGCACCCACTGTAGTTCAACTTATGTTTATCGATACATGCTACGTGTCAGATTTCTTCAGAGCAATTAAATGCTAACAGTTTGGTGGGTGTGCTAGTAGAACAACAATAGAAAGCGAACTAACTCAATGTATTTCGGTGCGGTATGAGAACTGCACTAATAAGGACTGTAAAGCTCTGCAGAGTAGAGCGTTTAGCTGAGTACATCACAGGGTCTGCTCTGAATGTCTTAAGTGGACTATCAAAATAAAGTGTAACCAAAAATTAACGAATAATGTAAGTAGTAATGACTGAAAATTAAGCAGAATAAACTGTTCTACATATCAATAAAGTTTACACACTTGACTTGGTGCCTCAGGCAAACGTGGAGGAGTTTACGAAATAGCCTAACTGAACCGTTTCTGACTGCATTATCTCTGAATTAGTCACTCACCACCAATTATCCAGTTTAACTAGGCGTCATTCACTGGTATCGCCAGTATGCCTTTTTTTCATTAAATTAAATTGTCATTTTTTCTGCATATAAACCTGCTTTATGTATTTAAAACATGCAGGCATATTGACTGTACAAGGATCTAGGATCCTGCGGCTAACCTGACAAATGCAGTTCCTTATCAAAAGCACTCATTGTTTCAGTTTTTATTTTACACATCAGGTTGGCGGTGAATGGGCTGTGGCAGTCAAAATACAAAAGAACCATCACACTGCTATTCATGCTCCCAAAGACATTAACTTGCAACCAGGGTTGTGAAGTAACGAATTACAAATACTCACGTTACTGTTATTCACGAGTTCACTTACATCAATTAAACAAAGTAAGGATTATGCTTATTTGGCGTGCTGTCTGGGGGGGAGGGCTCCGAGCTCGGAATTTTTGCCGGGACCTAGAGATCTCCCCGTTGTTGTAAAAGGAGGAGATGGGGTAGTGGAGGGATGCTGTTAAACTGTCAACGAACGGAGGTAAGTTTGCTTTATACACTTGACTAGTTGATTGGGTTGATTAACAAGTGTGCTCCACTCTGTCTAATTAGGTTTTATTATCTGAATGTGCTCCACATGTTTAATTATCTGAACGTGCGCCTCCCGAACTTTAATACTTTTTGAGTAATTAAAATTTTTTGTCTTTTTACTTTTACTTGAGTATATTTTAAGTGATGTATCGGTAGCCTACTTTTACCCCGCTATTTTCTTCCGTTTGTGGTCATTAATCGTTACATAATTGTTTTAAAATTTTATTTTTTATCCATAAACGTGATTGGATCGAGTAATCGGTCTCGTGACTGTTGTCAAATCAAATTCTGCATAGAAAACTTTAACGCTAGCCCATTGTGGCTGTTGTGGAAGTGCATTCTTCAAGCATCAATTCAATCGAGATATCAGCGTCTTCTTGAAATATGCTAAGGTACATTTCTGCTTAATATGATATTTATATAGGCTGGCCTATCTACAGGGCCTGACCTTTGGTGTGAGGTTGGGGGTATTTCGTACAGCGTAAACTCCCTCTAGCGCTACTTTCATAATATGCGCGTAAATGGGGTGAATTCGCGCTCCCATTTACTTCATTTAAAGACGCGCGTCGCGATCTGCGCACTGCTGCGTCTGTCCCTCGCGCCCTACATGCAGCATCACTTGGAGAAGTCAGCAGCTCGTTGAGTCTTTAAGAGTTTAGTATGAGCACGCAATGCGCGCTGTGAAGGTGTGTTGGGGACAGTCGAAAACTGTGGGAAAACACCTTCTGTAGGCAAGGCAAGGCAAGTTTATTTATATAGCACATTTCATACACAATGGCAATTCAAAGTGCTTTACATAGAAGAAATTAAAATAATGAAAAGAAATAAGAATAATTAAAACAGTTTAGAAAAATAAAATAAAATACAGTACTTTTAAAAAATAAAAAAAGAATATTATTATAGATCTTTCTTTCAAAGGATTCCCTTAAGACTTAAATCTTTCAACCTTCTTTTAACCTTCAATCTTCTTACGACTTCCATCTATCAACTTTCCTTTAACTTTCTTTTCTCCCTAATTTACTCACACGTTCTTTTCACTTTCTTTAGCACTTTAGCACTGTGTTCACATTCTTTCTCAGACGAAAACTTTAATATCGTCATTTAAATACTGTTCTACTTTCAAACCCACATTCTGTACTGAAATTGGAGGACCAGATTCAGTATGCAGTGACCCATGGCGTTAACTTGAACTGCGTTTCTCTCAGTGCGTGACTACTGCTTTTTAAAACAACGTTTTTTGATTGATCCATTTCACACAATCCGCCTGAACATTTTTCAAGTTCAACATTTTTGTTGTTGTTGTGGATGCTGCCGATAAAAGAGCTTTGCGAGACTACAAAGAGACATGCATTTGTTTATGTGTGTGTGTGTTTAATTTGTAAAAGTTACCCCTGATATACTTCCCAATTTAATGCACAATTTTCCTTACAAATTATATTATCAGCATTACAATTTGAGTTAATGCATTAATTAATGCATTTAGGTATTAAATGACAATGAGCAACAATTTAGCAGCATTTTTTTTATCTTGGTTTAATATTAATTTCTGCCTTTACAGTTTGAAACATTTCAAGTTAAACAAATTAATATATCATAGCATTATGACTGGAAGGTAAATAACAATGAACAATAGAATCTTTAAAGTATAAATTATTGATGTGAGAAAGTGTGGCTAGTCTAAAAAATAAAACATACAAAAATAATAACTTGAATATTGTAATAATATTGTTCTAAATATGGATACGTTTACGCGTGACTTTGTGGAGTGAAGAATTTACTAATTAACTGGGTTGTTCCTGTGTGCAGTTCTTCAGGATTATTCACACACCACCAGAAATCTAGTTTAACTAGGCGTTATTCGCCCAGCAGCATGCCTTTTTTATTGAATTACATTTTTGTCATTCTATTCCGTGTAAACACACCTGCTTTCTATGTAAGACTGGCATGCTATAGACTGTCTAATGATTTGATGCTGCTAACCTGACAAATGCAGTTCTTCATCAAAGGCATATTGTTGCAGCCTTTTAGACATTTTACACATCAGGGGCAGTGAATGGATTGTTGCCGTCTATGAGCATATGACATCTGAGGCTTTAACCTTGAGAACAGAGAAAATAACAACACAAGTGCTATGTGCAACTGGCGCGAAACATACTGATCCTTACCAATTATATTATCAGCATTACAATTTGAGTAAATGTAGCTGTGTAAAATGTAAGTGATGATGCCACCCTTCTAGAACAATGTGCATTTAAATTGTAACGTATTTAATGGCATTGAATTACAGTGTAATTAGTGTTAGCTCAATGTCTTAGCTTTTTTTCAGTCCAGGTAAACTGATAATATTAGTGATTCTCATTTCTTTATCAAACCATTAAAACTGGTACCATTTTGGAGAGAAATTGGGTATTTTTAAATCTCTGTTTAACATGGTGTGTGATGCTGAACTATCGTGTGAGTTTCTAAAGGTTTTTTAATTCTTTACTGATTTGCTCATGACACCTCTTGTATTAGTGTAAGCCCGTTTATCGGTCCAAATGGGGGTTTCCGGTAAGACGGGTGAAGATCTCTGCGTGTTACTGTCTTTCTGTGTGGCAGAGTAATTTCATTCCATTTAAGCTTTTATCTGACTCCATTTTATTACAAACTCGAAGTTAGATTGCCAATTGGTTATTGGTCATTTATATAATAGTTTAGCAATACATTTGATTGTTCTATTTAACTCTTTAATTATATTTTACCCGCTCGGATTAGGAAACTGTCGCTTTTGAGGTCCTCACGCCTTCTGTTTTACGCCGGTCTCACGATCACAAACTCGCCAGCTTCGGTCACTAAACAGAGGTAATTGGCTATATTCCTGAGATGTTTGCATTCACGCTTACACAATCAAAGATACTTTTGTATAGCCCCCATGGTTTTTGCATACACTTGAATTTAAAGTAGCCTAACGTTTACTTCAGTAGAGGTATGGCCACTACTACAGATATATGTCGACCAACTTTACTTCTTATAATAGCTTTGGATTGGCCATGCTGGGATTTCTCACGTACACTTATCTAAAGTAATATTAAAATAAAACAGAGGTAAGACACACCCAAAGGTTGGTCAAACAGTATTTGCTGCCCTAAACAGAAATTCACTTCTTGTCTTTGCAAAACCAAGTACACTTGAATTAGCGCTAAATATTAGTCGTCACTAATCTGACGCAGATTCGAGGTAACATGCAAATCCGTTTAATCTACTTGGGAAAACAATTTCAGAGCAAGTCAGAATAGAATCAAATTAATGTAACAATTTATTATGTCAGGTAAATATATCATGCCAATTTCATAATCAGTTCAAAGATAATAAATACAAAACATCAAATGCTCTGGAATAAAGTGAAAAGATGCGAACCTGACATTAGAAAATACATGATGCTGAGAGTCTTGGCCACTCTCAGCATCACAGGCTAATTTGAGCTACAAATCGCCCCGAGCCTCTTGTTGCAATTCATTATATACCAAGACCAAGATAGAAACTCCTTTCACATGGAAACATTTGCTAACAATGGGAATTTGCATTCAGAGTTTACACCTTTTGAGAGCAGGAGGGAATTTGCCTGGAAGACCCACCCTCCTTTGTGTGCAAGTTATCTCTAAACTCTTAACTTTATTACCTTTTGTTTTACTTCTTTGGGAATGAGACCTGTGTACCAGTCGCACTGAGACATTTCAAATGATACCAAACATGTGTAATACTGTATGATAATTATTCACATTAAACCATATAGATTCTTGGATGAATTTTGGTGATCTCAGCATGAGAGAGGAATGGGGGAAGAGGGAAAGAGATGTAGATTAGGATGATTCTGAGGTGCACAAGAGTGAGTTCAAATGTTAATTTCCTTTGTTACCTCAGAGAGTTGTCCTCTCTTCCAGTTTTTCGAGTCTTACAGCTCCCTCCTTGACACCATGGGTCAAATTCAGATGAGTCCCTGCGGAGTCACTGTTAGACATTTGTTGTAGTCTTTGAGATGTAGCTCAAAAATTGTCTTTTGGATGTTGGCATCTGTAGAAGCTTTCAGAGGGCTGTGTTCACCTGCAGAACACCTGGTCTCAGGTGTATGTAGCTTGAGTTCAGCAGGTGGATGAATGCGTTCAGGAATTCTACCTGTTGTTCAATGTAGAATGTGAGCAAAGTTCATAGCGTCAATCTGGACCTTTGTGACTTGTTCAGTTGACGTGTCATTCCTTCATGGGGAAACTTATGCTTCTCTGGCACCTTCCCCATAACGATAATCTGTGTCCTTTTGACCAATCCTGTAGGGGTGGGGGGGAAAATCGATTCTTAGATGAATCGCGATACGGACGTTTTTTTTTTCTAAAAAAGCGGACGTGCAGTGCGCGGACAGTCTGTGGCGTGTACATAACAGAGACGCATGATGGCTGAGCACCAAATTCGAACGGCACCCTCTTCGTTAAAAGCTAACGTATGGAAAATTGGTAATTTCATTGTGACCTATTTAGTTGTTTTTTTTGTATGAGAGCTGCTTTCTGTATCGTTTAGTTTTCATATCAGTATGCTGTAAACCGATCTGTTATACGTACGTTATACGTAGGTTTACTGTACTGCCCTCCACAGTCACAGTATGTATCACTGCAATGCCAGTCACAAAAAGTTACATTTTGACTGTGCTCTCTGCAGATGTTCATTCACTTTTTTTGTATAAGCTGTTTTTGATTGTGGTATACAGCAAACATTTCAAGTCATAACTCCTTTATTATTTAGTTGTGTATAAGAGTGGCTTTGTATGTCACTAATTATTCAGAATATGCGTAAGTCCACAAGCATTATGTTTGTATGAGAGCTGCTGGTACATAATTCTATATTTTTGAACGAAAACTGTTTGTGATTTTGCAACAGCAAAATGTTTTTTTTGTTGTTGTTGTTTTTTGTCTGAAGGATTATATTGCTCATTTGCTGAATTTCAGTTCTCAGAATACAGAAATTCAGATAACAGAATACACGTAATAACTGTAATGATTATTACGGTTATAATAATCGTTATATTATTATATAATAATTCTGACAGAACGAACTGACCATCAATGGATCCAGAAAGCACGGCAGAATTGCAGAATGTACTTGCCGGGAGCGATGTTCGTCTCCAGCAACAGGAGGAACAGACTATGGCCATGGGTCGTGCTGTACAGGCGCTAGTCACCCAAGTCTCTGAACTGACGAAACAGGTACAGCAATTAAGAATTGAGGCTGCTGCTTCTCAACAACAGACCGCGGCAGATCCACCGGCTCCAGTGATCCAGTCCATTCGCTCCACTGAACCCCGCCTTCCGCCTCCCCCATTCTACTCCGGTGAGTCCCAGTTGTGTCGTCCTTTTTTGGCCAAATGCTCATTATATATCTCGCTTCAACCTTCCGCGTTTCCCACGGAGGAATCTAAGGTGGCCTTTGTGATTACCTTACTCGCGGTAAGAGTGGGCAGCTGGGGAACGACTGTTTGGGAGCGGAGACTTCTGTGTTGTGCGTCCTTTCAAGCTAATGAGCTCAGAAAGGTATTTGACCGCGCTGCTTCTGGCAGAGACGCGGCACGTCTTCTTGCAGAGCTGTGACAGGGGGAACGTACGGTAACAGACTATTCTATTGAATTTCGTACGTTGGCTGCAGAGTGTGGCTGGAATGCCGAAGCACAATGGGACATGTTTTTACACGGACTTTCTGAGTACATAAAGGATGAGATTTACGTCTTGGAATTACCCGCCGGGGTGGATAAATTGATTGATTTGGCGGTTCAAGTGGATACCAGATTACGTCGACGAGGTCGTCAGTCACCGCGAGGCTGCACCACTTCGGCACCTAATCCTACTTCTAGTTCTCCTGACGACGCTACAGCATTTCTTCCTGAACCTGAGCCCATGCAACTGGGCAGATCTCGTTTATCATCGCGAGAGAAGCAGAGGAGAAGAGAGAGGGGATTGTTTATATTGTGGAACCGCCCAGGGATGTAGTGGAGGCTAAACGCACGTAAACACCGTTTACGCACCTCCCAAAATTTGGAAATAGCGTTTGCCCACCTCCAAAGTGCGTTTATCCACCTCTACATTGCGTTTATCCACCTCTAAATTTCACGTTATTTGAGCGGACTTCACTTTTCCAGTGCGTGATCGCCGATCGGCACATGATTCGAGCATTTGGGCCGTTAACTACAGAGCAGAA
This sequence comes from Leuciscus leuciscus, assembly GCF_965113295.1. Classification (NCBI taxonomy): domain Eukaryota; kingdom Metazoa; phylum Chordata; class Actinopteri; order Cypriniformes; family Leuciscidae; genus Leuciscus; species Leuciscus leuciscus. The sequence continues at coordinate 26,765,415 of NC_138734.1, forward strand.
CGCGCAGCGCGCAAACACGGAACAAAGAGAACGGCGCACACACGTAGCAGAAAACACACGCTCGTGAAGTTACTAAAACAAGCTGCACGAGAATGAAACTTGATCGCAGCCGCAACAGGAAATCATTAAAACGATGCAAAAAAAAGTGATTTTTTAAAATTTATTTTTATTACAGGCAGCTGGTTTAATGTAGGGAGCATGTCAAAACCCAACTGTACAAGAGATTCAGAGGGAATCAAGCCTGCACCAGGTTAAAGACTTTTCCCTCTACAGGGAAACACTGATCCACATTTTTCTGATAGACCAAACAACTAATCAATTAATCGAGGAAATATTCAACAGATTAATCAACTATGAAAATAATCCCAAATCCCTAATCACAAGTGCACTGCATTGGAAGCCTTGGATAGAAGCCTCCCTCTCGATCTCTCTTAAATATTTTTGTTCTCTCTGTTTTGTCATTTAGTAAACTTTATAGATTTCAACCATATTATTCCTTTTTGAGTCTCTTTAACAAGAACTTAGATTAATGTATGAATTGAATAGTGATTGTGTGACCTATGATGAGGGAACAACCAGTGATACCCTTGGTAGTACCATCAAATGATAGCCTATAGCGATGTTATCAGGATACACATACACCGGTAGGCAGTGGCCCACCTTACCGGGTGATCAAGTTGTGGTCCACCAGAATTTATAGTTTACCTACCTCTTTTTTTACCACTACACCACTGGAACCGCCGGTCATATCGCGCTGCAGTGTCCGGTAAAAGCCAGCACCCATTAGTAGGTAAGAGGTTACTGACGGGTGGGGTTGCACGGACGGAATCCTCTTTTTCTGCCAGACAGTGTGTTTACGTCTTCAGACTCAGAATTTTGACTGTGAAGCTCTTATTGAGCTGAGGGAAATTTTTTAGATGTCGATCTGGCACACAGACTTAAGATACCTATAGTGGTGCTCTCTCAGCCCATTTCTGTGGTTGCATTAAATGGGCAATGTTTACCTTCAGTAACACACTCTACCGTCACTGTAAGATTGGTCACCTCTGGTAATCATTCAGAGAACATTGACTTCCTGTTAATTGACACTCCTTCTGCTCCTGTGGTGCTTGGTCATCCCTGGCTGGTACTTCATAACCCACACATTAACTGGCGCAGAAATTCTGTTTTAGCCTGGAACAAATCTTGTCATGCTTCTTGTTTATTGTCTGCGTGTTCTTCTGTGTCTTGTTCTGTGTTTCAGGATGAACACGCGGATTTATCTAACGTGCCACGTGAGTATCTTGACCTGAAGGGGGTGTTCAGTAAGTCTCGGGCTGCTTCTCTTCCTCCGCATCATCCCTATGACTATGCTATAGGTTTACTGCCAGGTATGTCTCCGCCTAAGGGCAAGTTTTACTCACTTTCTGTCCCAGAGTGGGAGGCCATGGAGAAATATATTTCTGATTCTCTAGCCTCCGGGTTCATCCGTGCTTCCTCTTCTCCAGCGGGGGCAGGGTTATTTTTTGGGGGGTAGAAGGATGGCTCTCCACCATGTATTGACTACCGAGGGTTGAACAACATCACGGTAAAGCTTACTTATCCTTTACCATTGATGGCTTCAGCCTTCGAGCGGTTGCAGGGAGCATCCATCTTCACAAAATTGGACTTACGTAATGCTTATCATTTGGTTCGCATAAGGAAGGGGGATGAATGGAAAACTGCCTTTAATACCCCCAGGGGGCACTTTGAATATTTGGTAATGCCTTTCGGTCTGTCTAACTCCCCTGCGGTTTTCCAGGCACTCGTGAATGACGTGCTGAGAGATATGGTAGATCAGTTCATATACACTCACCTAAAGGATTATTAGGAACACCATACTAATACTGTGTTTGACCCCCTTTCGCCTTCAGAACTGCCTTAATTCTACGTGGCATTGATTCAACAAGGTGCTGAAAGCATTCTTTAGAAATGTTGGCCCATATTGATAGGATAGCATCTTGCAGTTGATGGAGATTTGTGGGATGCACATCCAGGGCACGAAGCTCCCGTTCCACCACATCCCAAAGATGCTCTATTGGGTTGAGATCTGGTGACTGTGGGGGCCATTTTAGTACAGTGAACTCATTGTCATGTTCAAGAAACCAATTTGAAATTATTCGAGCTTTGTGACATGGTGCATTATCCTGCTGGAAGTAGCCATCAGAGGATGGGTACATGGTGGTCATAAAGGGATGGACATGGTCAGAAACAATGCTCAGGTAGGCCGTGGCATTTAAACGATGCCCAATTGGCACTAAGGGGCCTAAAGTGTGCCCAGAAACAAATTTTTCCTATTTGTAGTGGAGATGAGTGGTACCCGGTGGGGTCTTCTGCTGTTGTAGCCCATCCGCCTCAAGGTTGTGCGTGTTGTGGCTTCACAAATGCTTTGCTGCATACCTCGGTTGTAACGAGTGGTTATTTCAGTCAAAGTTGCTCTTCTATCAGCTTGAATCAGTCGGCCCATTCTCCTCTGACCTCTAGCATCAACAAGGCATTTTCGCCAACAGGACGGCCGCATACTGGATGTTTTTCCCTTTTCACACCATTCTTTGTAAACCCTAGAAATGGTTGTGCGTGAAAATCAGCAGATTGTGAAATACTCAGACCGGCCCGTCTGGCACCAACAACCATGCCACGCTCAAAATTGCTTAAATCACCTTTCTTTCCCATTCTGACATTCAGTTTGGAGTTCAGGAGATTGTCTTGACCAGGGCCACACCCCTAAATGCATTAAAGCAACTGCCATGTGATTGGTTGATTAGATAATTGCATTAATGAGAAATTGAACAGGTGTTCCTAATAATCCTTTAGGTGAGTGTATGTCTACCTGGATGACATATTGATATTTTCTTCTTCTCTCCAGGAACACGTTCAGCAGGTCAGACGAGTGCTCCAGAGACTGTTAGAGAATGGGCTTTTTGTCAAGGCGGAGAAATGTTCATTCCATGCACAGTCGGTTCCATTTCTGAGTTATATCATCTCCTCCGAGGGGGTGCGCATGGATCCCGACAAGGTTAAGGCTGTGGTGGATTGGCCAACTCCAGATTCCCATAAGGCCCTACAGAGGTTTCTGGGGTTCGCCAATTTTTACCGGCGTTTCATTCGCAATTTCAGCCAACTAGCCGCTCCTCTGACTGCCTTGACCTCCACCAAAACGACGTTCAGGTGGTCTGGTGTAGCTGAAGCTGCATTTACCAACCTCAAGAGCCGCTTCGTTTCAACTCCCATTCTTGTAGCCCCTGATCCTTCACGTCAGTTTGTGGTGGAGGTCAACGCGTCAGAGGTGGAGCGGCCCTTTCCCAGCGCTCGCCCACGGATGACAAGATGCATCGTTGCGCATTTTTGTCTCATCGTTTATCTCCTGCTGAGTGTAATTATGACATTGGTAACAGAGAGCTGCTGGCAGTCAAGTTAGCGTTGGAGGAATGGCGCCATTGGTTAGAGGGTTCGGGGGGGTACCCTTTATTGTCTGGACCGATCATAAGAACCTTGAATATATCAGATCAGCTAAACGACTAAACTCCAGGCAGGCTCGGTGGGCACTTTTTTTCGGTCGTTTTGAGTTTTCCTTGTCGTATCGTCCGGGCTCCAAGAACATCAAGCCCGATGCTTTATCTCGCATTTTTGACTGTTCCGTGCGCCCGTCCACTCCTGAGTGCATTTTTCCTGAGAGACTCATTGTCTCCACACTCGTATGGGAGATCAAGTTGAAGGTCCATTCGGCCTAAGAAGGGGTAACGCCTCCGCCCGAGTGTCCACCGAGTCGCTTATTCGTAACGGAGGGATTATGGTTCGACGTAATTCGGTGGGGTCATTGTTCCAACGTGGGATGTCATCCAGGAGTCAATCGCACCAGTTTTTTGGTCAAACAACGATTCTGGTAGCTCCATGGCTCGCAACATTCAACGTTTTGTTTTGGCATGTTCGGTCTGTGCTCGTGGTAAGACTTCCAATCGCCCACCGGATGGGTTACTCCAACCGCTGTTTGTCCCTTCGAGACCCTGGTCCCACATCGCGGCTCATTTCATTCCCTTGCCCAAATTACCACAGCGGTTGCTGTTGTAGATCACTTCTTTCGTTTACATGGCCTCCCGATGGACGTGGTCTCTGACAGGGGTCCCCAATTTATTTCCAAATTTTGGAGAGAATTTTGTCGGTTATTGGGGGCGAGTGTCAGTCTTTCTTCTGGGTTTCATCCTCAGAGCAACGGCCAGACCGAGCGTGCCAACCAAGACTTAGAGAGAGTGTTGCGATGTTCTCAGAATCCTTCCTCCTGGAGCCAGAAGCTCTCATGGGTTGAGTACGCACATAACTCGTTACCAGTGTCATCCACGGGCCTATCTCCATTTGAGTGTAGCGTAGGGTACCAGCCACCTATTTTTCCCAGTCTGGAATCCGAAGTCGCGGTCCCCTCCGCTCACGCGTTCGTCCAGAGGTGCCGCCGCACTTGGAGTAGAGCCCGCGATACTCTCCTCCAAGTGGGAGCGCGCACGAAGGCTCAGGCCGATTGCCACTGGTCAAAGCCTCCCGTTTACGTCATGGGTCAAAAAGTATGGCTTTCTTCCAAGAATATTCCTCTCTGCTCCGTATGTAACAAATTAGCTCCCAAATTCATTGGCCCGTTCACTGTCGCCAAGATTCTTAGTCTGGTGGCAGTCCGCCTCAAACTCCCTCCCGCGTACAGGAGAATTCATCCCGTTTTTCATGTCTCCAAATTAAAGCCCGTGTTTCATTCACACATTAATCCGCCAGCCCCGGTTCCCCCTCCGCCGCGACTCGTAGATAGGGAAAGCCACTTATTCGGTCAATCGCATTCTGGACTCGAGAAGGAGGGGACGCGGATTTCAGTACCTGGTGGACTGGGAGGTTTACGGTTCGGAGTAGAGAAGTTGGGTTCCTGCTAGGGACATACTGGATCACTCCCTTATCGATGATTACAATCGCCAGGTAGGCTCTCCTGGGAGTGCCAGGAGGCACTCTTAGGGGAGGGGGTACTGTCACGGTTCATCGATCCATGTGTTCATTTTGTGTATCTGTTGGTATGTTTATAGGTGTGGGGTCTGTGTGTGTAGTGCTTGTTTGTTGCTTAGTAACCAGCTGATCACTTAAAGGGATACTTCACCTCTGGAAAGATGAATGTGTATTTAAAATGGGTCATTTATGTAGAAGAAATGTGAAATTATTTTTGAATTTGGAGCTTTCTAGACTGAGAAAAGCCAGAAAATGTATTTTTGGCTTATGTGGATGAAAGACAACAACTCCCAGAATGCACTTGCTTCGCAGCCCTAGGAGGCCACTCCCAAGCCACGCCTACCGGTAACAGAGCGCAGTAAACAACAAGGCTAGGCTACTAGTGAGTCTCCGTGACGAGTCTGTCCAGGATTTCGAGAGCGCCCAAAATGTCTGGGATTCGGCTTTTGCGTTCTACAGTCGCCATTCATTATGTTTACTGTGGCGAGCAGGACGAGGCTGAGGGGCGCGGGAGAATGGCGCGAGGCCGGTGGCGTGATTACTGATGAGCGGCACTGTGAGACGCATTGGTCTCGTATCTCACACGGAGGAGCGGTAATTTTCTTAGCAATGTTAAAATGCACATCTACCGATCACTTGTTTAGCGTTCATGTAAACACTACATTCAGATTCACAAATTGGAATGAATTCAGTTAGATTGAGTGTGCATGTAAACAATGAATGGCGACTGCAGAAAGCAAAAGCCGAATCCCGGACATTTTGGTCGATCTCGACGGCCGTACATGTCCAGGAAATAGAGGATGGTAACCCCTACTACTCAGCTTTCTCCACAGAACAAGAGCCTGCTAGCTTAGCTTCCAAAGAAAGACTGACACTGTGTACATTATGTGAGTGAGATCCCACCCTATGGGTGGGTTGAAAACATGCGGGACAGCTCCTCCTACTGGCTGTAGTCTTTAGCCTCTGGCCAAAAAATCCTCCGATGACGCAAAATGACGATTTTTGCGTCATCGGAGGATTTTTTTCCAGACAAAAAATACATAAATCTCTCATCTCAGGGGGATATGAGGGTAGAAAGCATGGTAATTTTAGTTGGTGCACCCCAGTCAAGAATGATTTGGTTTGCTATTACCTGTGCTACACTTCTAGTCGTGTTTTTGTAAAGGAAAAAAATAAAAGCACATCCCCCTCCCCTTTTGGCACTGGGTAGCAGGCCAATGAAATTGAATTGTAAGGATTAATGTCACACAAGATAACCCTAACCCACAAGAAAAATAAAAGATAAATTATATATACTTAACGGGACATGGATTAAAAGCAGTTGGCAGGGCAGATAACTGACAATTAATCATGCCGTTTCACTTTTCCCTGTTGTAATATTTTTGTTTTGTTTCATTCAGGTATGTGATGTTGATGAAGGCTGCCTGGGGGGGGGGATTCTTATATTTTTGAGAATACAAAAAGTATTCTCGTCGCTTCATAATATTAAGGTTGAACTACTGGAGTCACATGGACCATTTTAACAATGTTTTTACCTTTCCTTGAAAGTTGCAATGTGTTGCAGTCTATGGAGGGACAGAAAGCTCTCAGATTTCATCAAAAATATTTTCATTTGTGTTCCGAAGATGAACGAAGATCTTATGGGTTTGGAACGGCATGAGTAATTAATGACAGAATTTTTGGGTGAACTATCCTTTAAGATGCTGTCAGCATATTCATTTCGAATGTAGCCACTTTTTTGCACTTCTATATTGCAAGTTTGGTCTCTGAAATGTTATTAATTAAAGTGAGTAATTATTTATTTAATTGTTAAAGCTGTTTGTTGAGGATGTGTTAGAGTCAGGGTATGGTCTCAAATACATTTATTTTTATACAGATTTTATATACATTTATATTGTACTGTAAACACTTTACAATAAGGTTAATTGGTTAACATAAACTAAGAATGAACAATACTTCTACAGCATTTATTAATCTTAGTTAATAATTTCAACATTTACTAATACATTATTAAAATCAAAGGTTGTATTTGTTAACATTAGTTAATGCACTAAGAACTAACAATGAACCGCTGGATTTTTATTAACTATAACATTAACAAAGATGAATTAATACAATAGCAAATGAATTGTTCATTGTTAGTTCATGTTAGTTAATACACTAACTAATGTTAACTAATGAGACCTTATTATAAAGTGTTACCATTTTTGTTTTAAAAAAAAATTACATAAAAATATTTACAAAAATTGTATACCCCAATGCAAACTTGTGTGGACCACCACTGTGTCAGTTAAGAAAACAAATTCAATAAATTTACCTTTGAACTGTATCGTTTGCCTTACATTTATTTGTCCAGTTGTAAATGTTATCTTTGTAAAATTGTGAAACCATTCTCAATGATTTATAATAGATGATTGATAGATCTTAAAGGGCACGTATTATGCCCCTTTTCACAAGATGTAAAATAAGTCTGTGATGTCCCCAGAGTATGGAGGTATTTTTGGTGCAAAACTACTGAACGCCTGTGACAGTGGATTTTGAAGTTGTAGAAAATAGCCACACATGTGTATCAGTAAATTTGAAGTCACAGTGAGAAATGTTTTAAGAGTTGCAAACTTGTAGACTTTTTTTCATCTTCCACAAACACAACACACACAACAGTTACACCTTCTCAAATTCTTCATTGCAGGTGCACAAATCCTATTCTACAAATCACAAATTAAGAAACCCATACGCTCACATTTTTGCTACAGTTGCTGCAGTGAATATGGTGCAAAACGCATTTACACACCTGCATCAAAAAATGTGAAGTCACGGAGAAATTTTGCTCATCTGCAAATCAGTATGTGAATTCATCCAATGAGAGTTGCACACTTGTAGAATATTTTCTCACAAATGTCTTGTATATTTTTCTAGCACAAACACAAGTACATAACTACAGCTGCTTGAATCTGCTGCGACGAATCTCAAACACTGTTTTTCGCTTTCAAGTGACAAGTTTCGCGCGCTCAGTCCCTTTTGCACCAAGTGCACCGTGAAATGTGGGGCAAAAGTGAGTTGTGCATCTGTAGAGGCAGTGGGCGGAGCCTACATGAATATTCATGAGTTTCCCGGGCATGCGCATGGAACTGCTCATTCTAGTTCACGCTCCTCGTTTCTCAGCAGGTTTAATGGATTATTTCAAAAAAGGTAAATATAGTTTCAGCGATTCAGCGATACAATTGTGTATCGTTTTGTTAAATTCATAATGTTTTTATTAATTCGTCACTGACTGAATGATTGCTGGCATTCACTTCGTGTAGGCCTATATACAGTAGCTACAGCAAACTTCAACTCGTCGTATAAATTGCACCTTGCGAAGCTTTAAAACTGTGGCTTTTACTAATTGTTATCATTTGTTGATTGCAATAAATTAAATAAACCCTCATAAATGTATCTGTGGGCTAACACTTTTTAAAATATATATCTAATATATCCTGGTGTGATTGTTCTTAAATTCTTGTTCGTTTAAATAAGCCAAATCATTTAAGACCAAACTCAAGCATGAATGTGTTGCTTTAATACATACGTACAATTTGGATTAAACAAAATTGTATGGACAAAAGTGGATAAATTACATTTGACACAACTAGGTTACTGTAAATGAGAAACAAAAAACACTTAATATTATTTTACGGAATATAATAAGCCACCAATTTGATGTTCTAAAAAAAAAATATTTACAAACATATACTGGCAAAATAATGTAATAATATTATTTTTAATGTTTTGATTGCAAGGTGTGCTTGTGCTGGTTTTGATATAATAATACACTGTTCAAAAGTTTGGTATTAGTAAGGTTCGGTAAGGTACCTCTAAGGTACCAAGACTACATTTATCTGAAAAACAGTAATATTGTGAAATATTTTTATCATCTGTTTTCTATTTTAATGTTTAAAAAGATATATTGTGATGGCAGAGCTCATTTTACTCTAAATTTCAGTGTCACATGACCCTTCAGAAATCATTCTAACACTGATTTGCTGCTCAAGAAACATTTCTGATTATTATCACAGTTGAAAATGGTTGTGCTGCTTAATGAAGTGTGGAAATTGACCTTGCCTGCTATAAAAGTATAACATTTCTTAAATCATAGTGATTCCAAACTTTTGTCATGCAAATCTTAAATGCCAGAATGTCATGTTTTAACATTGAAGGTTTCAATTTCAAGAGTTCAAGTCAGAAGTAGATCATGCATTTGTATCAATGGTCATCATTGTGTATCATCCAGGCACACAGAGCAACACATAAGGTCAAAGAAAGAACATGACAAAGAGAAACATCAGTGTAGGGTGCAAAATGTTCATTTGGACACGGATATGGTTGTGGAGTTATTTCCCAGAGATTATTGTCAGAGATGACACAGTTGTAAAGCTTCATAAGGTAAGGTATCAGAAGAGCTTAGCAATAAATAAATTAAATGGTAATGGTTCATGTATTTAGGAATATTCTGCTCTTCTGTTGGAAATAAGTGTTGCTGTAATCATTCAGGTGTTCTGGAATTTTTGGTTTTATGGTAAAAGTGGAACGTTATTTTTTTATTTATTTTTTTATTGCAGTGACATTCAACAAATGATAACAAAAGACAGTTTAAAGCATTGCAATGTACAGAGGAAAAGCACAACGAAATGAACGAGTTGAAGTTTGCTGTGCTTTATATAGGCCTACACGAAGTGAATGCCAGCAATCATTTAGTCATTAACGAATGCACAAAACGTGCAAACTAATAAAAACATTCGCAAGGTGCAATTTATACGGCGAGTTGAAGTTTGCTGTAGCTACTACACGAAGTGAATGCCAGCAATTCAGTCAGTGACGAATTAATAAAAACATTATGAATTCAACAAAACGATACACAATTGTAGTTTAAGTTCGCGCTGAAACTATATTTACCCTTTTTTTTTTTTGACCTGTCTGATCGATTGCTCCTGTCTGCCTCGCTGCCTGCTGTGAGTGTGTTTGCTTCGGTGCTGTAAGCTCCGTCTTAGCCTCGTATTTCCTTGTTTTGAACCATCATTTACTACAATTTCTAGTTGTTTATACTACTACTAAATACAACTTACCCAACATCTCAGATTAACCTGACATCGCTAGCTTCCGTTACTACTAGCACAACACGCTAGTAATTCGCTGGCCTGTTAACGCGCCACCCGTACGCTCAGCTATTTTTATTTATTTATTTTTCTCTCGCTTCTTTGAGTTCATAAAAGCTCAGGTGAGTAAGAATCACTCAACAAACACGGTGAGTAATGTCTTGTCCTGTTATTGTCACCTGCACTTCATGTCACATGTTTAGCCTCACTGCAGAACATGAAATCCACGGGGAGGAGTCGGATCTAGATCCAACTCCTCCCACCTTACATATACCTAAACCTACCCATCTCCACCCCCTGATCCCTAAACCTACCCATCTCCACCCCTTAATCCCTAAACCCACCCCTAAACCTACCAATCTCCACCCCTTATATCTGGATCCAACTCCGCCCCCCGGATCTCGTGTTCTGCATTGAGGTGCTACTGTAGCCTTCTCTGTTGGCAATACAGGATTTATATGTGATAAATGCAAGGAGACAGTTAGGCTGACAGAGAAGATTTCAGAACTAGAAACACGCATCCAAACTTTAATTGAGGATAGTAAGAGTGCTAGAGCTTCAGATACTATTTTGGATGCGCCTAGCATAGTGAACTCTTTACATGATGCGGTTCCAGCTGAATTAGTGCCTGCGCAGAGCAAGGCAAATGGGTGACAGTGAGGAATCGCTCTAGTCGCGGATCAAAAAACCACTCTTCCGTTCCGATTACCATAACAAATCGATTTGCCCCGCTCAGTGAAACACCCACTGAGAATGATTGTGCCCTAGTTATTGGCGATTCTATTACACGGAACGTGAAAATAGAGACACCAACCACCATAGTCACATGTTTGCCGGGAGCCAGAGCGCCTGACATCAAAACAAATTTAAAAGTGCTGGCTAATGCTAATCGTAAATTCTCTAAGATCATTATTCACGTCGGCACTAATGATGTTCGACTCCGCCAGTCGGAGATCACCAAAATTAATATTAAAGAGCAGGGCTGGACTGGCCATAGGGGATACCGGGCATTTGCCCGGTGGGCCGATGGTGATTTGTCGTCTTTTGTGGGCCGATGGTTTTATTTTTTTGGGGTTTTTTTGCAACGGTATAAACTATTAAAGGTGGTGAATTGGCCAATTGGTCATGATCGACTCTGGGCTGGACCAATTACAGCCGAGGAGGTCAGATGCACCCTCCCCCTTGCAACCGCTCAGCAATCACATTTCATCGCTGAACAAAAATGGAGAACAAAAAACGCAAAGGAGGAGCCGAAAAAATTAAGGCCAAAAAGAAACTAGCCCTTCAGGCAGATTCTGCCAAATGTGCTAAAATATCACAGTTGTTCGGTGGTGGCTATAGTGGAGCTTCCACTTCAGTAAAATTAGCAAGTAATGGAGGCCAGCAGGTTGAAGAGGGAAAGGGGAGGCAGGAGGAGGAGAGACCCGAGGCGGCCGCCGGTCCAAGTGGCAGAACTGAACTTGAGGTAAGAAGTTATGAGCTGCAGTCCATCTGGGTCAGATTATAAACCAAGTTTAGGTGCAGGGACGGACTGACAATCTGTGCGTTCTGGAAAAGTCCAGAACGGCCGTCCAACCGAGGCGCCGTCGGCACAAAAAAAGTCTATAAAGCAATATGAACAGCCAACAGCAGGGGCACTAATACGATCACTTATACACTATGTGTAAAAAAAAAAAACGTGGTAGGCTATCATTTTGCGACCTTTTCAACTAAACTTTTCAATTTGCACTTTTGCCTCTACAAAATTACCCAACTCTCTTTGATTAGGCTATACACTGTCATTTGCTAGGTTTATACGAGAGATAGAGAATTCTGCGCTGAATTGATCAGCCCGCACAGCTGCTTTGGCCGCGACCCGCGATCGCTGTTTTTTGGGCCGAGCTGATAATGCTCTGCGATGATCAGATCAAACAAGTTTTGTTCCGCTTTTTGAGCGTTTTGATGTTTCTCCAACATCAGAACGCTCAAAAAGAAACATCAAAGATGCTCAAAAAGCGGAACAAAACTTGTTTGATCTGAGCAGCGCAGAGCATTATCAGCTCGGCCCAAAAAACAGCGATCGCGGCCAAAGCAGCTGTGCGGGCTGATCTCGATCACCGCGAACATTATTACACAGCGCTGCGCGATCCACTGAGAAGCAGTTCAATTCAGCGCAGAATTCTCTATCTCTCGTATAAACCCACAGATGACATTGTGATTTAAGCTTGTAAAAAGCTAGATGAAACAGTGCTGATATTCTCAACATATTGATGCAAAAAACAGGCGAAACATTGTTCCAAGAATAAACCAGTTAGAAAACATTTCACTCCACAACATTAACTGTAGTAAATCAAACTTTTTTGGCAGAAATGTGCCTGTATATATTCATATTAAAAATGATGTTATATTAATATAGTCATGTATAAATGTATTAAATGTAATGTAGTAATGTTTTTGTTTAGAAGTTATGGCAGTTTATTTATTTATTTTTGCATTTATATTTATATTAAATGTTTGGGCTACTGTTTTTGATAACACATACAATAGGTTTATAGAAAAATCAACACAAAAAAATAAATAAATATTTTCATATTTTTTCAGGAATTGTTGACTTGAAAGGCTTGTAAGTCTGAACCAGAATATCAAGATATTTTATTATTTCGCATATGATGGTGAAAAGTAAAAAAGCACCACCATGTTATATGTATAATAAATATTTGAGTATAACAAACAAAATCCCTTCTAGATTATTTTATCCCTTGAGGTAGGGGATAAAAAGTTACACAAAAAGGTTGGAGACCCCTGGTATAGGTTTTATAATTACAAGTTTGTGTAATTTGGGGGTTCTGTCGCCAGTGACATTTCATTAAATTTGTATTTTATGGCATTGTAAATTTTTTGTTTTTATTTGAAGGCTGAGACTTCATTAATAAACACAACCCCAATTATCATCATTGGTTTTGAGATGTTACTTGCTGTGAATACCTTGTCTGATATAGGCTACACTACAGTATTGTGGCATATAGTATCAGGACATCCTGGCTAGTGTCTGTCGCACACGGCTAGAGGCGAATGGCCGGATGATGGGCCTATTTGGGAGAAAGTCCAGGGCTGTTTTTTAGCCCCAGTCCGTACCTGTTAAAGAGGTGTGTGAACTCGCAAGTACGATGTCAAGCACTGTAATTTGCTCTGGCCCCCTTCCTGTTCGCAGGAGTGATGAGATAGTTAGTAGATTGTGTTCGCTTAACGGTTGGCTGTCTAAGTGGTGTCCGCAACATAATATAGAATTTATAGACAATTGGAAAAGTTTTTGGGGCAAACCTGACCTGTTGAAAAGAGATGGTATTCATCCCTCCTGGGATGGTGCTGCTCTTCTCTCTAGTAATATGGTACATAGTCTTAGAGCTCAAACATGACAATCTGGGGCTCAGGTCAGGAAGCAGACAGATTGGCTTACCCGACCGTCTGCTAGCGGCCTCGCGTCACCAAGGTCAGATAAATCCCATCACATAGAGCCTCTTTCACCTAGCTATCATCATATAGAGACTGTGTCTGTTCCCCGAATTTGGAAATCCAAAAAACGTTTAAACCCATCTAAGGTTAAAAATTGAATTGATGTTCAACAAATAAAAAACAGCTATAATACAGATGAGCAAATGCTAAAGCTTGGGTTGCTGAATATTCGATCGCTTACTTCAAAAGCACTCATTGTTAATGATATGATTTCAGATAATAACCTAGATGTGCTGTGTTTGACAGAAACCTGGCTAAAACCAAACGATTACATTACTTTAAATGAGTCCACCCCGCAAGATTACTGTTATAAACATGAGCCTAAACATGAACACACAAAGGGGGAGGAGTTGCTGTAATCTATAGTAATATTTTCAAAACCACTAAGAAATCAAGTTTTAAATATAATTATTTTGAAGTGTTACTTAATGTAAAAATATATAGTATAAATGATAAATCACGTTTGAGATTTGTGCTGGCTACTGTATACAGGCCACCAGGGCACCATAAAAATGTTATCAAAGAATTTGCGGACTTTCTATCAGAATTAATATTGACTGCAGATAAAGTACTAATTGTTGGTGATTTTAATATACACATCGATAATGAAAAAGATGCATTGGGATTGGCATTTAAAGACATTGTAAACTCAATTGGAGTTAGACAACACGTGTCAGGACCTACTCATCGTCGTAATCATACTCTAGATCTAATATTATCACATGGAATAGATGTTGATGCCGTTGAAATTCTGCAGCAGAGCGATGACGTCTCAGATCATTATCTAGTCTCGTGTAAACTTCATTTAGCCAAGGCTGCAAAGCCGACTCCGTGTTTCAAATATGTTAGACCTATCATTCTGCCACTAAAGATTGCTTTATTAATAATCTTCCTAATCAGTTTCACCATCTCAGCATCCCAGATAGCTTAGAAGAACTCGATATTGCAACAGAAACTTTTAACTCTCTCTTTTCCAGCACTTTAGACACAGTTGCTCCGTTGCGCTTAAAGAAGATTAAAGAAAATAGTCCAACGCCGTGGTACAACGAGCACACTCAGGCCCTTAAGAGAGCAGCCAGAAAAATGGAGCGCAACTGGAAGAAAACAAAACTAGAGGTATTTCGCATTTCATGGAAAGAGAGCTTGATTGCTTACAAAGAGGCCTTAAAAGCTGCTAGATCTGCTTATTTTTCAAACCTATTAGAAGAAAATAAACATAATCCTAGGTATTTATTTGAAACGGTGGCTAAACTAACGAAAAAGAAAGCTTCAAGCACCGAAGTTTCCAAGCAACACAGCAGTAATGACTTTATGAACTTCTTCACTTATAAGATTGATAATATCAGGGAGAAAATTATAAGGCAGTGCATTGTAGTCTCCCGGAGGAAAAATATGATTCGTTCGTTGCTATAGAAGAGGAAGAATTTACTAAACTCGTTAAATCATCTAAATCTACAACATGTATGTTAGACCCTATACCGACTAAGCTACTGAAAGAAATACTTCCAGAGGTCATAGATCCTCTTCTTAATATCATTAATTCATTAATCATAAATCATTAATACGTACCAAAAACCTTTAAAGGACAAGTTCGGTATTTTACACTTAAAGCCCTGTTTACAGATCGTATCTGATGAAATAGAACGGTTAAGATAAAAATTTGGACACATGCTGCTGTCCCGAGATTTTTAGGTTTATTTTTCGCTTCCCACAATGGTTGTCTATATGCACTGGAAGATTCCGTCCTAAAAACACATTAAACTTTCGTTTACAAAGACGTGAAACTCACCGAGTGGTCAGGGGTGTTCACTGATATGTTCCCTCAAAAATCGCTGAAAAAGATGCATTCCAACAGGTTTTATCGTAGTTTTTGTACAACTCCATTGACTTAATAGGACGTGCTGTGAGACCGCAGCACCTTTACGGTATTACTCCGCCGCTTCTTCTTCTGCTTCTTCTGTGTATTCAATGAAATGCGTGTGGTTTGCTTGCAATTGGCAAAGGTGCATTATCGCCACCAACTGGGCTGGAGTCTCTATTATTCAAGCTCTCAACGGAAGAATCACGGGTGTGACGCGTTTGGCAAAATAGGTCCACAAAAGCGAAATAAACCTAAAATTCTCGGGACAGGAGCATGTGTCCAAATTTTAATCTTAACCGTTCTATTTCATCAGATACGATCTGTAAACAGGGCTTTAAGTGTAAAATACCGAACTTGTCCTTTAAGCTGGCTATGATTAAACCGCTTGTTAAAAAACCGCAACTTGATCCTACAGAATTAGTAAATTACAGGCCGATCTCGAATCTACCTTTTCAGTCAAAGATATTAGAAAAAGCAGTATCCTCACAACTGTGTTCCTTTCTTGAAAGAAATTATATCTGCGAGGATTTCCAGTCAGGATTTAGACCGTACCATAGTACTGAGACTGCTCTCGTTAGAGTCACAAATGATTTGCTCTTATCATCCGATCGTGGTTGTGTCTCTCTATTAGTGTTACTCGATCTTAGTGCTGCATTTGACACTATCGACCACAACATTCTTTTAAATAGACTCGAAAATTATGTTGGCATTAGTGGAATTGCACTAGCATGGTTTAAATCATACTTATCTGACCGTTATCAGTTTGTAGCAGTAAATGAAGAGATGTCTCATCGATCACAAGTTCAGTATGGCGTACCACAAGGCTCAGTACTAGGACCGTTGCTGTTCACTCTGTACATGCTACCATTAGGAGATATCATTAGGAAACATGGCATTAGCTTTCACTGTTATGCCGACGATACTCAGCTCTATATTTCTTCAAAACCTAACGAAACTTACCAATTCACAAAATTAACGGAATGCATAGCGGATATAAAAAATTGGATGACTCGTAATTTCCTACTTCTAAATTCTGAAAAAACAGAGTTTCTAATTATTGGACAAAAAACTTCCTCACGTAATAACCTAGAATACTGTCTAACACTTGATGGCTGCTCTGTTAAGTCTTCGTCGTCGGTTAGGAACCTGGGTGTGCTCTTTGATACCAATCTTTCATTTGAAAGTCAAGTGTCCAGTATCTGTAAAACTGCATTTTTCCATCTTAAAAATATATCTAAATTACGTCATATGCTCTCATTGACAAATGCGGAACAATTAGTTCATGCGTTCATGACCTCAAGGCTAGATTATTGTAATGCTCTACTGGGTGGTTGCCCTGCACGCTTAATAAACAAACTACAGCTAGTTCAAAACGCAGCAGCTCGAGTTCTTACCAGAACCAGGAAGTATGACCATATTAGCCCGGTTCTGGCAAAACTGCACTGGCTCCCTATTAAACATCGCATCAATTTTAAAATATTGCTGATCACTTACAAAGCACTAAATGGTTTAGCTCCGCAGTACTTGAGCGAGCTCTTAACGCATTATAGTCATTCACGTCTATTGCGATCTCAAAATTCCGGCCAGTTGATAATACCTAGAATATCAAAATCGACTGCTGGCGGTAGATCCTTCTCCTATTTAGCACCAAAACTTTGGAACAGCCTTCCTACCATTGTCTGGGAAGCAGACACACTCTGTCAGTTCAAAAGCTAGACTAAAAACACATCTCTTTGACCTAGCTTTCACATAATACATTATAGACTTCTATAATTCAATGTTAGGCTGCATAGATTAGGTCAGCTGGAACCGGGAACACTTCCCATAAATCATGATGTACTCGTTACATCATAAGAAGAATGGCATCTACGCTAATTTTAGTGTATTTGTTTATCCCGAGGTTTTCCCGCAGCCTGCCGGATCCAGGCCGTATCCAGATCTGATGAAGGACCTTCGCCTGGACCCGATGACAACGCAGTGCTGAAGTGCCAACTAAGCCCCTTTCACACAGAGATTCCGGAAAATACACGGATAAAGTGACCCGGGATTTGACCCGGGTTCGTTTGATTTTGGCTCATTCACACTGCCAGTGATTTTCCGGAATCAGAGAGTGTGTTCACACACAACCCGTAAAAATCCCGTAAAGACACGTGACATCGATGTGACTTTAATGTCTCTTTAATGTCTAAAAAATGAGCATTTTTTTTCTCTGATTCGATCATAAACTTGTGCATTACGTACCGTTTCACAGCTGGCGAACGATCCCGGCTTCAGCGTCATCACTACGACACTGCATTATTACGGCTGTTGTTCACACAGCGCGCGTTCCGGGACTGAACACGGCAATGTTACTAGGTCCCCAACACGGCATCGATGCCGGCATCAATCCCGGGTCATGTTTGCGTTCACACAGAAGGCGCTGGCAATTTGCCGGCAATATCCCGGGTTCAAAGCGCTGTGTGAAAGGGGATCTAGTCTCTCCCTATGGAGGATCCCTTTACCACTCTACAGATAAAGCGTTGTCGGGAAACTCAATTCGCGTATCTATCCCCATATTGATAAAATAAAATAAAATTCTGTATCAAAAATTATAAGGAAACACCAGTACTTTGTTTAGGCTTGGTTTGTAGGGAATTACAAACCTGCGTACATATATTCAAACGCACATAACTATAGAACCAATTCTTAATGCGCATGTGAACGCCATCAGCGTTTCTCACAGGTTCGCGTTTAAAGTCTATGTAGAGAGAATGGTGTCGTCTTAGCGGCCCCTAATTTAATAACAAATGATTGTTGCGACGGAAGCGAATCAATCATAACTAACCTTAGCTGGAAAATAACTTTACTAAAGAACCGCTATAAAGCCAAAACAATCTCTGTTACCATAAATTATACGTTTATCTCTGTAAAGCTGCTTTGAAACAATCTACATTGTTAAAAGCGCTATATAAATGAAGATGACTTGACTTGACTTGACTTTTTTTAAATAATCCATTAAACCTGCTGAGAAACGAGGAGCGTGAACTAGAATGAGCAGTTCCACGCGCATGCTCTTATTCCGTAAAATAATGTTAAAGGGATAGTTCACTTTGAAATTAATTTTTGGTATGTTTTAGCTTACCTCAAGGGCATCCAAGATGTAGGTGTCTTTTTTTCCGCAGTAGTTTCAATTTTTATATTTTTAGGTCAAACCGTTCTTGTCTGTCAGTCATATAATGCAGGTCTATGGTCATCACCTCAAAGAGCATGCACAGAGTCCAAATTAAAACAATTCCCCGTCGTCCAAATTAAACAATTCCCCGTCGTCCAAATTAAACAATTCCCCATCGTAAGTACACATTGATGGCCTAAGACACGAAACGAGCGGTTTGTGTGAGAAAACGAACAGTATTTACATCGTTTTTACCTCTTATACACAGCCATGTCGAAGTGATCTGATCTGACGTGTACGCAGACTGGTGCATAGATATATACACACTAGATGTCGCCTTGTCTACGGCAGTTCACAGTTCTTGTCTACGGGTGGGTTTCTCCATTTCAATGTAACTTCTCTCTTTTACGGCCGTGACGAGAGCGTTGCTCTCCTTGGCTGTGAACCGCTGCTGGCGCGCGCCTGGCAAATCCGCCGTTACAATAGCAATCCGCTATGGAAAAAGCGCATCTGCTCTTAAAGGGAATGTGAGATGACGCTCTGATTGGTTTATTTCACGTTACGCCCAAACCACACCTATGAATAATGAAGCTACTTCAGACCAACCCATTTTAGATTTGCGCCTGGCGCAAGAGTCATTTATCCCGCCGGGAAAATAGCAACAGCGCCGAGACCCGCCCACAAAGTTACTTGCGCTTTGCGCTTTGACACTTGCGTTTCAGATCGTTAAAATAGGGCCCCAAGTGTATATTTGGACTCTGTGCATGCTCTTTGAGGTGGTGACCATAGACCTGCATTATATGACTGACAGACAAGAACGGTTTGACCTAAAAATATCAAAATTGAAACCACTGCGGAAAAAAAGACACCTACATCTTGGATGCCCTTGAGGTAAGCTAAAACATACCAAAAATTAATTTCAAAGTGAACTATTCCTTTAAGTGTTTTTTTGTTTCTCATTTACAGTAACCTAGTTGTATCAAATGTAATTTATCCACTTTTGTCCATACAATTCTGTTTAACAAATTGTACGTATGTATTAAAGCAACACATTCATGCTTGAGTTTGGTCTTAAATGATTTGTCTTATCTACACGAACAAGAATTTAAGAACAATCACACCAGGATATATATATTTTAAAAAGTGTTAGCCCACAGATACATTTATGAGAGTTTATTTAATTTATTGCAATCAACAAATGATAACAATTAGTAAAAGCCACAGTTTTAAAGCTTCGCAAGGTGCAATTTATACGACGAGTTGAAGTTTGCTGTAGCTACTGTATATAGGCCTACACGAAGTGAATGCCAGCAATCATTCAGTCAGTGACGAATTAATAAAAACATTATGAATTTAACAAAACGATACACAATTGTATCGCTGAATCGCTGAAACTATATTTACCTTTTTTGAAATAATCCATTAAACCTGCTGAGAAACGAGGAGCGTGAACTAGAATGAGCAGTTCCATGCGCATGCCCGGGAAACTCATGAATATTCATGTAGGCTCCGCCCACTGCCTCTACAGATGCACAACTCACTTTTGCCCCACATTTCACGGTGCACTTGGTGCAAAAGGGACTGAGCGCGCGAAACTTGTCACTTGAAAGCGAAAAACAGTGTTTGAGATTCGTCGCAGCAGATTCAAGCAGCTGTAGTTATGTACTTGTGTTTGTGCTAGAAAAATATACAAGACATTTGTGAGAAAATATTCTACAAGTGTGCAACTCTCATTGGATGAATTCACATACTGATTTGCAGATGAGCAAAATTTCTCCGTGACTTCACATTTTTTGATGCAGGTGTGTAAATGCGTTTTGCACCATATTCACTGCAGCAACTGTAGCAAAAATGTGAGCGTATGGGTTTCTTAATTTGTGATTTGTAGAATAGGATTTGTGCACCTGCAATGAAGAATTTGAGAAGGTGTAACTGTTGTGTTGTGTTTGTGGAAGATAAAAAAAAGTCAAAAAGTTTGCAACTCTTAAAACATTTCTCTCTGTGACTTCAAATTTACTGATACACATGTGTGGCTATTCTCTACAACTTCAAATTCCACTGTCACAGGCGTTCAGTAGTTTTGCACCAAAAATACCTCCATACCAGAGTGTGTATGTGAAGGTCTAGCTCAAAATACCCAACAGATAATTTTTTACAGCATGTTTAAATTGTCATTTTTTTGGCGCTCAGAAAAACGTGCCATTTTAGTGTGTTTCTCTTTAAATGCAAATTAACTGCTGCTGCCTGCCCAAAGGGCGGAGCCTCACTAGCTCGTGCTAAGAGCTATTTTTTACAGTCTATGGCTCAGAGCCAGGACAATCTCATCTGATGATATCAGAACAGAAACTCTCAGTTGCGGTGTTCATTTCGACCCGGAGTCGGACAATAATGCCCACAGAGCCAGAGAATATATGCTGTATGGAGATAGAACAGGTAGTTTGGTTTAATTACGGTTATAACTTATTTGTCATCTGCTTTTATCCACTATTACAAGCCTGCTGTAGTAGACCCCGTCAAAATGATGACCAAAATATACTGATGAGTTAAATGAAGTTTATTGTACATCACACAAAAGATGAAGCATTAGTTTTACTCCAGAAAATCACTGTTAAGACCTGAATAAACACAGTAAAAGAAGTGCGCATTAAAGTCTTATCCATAAACTCTCTCTCCCCATTTCATTAGCATGGAACATTCACAGCGAAATACACAAAACACTCGTTACAACAACTAACCGTAAACAAATACACCTTTTCAGTGGGTG
The DNA here is from genome assembly GCF_965113295.1 of Leuciscus leuciscus. Classification (NCBI taxonomy): domain Eukaryota; kingdom Metazoa; phylum Chordata; class Actinopteri; order Cypriniformes; family Leuciscidae; genus Leuciscus; species Leuciscus leuciscus. Next base: position 26,786,807 of record NC_138734.1, read on the forward strand.
CTAAATAAACTAGTAAACTGTATATCCGTAAAACTACTCGATGAGCTGTGATAAAGTGCGCGCTCTCACTTTCATTTCTGCCATGATCAGTAACGTTAGGCCTGTCGTTCCAGAGTGTGTAAGCTTGATCACGAACAGTTGGTGAGATCCATCCTCGAGTAACAATGGGAGTAAATGAAGACTGATATGTTCATTCTGACATCCAACAACAAAACACCTCAATCACTTAGAAGACATTCTTGTCTACAGATGCTCCAGCGTGGAAACAATGGCGGACTGTGTCCAGCTCACTCAGGGTGGGTCTAAAAATGCAGTGTCAATCAACAGTCGTGGGCGGGGCCTTTGCAAAGTGATGTCACATTGCCCCAAATCTGAGAACAGCTCGTTCTGAGACAGTGCTTATGATTTATGGGGATTTTTTTAAAAGCACAGGGTGGATTTTTATCATTATAGGGTGGTTGTGTACACACACTGCCAACACACATTTATGTTCAAACACCATGTAAAAGTATATTTTGCCTAATAGGTGCCATTTAAGTTATTGGAGTAACGCTTACTTGCTCTTTTTAATGATGTTTTATTAACAAAGTTTGGGAGGAGCACGTTCAGATAATTAACACGAGTGGAGAGCAATCAGCTATTTATTTATTTATATATAGATATAAATACAGCTAGCAGTCTCACCTCAATTCATTGACAGTTTAGCAGCATCCCTCCATCACCCCTTCTCCACACTTCTAGTCCTAACCACTTGCATACGGGGGGAGTACTCTGGGTTCAGGCCGAACTCCGAGCTCGGAGCCCTTCCCCTTCCCCCGGACAGCACGCCAAATACGCATTAAACTTTACTCCTAATTGTATGTAAGTGTGAACTCTTGAAAGGCAATCGGTTTGTATGGTTTTAACAAGTAAACTGGATTGCTTTTGAAGTAAACTCCAAATTCCGTAATTCCAAGTTGTATGCAGAAACCATCAGAGTTAACACAACTTGCATAAATGAGTAGTTAGGAATACTCACAAAGTGTATTTTACTTGAAATGATTTAGTTGTTAAAAATAGTAATTCTGAGTAGTCTGTAAAGTACATCTAAAGTAAATGATCAAGTATAGACCTTTTCAGAATGTTTGTAAACAAAAGGCACCAAGATACTTCCGGGTGGCAGAACGCGAGCGGCTTCTACTGACCAACTGACAAAATCCAGCCGGCTAGTTACTATAAACAGTTACGATACAAAGTTACAAAGTTGAAACGATGACAAAAACGTGTTGTGTTTGGGGTTGCGCTGCCAGATATACCGCAAAAGGTGTAGGGTTTTATCGATTTCCTTCAGGAAAAAGTAAATTTATCCAGCGGAACCTGTGGGTGAGGAGGTTAAAGCGAGTGGACGTCGTCAAAAGTAGTGCTACAGAGAAAATTGCAAGACTGCCTGGTGGCGGAGTAGCCATTTCTAACGGGGCAGACTGGGAACCAAACATCCATCATCGTGTTTGTGGAAGACATTTTCTCACAGGTAATGTATAAAATGTTTGGTTTGGTTGTCTTTGATTAATTTAACAAAACATAATGGCTAGCCTGCTAGCTAACGTCAGCTATAGGTTTGGCAGTGTTAATGCTAGCTAACGTTAACGTTTGCCCAGCTGTAAAGAAACAGCTGATGGCTTAGAACTAGCTGTCACCGTCTTGACTTGGCTCCATCGATATGCTTTCCAATTGACACAGTACAAGGTCAAGTTAAATGTGTAAATGTTAGGGCACAAGTATGTGCTGTAACACACTAAAAGCTTGCAGTCTTTTTTAATTTAGTGCAAGCAAACAAAATTTTACGTCAACTAACGTTTCGTCAAGTGTTTGTTTACACTGAAAAAGGACTGCAAGCTTTTACTGAACAACAGCGCCCCCTTTTGTCCTAAGTCTGCTGTGTTCTGTGCAGATTTTATAGGATGAAACGTGAACTGCCCTACTCCATTAAAATTAAATGTTGTAGCCTACATTACATAAGGGGACATTTTCTACAATTAAAGACTAGGTCTAGGCCCAGGCTAACAAACAGCAGTGTTCATTGTAAAGCTTGCTTTGTTAGGCCTAACTTGAACTCTCCAGTGTCCAAAATTTACGTAAACATTTGGTAAAATATAATTACTTAAGATCACATGCTTAAATGGTCTATGTCTTTGTTTATTATGCAGGTTGTCCGAACACTGACCCCGACCACCCTGACTTTGCTCCTTCGCAACACCTGGGACCTGAGTTAGCCGATCCAACCACATCTGCTAAGAGAGCAGCAGATAAACAGGGCCGGTACCATCGAGCAGTGAGAAGGAGACAGCTTTATTCTGAAGCTGGACCAGAACCAGAACCAGAGATTGTTCCTGACGTAGAAGACATCCAGGAAGAAGAAGGGGACAACCAAGACAATGTGGGACAATGTCAAATGTGCGAAATGCTACAGCAAGAGGTACATAGGTTGCGCTTAGAGAGAGACTCTTACAAAGACAAGCTGTCAAAAATGTCCATCTCTTCAGAAAATTTTATTGCCACAGAGAATGATGCAGCTAGTCAAATTAAGCGCAAACAGAAATTATTTTCATTTTATTTTGGAGTGCCATCTTTTGCTGCGTTTATTTGGATTTTGAACTTAATTGCACCGCTTATTTCAGAAAGAAGGGTTATCTCCAAAAAAAATCAACTTCTTTTAACTTTGATGAAGCTCCGACTTGGACTTGCCCATTTAGACCTTGGTTTCCGGTTTGGTGTGTCCTCTGCATGTGTTTCAAATGTTATCAACGAAGTCATACCTGTCCTTGCAAAGCGTCTCCAATTTTTAATCTCCTGGCCATCTGCAGAGGTTCTTCAGAAAAACATGCCACAGAAGTTCAAGAAAAGGTTTAAGAAATGCGTAGTTATCATTGACTGCACAGAGTTTTTCATTGACAGGCCATTCAATCTCAGGGCTAGAGCCCAGACCTGGTCGAATTATAAACACCATAATACTTTCAAGGCTCTAATAGGTATCACGCCCTATGGCTCAATATCATTTATTTCCAAAATGTGGGGAGGGAGGATATCAGATAAAGAGATCAGTAGTAAGTCTGGCTTTTACAGTAACATTAATCCAGGCAATCAGGTGATGGCAGATAGAGGTTTTCTGATAGGTGACCACCTGGCTAGGCTTGGTGCCACACTGGTCATGCCTCCATTCTTGAAGGGGAGAAAGCAGCTACCTGGGTGTGATGTTCAGAGGGCCCGCCAACTTTCAGCATTGCGTATTCATGTGGAGCGAGCTATTGAACGCATCAAGATCTTTAGAATTCTGAAAAACACGCTCCCTCTGACCCTTGTTCCTCTCTCCAGTGACATATTGACCATCTGTTGTGCTCTAAGTAATCTTAGACCTAAACTTATTAAATAATACTGCTACCAGACTTCGATTACTTTCCTCTCACTTTTTAACAAATTGATAAGCTAGAATCTCTTGTGATTACTCTTGTGAAAAGATATTTGAAACAAAACCCTTTGCTACTTAACTTTGTTGTGTACTTCACTGATTTATTTTTTATTATTTTATTTATTATTGTAAATAATTTGATTTGATTGATTTATTATTGTATTCATCTTATTGTTATTCTTTCCTTTTTCTCTTTTAACATACATATGTATGTACATCTTTAATAAATCTTCATTATCTTTGTATACAATTTTACTTGGTTTCATTGTCATGTTCTTCCCCCCTTAATGCCGTACCTAGAACTTACCGTATCTTACTAACTAGATTTTTGCAACATTCAATAAACATTTATTAGGTAAGTGGTGTCTTTTTTTTTTTCAGCACAAGTTGAGCTAACAGTCTACTTTCTATTTAAAACATTCAATAAAACATTCAATGAAAGCACAATTAAAAAATTTACTAAATGAGAAAGAGGCAAGAATAGATCAAATATACTTAATATGATTTACATTTAATTGAAATTGAAAAAAGTGTTAGTGCTGTACATATTCATGTCTGCATTATCTACATCTGCCACATAGCCACTGTTTTGTCTTTCTTTTGATGCCTACACAACTGTAGTGGAACATTTTCACACTGCAGTTTTCATTAGAGCAGATTATGGTCCTTCCAAACTTGGGTCTGCTGCAAGTGCAAATGACTGCATCATCCTGACTTGTTTCCATTTTCTTCTTAAGGAGTTCTGGAATAAGGTGTGTTTCAACAAACACTTTAGTTTGGTGCAACAAATTAGTGATATGATCTTCATCTCGTGACACATTGACAATGACAAGGCCAGGCTCTGTCCAAATAACAAAGTTGCACTGGGTACAGTTGGTCACTAGCATTTGTGTTTGTACCTGATCATAATACTGGTGTGCCTTCTTCAGATTACCATGGGTATCTAAGCAAAAAGTTAGATCTTGGATTTGTAGGATCTCAATTGAGCACAAGTCCTTGTATTTGAAAGGGCATTTAATTTCCAGAACTGCGTCTCCATGACAGTCACATGTTGAGATCCCATCAGGTGATGCAGCAAGGAATGGGTAAGGCTGGTAGATGACAAGGCCTGTGCGCTTCAAAACAAAGTTTGTGTGTACTGTTGTCATATGCCGATAAAACTCATCTCTTGCAGTGTCTTCGTTTTCAGTACCCCATTTTACTGAGGGGATGTGGGAGATGCTCTTGGTATCATACTGCATGATGGTCCTTACAGCTGAAGCTCCATCTGCTTTGCGTTTGATGACCCTGTGGATGTTGCTGGCAGTCACTCTTCCTCTTCTCTGGGCACTCCAAAGGTGTGACTGGGACTGAGCAATGGTTGCTTGAGACAGATTGTCAATCTGTGCCTTGGTGGGAATGGCATCATCGATTATAGTCTGTGGAGAGCAATTGTCAACATTAGTTAGTCTCGCTAATCTGTATGGGAGTTGTGGGTAGTCTACAGCATCCTCTGATTCTGAAGCAGTGTCGGTGTCACTGCTGTCCCTGACTAAAACTGCTGCAGTGGGCAGGATCTCTCTCAGCTCTGCAAAGGCTTGCTGTTGCTCCTGGACAGATAACCCTGGTACTTCCTTACTTTTTTTCCTCTGTCTGCCCTTCAATACCTTACCATGCTTTGGATGTGACATGTCAAGATTTTCAGCAGTACAACTGGCTATGTTTTGTTTTTCACATTTCTTCCATTGACATGGGATATCAGTACATGACACTTCAGTTCTGTCTCTGCTTTGTGTAATGCTTTCAATGGCAAACAGTAGAGCAGCAATGTGGCTGCAGGCCTCTCCTAAACCTGCTGCACAATTGCAGTGGGTTGCAACAATACAGCCATTTCTACTAACACAAACCCAGGGTTTGTATTTTTCTTCTTTGATCCGCTGTCCTGGAGCCACTGTGGCAGCAACAAAAGCAACAGGACTTGTTTCTGATAGATCATGCTGCTTGATGTTTTGGACATGATCACAAACAAAATAGTTATAAGCCTCTAGTGACTTATAGGCTCGCAAAGCCTCACCTGTACATGGGCCTGGAGTGTTAATCAGGTAGTTAAAAAGGTCAATATACTGAACAGGGGGCAATTTATTAGCATCAGCAGCATACCAGCCATCATCTAGATTGTATGGATCTGGCAAAGACAGAATCTGATCTTCAAACGAGAGCTTCAGTTTACTAATGTACCTATTGGAATCAGCTTTGTCCAACTGAAGAACATATGCAGAAAGATTAGACATATTTCATGTGAAAACTTTCTGTCTCTCCCTCAGTCTGTCTCTGAAAGCAACTGCCTTCTATCTGTCTGGAGTGGATTCTCCTGCCTGTCTTTGGGCTCCCTCTCATTGCAGTCACTGCTCTATTCTGCTTTGCTCTGTCAGGTCCCTAGTGTTCAATGTAAAAAAAAAAGTGGTTCTGTTAAATTGCAGAGTGACTGGAAGAATGTGCAAACAACCAATATTAAAACTGCTAAGAGGAAATCTTAATGATCCCCTAAATTATATAATTCATCCAACGTTTGTTTGCTTCATGTATTTTTAAAACTGTCCATCCACAAAATCATAGCAGAGCATATGAAATAGAAGTCCGCAATCTGAACTTTGAGGTTAGAAATCTTTTCAGTCTTATTTACATTTACAACAAATTACTCCTCACATTACACTTTTCTTCCTGTTTTCTTAGATATTAAAAGAAGGTTGACTTGACTCGACTTCATCCATTTTTTATTTTTTTTAGAAAGTAGAAATACAAACAAGCAGTGGGCCCAAAAAGGAATTTGGACATATAAGTTATTAAAAATGTATGATGGGCAATTTATATAAACTAGATTCACTACTTGGTCAGTAGAATTATTATTTTTTTTTTTTTAAAGAAATATGGTGTAATATTATTACACAGTAAAATAACTGTTCTCTATTTGAAATGTAATTTATTCCTGTGATGGCAGAGCTGAATTTTCCGCATCATTACTCTAGTCTGCAGTGTCACAGTGTTGTAGGCTACTGATGATGGATGATTGATGGGTGTACCACATTGGTTTCATCTTCACCACGAGTTTAGTTTGAGTAAATGCCTATTATAGCTGAGTTGCGCACCAACAGCGCGCTATCCATTTCACCGTCAAAAGCTCACGTCTGTGCCATTCGATCCGACCAACAGAAAACGATCATAGCCGTTTAGTTAGATAACTGGGAAATAGACCATCTACCATAGCCTAACATGTTGTAAGTCAAACAGCAACACTCATTAAAATAACTAACGTTACTCAATGGTAGACTGAGGCTCATTTAAAAATTATGGCAGTAGTAGACTAGCGCTACATTATATATATATATATATATATATATATATGACTACGTATTATACTATGACCAAGGTTAGGCATTTCATTTATTGCTGTCTCCTGAATTAGTAAATAATTCCCTCAATGATCATGTTAACTATGTCTGAATTTCCACCACGTCTGTTTTTGAATCAACTTACCTGTTGAAATATAGATTAGGCTACTGCCGACAGTGGGTCTCCCAAGCAATTTACTAGCGTTGCCATAGGAACGCTTCGGCTTTTGCCACCCGGAAGAGCGTCTATTATTGTTGTGACGTCACGGTGAATTGTCGTATACTATACAAATTAGTTTGAAGTTACTGGAACTCTCTTGTAAGTGTACTAGACAGGCACTTGTTAGTACTACATACTATTCCTTTCACTTTACTCGTTTTTTTTTTTTTTTTTTTTTTTTTTTTAAGGCAATCAGTTTGCATGCTTTTTTTAAGTAAGGTTTACTAATTGGATTTTATGCCTTGTATGTACAACACCGGTCAGGCTGAAAGCCAATAAGGAACTCTGTTGTTGTTAACTGGAATTCTGTACCACACTCAATTAGAGAATGTTCATTGTTTAACTCATTTAAGCATAATTTTAAGAAATGGCTTCTTCATAATCAACAATGTGAACATTAATGCTGCTTCCATTATTATTATTATTATTATTATTATTATTATTATATTAGGATATTAACATGCCTAAGACTTTTGCACAGTACTATATATATATATATATATATATATATAATATACTTAAGCTGGACAATGACTCTCTTCTAGAGCTGCTGTACAGCCAAAACAATCTTTGTATTTATTTCCTATTATCACCGTAAAGCTGCTTTGAAACAATCTGCATTGTATAAAGTGCTATATGAATGAAGGTGACTTGACTTGACACACCCATTTGTACTTTGTGTGTTTTGTTTTTTTGTTTTCCTGAGTTGAGTTTGTTGTCATGATTGTTCATTTGAATGAATCATTCAGTTAAGGTGTGTCCTTAATTATCCTTGTTTTGTTGGTGTTCTTAAGTTTCTTTGTTTCTGTTCATTGCTGTTGGGTCTTGTATATGGTTAGGTTGTGTTGGATTGGTGTTCTCTATCTGTGGATAATATACCTTTGGATTTATTAAGGACTGCCTGTTTCCCTTCATCTTCGTGTTCCTGTGTGTTTGCAACACAGCGCTGTGACATTAGACATGCCAGTCAATATAAAATTCATTATTGATGATATACCATATCAGGTTTAATTTATTGTCATTATCCATCATCCAAGTGGATGCTGCACACTGGTGGTGGTTGAGGAGAGATCCCCTGATATGATTGTAAAGCGTTTTGGGTGTACAGTAGTACATATGAAAGCGCTGTATAAATGCCTCATTCATTAATTCATTAGTTAATCATAAACTAATAATGAGCAATACTTTTACAGTAATTAGCTCAGTTACTATTCATTTTTACATAGTTTCTTATTTTTCAAGTTCTATAGTTTTGATGTTATGAACAAACATGAATCAACAATGAACAATAGAATATTTATAAAATAACATTATAATTATGCTAATAAATGCTCTAAAAAACTTGCTCACTGTTAGCTCCTGAAAGCTAATGCATCAACTAATATTGACAACTTAAACCTTATTTTTTGTAGATTGAATGCAATACTTTATTAGCTGCTTTTGAATTAATAAATCAATTGATAAATAAATACACACACACCCACACGCACGCACGCACACACGCACACACGCACACACCTCCAGCAACCCATGACATTGCTGACTGGTCACGTTTATATGCGTGACTCCATGAAAACACTGTACATGAACAGCTGAGTAACTAAGGTTAAAGTGAAAATATCAAAACACAATGTTTTGTCGGACACAGGACAAGCATTCTTGTCATTATTATGTTTAAGGTATTACCAACCCTTGGGCGTTAGTCATCATGTGGAAATGCATTCATCAGTTTCCATTAATACTTCTCAGATGATAACTAGCACTCAAAACTAGAGCTCAGACACAGCTCTGCCACGAACACAAGTTCCCAAATATTTGATTCCAGCAAGGTCCGTGTAATGTAATGCAATTGGGGATTAGAAAGATTTATCGGCTCACGGGACTCCTCATGTAGCCCGCATGTTTGTATTTATTTTATTTTAGCATTCTGTTGAGCAATAAGTGTAACGCCTATTTATGAATATATTTGTCAACTGTGTCATATTTAATATGCAAATTTCTAGGGCCTATAAATATGACCACAACTTTGCTGAAAATCCTGTTGCACACAATCTACTTCATGCCTTCTGTCCTCTGATAGATAGTTCATACTTTTTTATCAAGTAAAGTCTTTTTTGCTAAGAAATCTTAAATGATTTTTATAAAGTAAACTGAACATTTAGCCTACTGAACTGAAGCAACTTAGGTTTAGTTGATTATTCATACATAATTGTTTAATGGTAAGAATGAAATTCAATTTACTTTTTTTTACTTTTTTCATGTTAATGCAAATGTCAAATATGGCAGAACAGGCTTTTGGGGAAGATTTATTTTTCCCTCTCTCAATTATCATTGAATTGCTATAAATTGCTTGTATGTGTCATAGTTATGTTATGTTTCATTGTGTTTCTCCTGTGACCTAGTTCTGTTTGATTAGTCATTTACATTACCTCCATGGTGTTTATTAATTATCTCATTGGTTCCCTTGTTTAGTTCCTGTGTACTCCGTTTTGTTCATTCCTTGTCCAGTCTCGTCTGTACAGTGGATTTGTTCCCCGTGTTTATACCCCATCTCCTGAATTATTGAACTAAAGACTATTTCTCTTCGTCTTTGCGAGCTTATATCCAGCCTCATGACAAAAGTTTTTTTCTGCGATTTAGGGGGAATTGTGGTGTTCTTCATGTTGTCTTGCAACCACACATTACACTTATATTGTATAATGACCAACCATAGTTTGTTTTGGTTTTATGTGCCATTTAGGCAAGGGTAAATCTGACCACCAGGGTAAAAGCCCCCTTGACTTTATTTTCCTCTAAACCACTAGATGGCACAAAAACTTGCCGCAGCACTTTCCAAAACATCCGCTTTTCAAGAAATTTGGTTGATCCAAAATTTCACTTTTGTTTTATTTTGCTGGTTATTTCAGGTCTAGGTGATTGTTTAATTGTTTCATCGATAGTGAAAGAATCTTTTACCTGTCCAACCTGTAATTCTCAAATTACAGGTTTTTCACCTGATTGTATTTACATTGTTTCTGTGAACAAAAAAACTAAACATTTCCTGTTTCATAATTGACACATCCATCATGCTAAAAAAATAAATAAAAAAATCCCCTCAAGCAGTGCATTTGATATATGGTTGAGTTTAACTGTTCTATCATTCCAACTTTTATAAATCATCAACAAGCACATTTCAAAGTCTGAAATAAACTTAGTTTGTTTGAGATTTGCTCTTTCACTGCTGTGGGTAAGGCATGTGGCATTTGAGAGAGCAAACTGGTATTGTCTAAATGGATTTATATCTTAAGTCAGGTCATTGTTTCTTTCTTTCTCTTTCTCATTGAGTGCTGGCATCCACGAAAAATTACAATAGAGCTAAAAATATTCACTGAGCTATTTAAATCCTATAAGCTACTACTAACTGATGCAGAGAGATCCATTATTTGCAATTTTTTAACTGTAATGAAAATGTGAGATGTTATACCATATTTGGCACTGAAGCTGTGCAAATAAAAGATAGAAAGCAGTTAGTAATTTTTTCAGACCAGCTTGCCCCTCTAATTGACACTCATGACAATGGCATACTTTGCATGTGGATGAAAAGGTGTGTGCTTTTGCAAGTAAGGTCAGATCAGTGTTTAGTTTCAGATTTTAACCATGTGACTTCTCAGAAGAAGCAAGTAACTACCCTCTAGTTTTGTGTGTGTGTGATTTTAGTGCAACACCTTTGAACCTATCCCTGAATTCCTGCTCACCTGAGATGTATAAAAGCAGGTGCCCTGGTGCACTTCACAGGTAGAGTGAGGTCGCAGGTACAACGATGTTCTCAGCGCTGTTGTTGAATCTTCTGCTTTTGGTGTCCATTGCTTCAGCAGGACACCATTATGGAGGCTCGGTGACCTTCAGCCCTAAAGGAGCCAATGCAGATGGGAGCATGAAGGTGATCATTTATTTCTTATTTGCATAGAAAAAAAACAATGAAAGTGTGGAACATCAAATGATATGACACTTTTTATTTATAATTTTTTTTTAAGTAGTTAAGTAGGATTTTTTTTTTTGAAATGGTAATGATTTAATAATTTTATTCTTCTTTTTTTTTTTTTTTACTTTAAGATGGCCCAATGATATATATTGTGCCGTCATACATCCTAGTAAATTTTCAATATTTTTCAATAGTTACTAATCACAATATAATATTTATGAATTTCATACTCATTTTGGTCCTTCGCACATATGCTGAACTTATCACTCTTTCTTGCTAATTAGAAAATGCATGGGTAAGATAAATAAAATAAAATAAATGTATTGCATCAATGTGAAAAGATGGGGAGAAGCAATCATGGAAATAAATAAGATGGTGAAAGTAACGTAATATTAAAAATTTGGTGAGAACTGGTTAAAATCATGTGATAATATGTATTGGTGAAGAGTATTTCTGACTGGTCTATATCACACTAAATATAAAAAAGAAATGCATGAATACAGGAAAAACTCTACAAGTGGTCAAGTGTTCTAAAAGTGTTCTGCCAACAGGTTGAGTTTCGAATCAAGCGAACCTATGACTGGTGTGATTATGGTTGGTGGTACTGCGTCTCCGGGAATTGTGGCAATGAATACACAAATGGACAAGGTGAAATCGATAAGAGCTCTAATGGTAGAAGTGCTTACTACAACAGCTGGTGCCAAACGGAAACTGTTGTCACAAGAAACATCTATGGAAACACACCCTTTGACCTGCAGTAAGTAATTCAATCAGTTTTGAATCATTTGACAACCACTGAAATATTAAACTGTCCATTAATCATAATCTTCCATGCATCATTCCATCGCAGGGACTCCTCATGCTGCTGGGTGCCCACAGTGAACGGTCTTGATTCTTGGTTCCTCAGGACACACGTAGATCTAGGCATAAGAGCTGATACTAATCAACCCAACCGATCACCTGTCACAACTATGTTACAACTTCTCCGGTAACCCTTATTTTTATTGAATGTAGTTTTCCATTAACAAGATTAATAGACGTAATGAGAAAGCAAAAAAGACGCATGATCTTTTTTCTAAATTAGTAACAGAAAATCTGTTTGTTTTATATATATATATATATATATATATATAATTATTATTTATTTATTTTTCATTAGTGTTCCTCAAAACTGTCCTCGTACATACCACTTGATGGCCTACGACCCAGATGGTGACCAGGTCAAATGCAGATATGGAATTCAGCAACAGGTTGAATGTGCCAGATGTGATCAGCCAAGTGGTTTCAACATAAATCAAGTAAGAAACAGAAAATAATTTGCTGTAACAACTTAATGTCATTTATTGATGTATATTGGCAATATGAACCAGTGGCGAGGTCAGAAATCTCCATGTGGGTGAATCTTTGTGAAATAGGGTTATAGGCACTGATCATAGATCAGTGGTTATAGGCCTATCTGTATGATCAATTTATACAAAATATACTGGAAGTAAAAAAAAATAAAAAAAACGTTCTGATAAAAAAAAAAAGTAAGTCACACAGTAAACTACCTACTATACATTATGGGATTTTGGACGCAGCTTGTGTCTGTTTAGGACGAACTGATTCACTACAATGAATAGGACTTTCCAATGCTACATAGAAAAAGAGCCATAGGATGAAACTCTGCACTAGAATGAATCTTTCCAAAGCTAGAAATGAGAGGAGGACAGTTTAAGACAAACTAATTCACTATAATGAATTGAATTTTCAACGCTGCATACAAGACAGATCCAGTTTTGTTGGTTACCTCCTCTCACTCAGCAGTAAAGTATTACAAATGCTGCATTAAAAACCGCACTTGATGCGCAAAAAATTGTTCCGCAAGCTGTATTCATAGAAATAGTCGTGACTTGCGCCACACTCTACAAAATATATAGGCATAATACACAACAGATGTTTGTTTTTTGTTTGTTTTTTCATTTTATTTCTAGATCATTAAGATATTCTAGCAGCTATTTTTCATCATTCTGGTGACTGATCCACTCAATAAGTGCTGCTAGAATGTTCTAGAAATTAAAACGAAATGAACATTCACTATAATGAACATCTCAATTCTTCATTAGGGTGCCTGTACACTAGACTACAGCTATGCCTACAACACAGGCGTCTATGGATTTGAGATGATTTTGGAGGACTTCCCAAGGAAACACACCACTCTGGCCTATACTGATGGCTCCAGCTCTTACAGATGCTCTCTAAATGGAAGACACAGGAGGTCAATAGGCTCAACAGCATACCCATGGTATTACCAACAAAGTACCACAAATGTACCATGGTGGCAACAGCAACAAACTACATCTGCTTCATGGTGGGCATGGTGGCAACAGCAACAGCAACAGCAACAATCGACCATCTCTCCACCTACAACTACGCCATGGTGGTGGTGGCAACAGCAACAAACTACAACTTCTTCTCCATGGTGGGGGTGGTGGCAACAGCAACAGCAACAATCGACCACCGCTCCACCTTCAACTACGCCATGGTGGTGGTGGCAACAGCAACTGTCGACCACTCCACCTACAGCATCCCAGTGGTGGTGGTGGCTGCAGACCACAAGCACAACCACAACAACAAGCTCACCTCAACAGTACACGACTTCTGTAGCTTCACATCAGCGTTCTTACGAACCTTTCAGCAAGATCCCTCTGCAATTTGGTGTTCTCGGTAAGGCTTTCTCAACAGTTGGCTAAACAAGAACACAAGATCCTCATTTTAGTGTCATTTCATCAGTGATTTCTGATTTTGAATCATTGCAGTTGATTCACCTGCTCCTTCCTGCACTGAGGGACATTACATACCTCGCTTCGTGTCGCCAACTCCACGCAACGGAGAAGAAATCCAAGCGGCGCCACTCCGTGAACTGGAAATCCGGGTTAAGGCTGCAGCAGCTTATTCAACGTGAGGGCTCATGTGTGAATTAGACCAAATGCAAGCAATGATAAAGATTATTAGATGGGTGTATAACATGCTTTTTTAATTTATTTTTTATTCTAGGGTTTCTGATGTCCTTATCAGTGGTCCTCTGAACATAACTAAACATGCTTTGAGCAATGGAGAGTACGCCATCAGATGGACACCAACGAGAAGTGACCTCGGGGATCATTTCCCTGTGTGTTTCATTGCTGAGAGCACAAGCGGGTGGGCAAACTATTCATTTTATTCTAAATCTAGCAGCTAGCAACCTTTCACATAAACTGAATTTGATAAATATTGCTAATTATTTATTTACAGAAGCAGCATTTATCAGTCTGAAATGAGATGTGTCATTGTCACTGTTGGACATCAGACTGGTTAGTATCACTTTTTTACTTGGAACAACTATATGTAGCGGTACAGACACTGTGAAATTTTGGTAAGTAATTCTGAATGATTGATTGCATTTACAGTGGATGCAAATGTGATTTGCACTGGGACCAACATAGTGATCGAAATTGAGCAGCTGCACTCTGTCGGGCTCCACAAAGACTATCTGCGACTCAACGATCCTGCCTGCACTTTGGACTCAAATGGCACTCATGTGTTGGCAAACTTTTCCCTCAATGCTTGTGGTACCATGATTGAGGTAAAACTTTTCTCGTGGGCTAAAGGAACAGTTTGGCAAAAATGACATGGTTGTCATCATTTCCTCATCCTCGTGTCCTTCCGACCCCATTTTGTTTTCTGTCTTCCATGAAACAACCAAGGAGATATTAGGTAGAACTTGTCTTTTCCAAACAATGAAAGTATATGGTGATTTATACTACAAGGCTCAAAAAAGGCACCAAAAATTCAATGCTATCTCACAACCAATTTGTAAGAATTCGTACAAGTGAGTAAAAGGTGGCTGTGTGTACAACCTCACTCATACGAGTTCGTACGATTTGTCTAAACCCACGTGATGGGTAGGTTTAGGGGCGGGGTCAGGTGTAGGTCCTTCTTGCGAATTCATACGAATTGGGCAACTCGTAAAATATGTACGATTTAGTAAAAATTTTACTAATTCGTTAGAGTGAGGTCGTATGAATTCATACGAATTAGCCACTTCATAAAATTTGTACGAATTGCTGTCCATTGGACTTCTTTTGTGGTGTTTTCTTTCTGTGCTTAGCAAGTTACCATTCACATTTATTGTTTGGAAAACAGAAGCTTGAACATTCAATGATCTCTTTTAGCATTTCACAGGTTGGAATGACACTGGTATGTGCAAAAAATGACAAAAATGACATTTTAGGGAGAAACATTTAAAGTGCAGTTTATATCTCATAATCCACTTTTTTTTTATTACAGGAAGATGATCAGTACATCATTTTCAAGAATGAAATTTTCTCAACTGATGATCCAAACAGCATTATTACCAGAAAACACGAGGTAGAGATTGAGTTCTCATGCCGTTTTGAGAAGAAAAACAACATCTCAATGGAGTTCACTGCACGGAGACACACGACCACCATCACCGAGAGAGGCTTTGGAACCCTCACCTACCGCTTCGGGCTCTTTCAAACAGTAAATTACTACCAAGAAATAGATGTGATCTCATATCCAGCAGAGTATGATCTTGGGGAGATGATTTACATGGAGATTGAATCCCAGTCTTTAATCAACAACACCGAGCTTTTCGTCGAATCATGTGTAGCGACACCATACAATGACCCCAACTCCCAAGTGTCCTACACAATCATCCAAAATGGGTAAGAACAATCGAGCATGAGCTGAAGACACAAATTAGCACTGGTAAACAGTAAAATTAATTAACTCACAATGGATCTTCATCAATTTTATTTTTTCAGGTGCATCATGGATGAAACTGTAGAGTTCTACACAAGCCACCAACCAATGGTCCGCTTTGGCCTGCAGGCCTTCCAGTTTATTGGAATGCATGATCAGGTAAAAAAAAGCTATTATTAATTAGACTACAATGATAGGAGACAACATACAAAAACATGATGCTGCTACTACTGACTATTAAGAATGAAGTATTCCAGAGAGCTGTGACATCATCTCTTTCTTTCTCCCTAGGTGTTCATCAGCTGTTCTGTGATTATGTGTGAGGCGAACAATCCCAACACCCGCTGCTCTCAGGGTTGCACCAACAGCACAATCGCTCCACCATCCCACCACCATCGCAAAAGAGAAGCTCCCATCCAGACCGGCAGTCACTTTGTCTCCCAGGGGCCCCTGAGGCTGAAGAGGAGCGTTGAGGGTGAAGGTAAAACCTCAGAAACAAGTTAACATATATGAATATTTTCATAGAATGTGATACAATTTTAAAGGTGCATTAAGTGTTGTGCTGGCTGAATCACAGAGTCTTTTACGATCATTTGTGAATTACTTTTAATTTTATTAACCGACACTTTGTGTGTTTTCCACAGTGTCCTCCACGGTCTTGAACCTGAATATGGTTTTCATTGCCGGATGTCTCCTGGCAGCTGTTGGCATGGTGTGTGGGGTTCTCATCTACAAAACCAAGAGAACAGAGGTCAAATATCAACCGCTTAAATCAAATGAGATTTAATGGATCGGCCTCAAAGACTACAAAATTATTTCGTTTTAATTATTAATTATAGGTGACTGAATATTAGTGATTATTTTACTCTCTGGGAAGATTATGATTTTGAAATATTTGTTTCTGTTTGATCACTTTTAAATATTGTATTATAATCTATAAATGGTTAGGGTTATTTTTCATAACCTATTTCACAGTTTTTCTTGCACCCTTTAGATTGTTAATGATTAAAAAAATTATATCTGATTGATTTAAAGACTTCAAATAATGCACATCCACAAAGATAAATAAATAAACATACCTCCTGTATTGTTTTTTTGTTTTTTTGTGTCTTTTTTCATGTTCACCAAAGGCTATTTCTGTGAATACAATCAGCATTACAAAATATTGCATTATTATGTGTTAGAATTAGATTGCATATGCATTAAAAATGCATGCATTATTATTATCAATTGTGGTTCATGAATACAAATTAGTGAATCATTAATCACATGAACGTTGAACCGCTTTCACAGCAACAAGTTAATCGAAATTCAATGTCAAATGGACCATAAAAATATTCAAAAGAACACTATTTAATAACCATACTCATTTTAACAACAGCTTTTAAAATGAACCCTTATCAATATGTTCCCCACTAGAAACACTTCCAAAACATTTAGTTTGAAATGTTCTTGAAACACCTTTTTTTTATTATAAATTGTCGTTGTATGGACAGTTTTTGACTGTAATGAATATTCTAGTTCACTTGCTTAAAAAGAAAGCTATAATTAAGGTGGTAGTTGGGGGTGGAGTGCTGATGTTCCACTGAAGTTGCAGAACAACATCCAGGGTGATGGCGTGACTGAAATTTGAGATTGTCGGCACAACACTGCAATGTATTTAATCAATCAATCGACAATTGTTACTCAATGTTTATGTGCCATGTCTCCATGACAAAACTACCACACCTGATCATGAGTCCTCAGAATGAAAGTACAAATGACACAAATATTTTAAATGGATGGGTGGAAAGAACCTTCAATTGGCACGCATTCCACTCACTCTCATATTCAGGTGCAAAGCACCATCAAGAATCTGTGCAATTTATCAAAAATATTTACAAATAGCATGACAAAAATAAGTCATCCGCTACTGTCAGATTGACTATCAGCGCAGGATGTGATAATGAGACAACGCCAGACATTCTACTATCAAATTTTGCAGCCACATGTCAATTAACTCTTTCAGAGTATTAGTAGACTGTTATGTTAGGGTTAGGGTTAGTAGAATAAGCCCAGACAGCAACATAGTGTCGGCCCAGATCCGGCTCACATCTGGTACGCGTTGAATCCACATGTACCAGATGTGGCCCGGATCTAGGCCAACACTATGTTTCTGTCTGGGAGTTGACATGTACAAAAGTTATAGTCAGTAGAATTTCTGTTGGGGACTGTCAAAATAAAGTCGACATGTGGTTGCAAAGTTACTTATAGTTAGTAGAATGTATATCGGACTATTGAAGTAAAGTGTTACCCCACATTGGCAGTCATTTTAATTATATTCCATCAAGGTGGAATCTTCAAGCTGAAACTATATTGTTTTCTGTTCTGTTCTGTTCTAGTGTTCATGAAAAAAGCTTTTGCAAGCCTAAACATTCATAAGTGATGTCAGTCAATCAATGTCAGATACTGAAAGACCTGTCACTAGTAGTTGATGATACTGGTCATGTCATGTCACAATTGCATTCTACTTGTGAAATACTCTGTCTTGTATAAGGCAATGAATAGAAATGTAAACTAAATGATATAATTACAGTATGCAAGCAGCATTTCATCTTATGTAAAATATAGAACTTTTTGAAATTGGCTAATATAAATATGGTTTTCAGGTCCTAATGACTGTCCATAATCATGTTGGACTTGAGCTAAAAAATAAAAGATTGTGATCTCATTCTTATCTGTGCGTGATCATGAAAGTATTTGTTTACAGGCTTTACCTGATGTTACTGTTGATCTTTCGTTTCATCAGTATTGCGCTGCATCCTACACGCAAAGCAAAAGCCAAATGTCGTCTAGTTCCTTTAATATGTTATATGATTTTAAGCTTAATCCAATTCTGTTTTCAAATGTTATAATTGCATCAGCAAGTGAAATCTTAGTCAAGCAGGTGACATTTGAGAAAGCAAATAGGTATTGTCTAAATGGATTTATCTTATTTCAGCTAATTGTTGTGGAGAAGTGCTGGCGTGAGAAACTGAAATAGAGCAAAGAAAAGTGGTAAACTTTCTTATATTCAATAACCTACAATCAACTAATGCAGGGATATCAATTTCCTGCAACAAGATTTTCCAGTCCACTGTGAACTTTGCTGTCAGACGCAAGACATTTGGCACTGAAAGAGCAATGAATGAAAGAGTTCTGAAGAGGTATTTTTGCTATGTCGAGTGTGAGTTTCACATTTAAACCATATGATTTCTCGGAAGACATGGTTTACACTACTGTTCAAAATTTGAAAGTAAAGATTTTTTTAAAGAAATTAATCATTTTATTAATTAAAAAGTGAAAGTTAAGAGATTTATAACGTTACAAAAATTTTATATTTCAAATAAATGCTGTACTTTTGAACTTTCTGTTTACAATATTAATGTATTTACTGTATTTTTTTATCAAATAATGCCGCTTTTAAAGCACTTTCAAACACCTCTAACAGTAATGGGAGAATGGTGGTTAAAGTTCAGGGCTATTAACCATAAGGTTGCTAGTTCAATCGTCAAAAGTCACTATTAGACCTATATCCTTTGACATTTGACCCAAATCTTTGGCTATAACAAAAAGTTTGATCCACACTGCAGTTTATTGCGGTAAAGAACTGCTCTAGAAAAAAAAAAGGAATTCATGACACAAATAAAGGCAACGACTTGTTCTTTTTGTTTTCACAAGCTACTCAGACTGGCATGAGGAAACGGCTGTTTAGTAAACAAACATACACACACATTGTGTTTTCATTTTTGATGGGGACTTTCCATAGAAATTATGTTTTTTAAACTATACAATGTCAAACCCTTACAATAACCCCACCCCAAAACCTACCCATCACAGAAAACTTTCTGCATTTTTACATTTTCAAAAAACATCACTTTTATAAGCTGTTTTCCTAATGGGAACCAAAAAATGTCTCCACAGGGACAAGGGTTTTGGATTTTGCCATCTTTGTAGGGACATTTTGTCCCCATAATGTAGGGTTTACCAGGACACATACACACACACACACACACACACACACACACAAAGTGGAATATTTGATCAGAATTTCTGTGTAAAATTCTGTTCAAACATGCACATCTACAAAGACCAATAAACAAACAAACAAACAAACATCAACTATATCAGAGACTAAACTAATCTTTTTTTTCCTTTCAGTGACAACTATTAGTTATTTAGTTATAACTATTAGTTCATTTTTTATTAAAATATCAAGGCTTCCGCTTAGTTAAGTAAATGTTCACATTCACTAATTCTATCACATTTTTAGCAGAAAGTCTATTTAGGAGAGTGCACTATTTTGTATTTGTCCACTAGGTGGCAGGCCAGATTTATAATGCTTTTGAGTGCAAAAGTTACAGCAACACCAATTTCTAACATAAAAGATGTTGTCACTGAGCAGCCATCTGTACTTTCCGTTAACATCTTATTATCTGATGTAACTTTTTACAAAGCTGCAGACATTCGCTTTCGACCAATACATTTGATTTCTTCTTATTTGTCGAGTGCTTTCAAATTAATTTGTTTAGAAAAAGGCATATTGTCCATAGAAGCGTGTATGTATTTGTCCTGTTTTTCCATGACTGTGGGAACCGTGTGCATAAATAAATATGTTTTCTTTACAAAAGTCCAAATTTAAGCGGTCAAGTAGGCCATAATACTGACATAAAGACATCTTTAAGGTTTTTGGCATTTACACTGTAAAAAATGATATGATCAATAAGTTTTAAGTTTAACAATAAATTCAAAAAGTTTAGATTGATTTAACTCATCAAAACAAGTTAAGCAATTTCCAACTTATTTCCAATTTCCAAGTTAAACAAGATTTAATACATTAAGTCAGTTTATTGTAATTTAAGTTGAAATCCACATCCAAGTGGATTGTACTTAAAAATGTAAGGCAGCAAAATATTTTTTAAAGGGGTGGTTGAATATGATTTCACTTTTCTAGCTTTAGTTAGTGTGTAATGTTGCTGTTTGAGCATAAACAACATCTGCAAAGTTACAATGCTCAAAGTTCAAAGCAAAGTGAGATATTTGCTTTTAAAGAAATTGCTTTTTAAGGACTTCAACAAACGGCTGGTTAGGACTACATGACATTCCTCAGGTTAGTGACATCACTAACCCTAAAATGTACATAAACCCCGCCCCTGGGAACGCGATTTATAGATTACGAAGACAGAATATGCTAATCAATGACAGAAAAATAATTACACATAAGCTACAGAAGTTCACCAACTAACCATTCAGAAATGTTGTCTACGTATTGTCACTTCGTCTTGCGTCTCTCCATCTTTCTGACTTCGGTTTGAACATAAAAGGCTAAAAGTTTTTTAAATTTCCAGTGCATGTCTGTGTGAGATAAAAGGACACAAGCTCTTGAAGCTCCGCCCTCTGTGCCGGGAGCAGCAGCTCATTGGCATTTAAAGGAACAGACACAAAAACGGGGTGTTTTTGCCCACCCTAAAAAAGTGACAACTTTAACATGCTGTATAAAAATATCTCTGGGGTATTTTGAGCTAAAACTTCACATACACACTCTGGGGACATCAGAGACTTATTTTACATCTTGTGAAAAGGGCATTATACCACCCCTTTAACAGTTCCCAGAAATAATCATAGCAATACCTGCTCCTTTTGTAAGGAAGACAGTATCTTTAAATGCATATTATTTTTCTATGGAGCTTTAAACTAACCTGATTTAGTTAAGCAGGAGTTCCACAATAGGAGGCCTATTGTACATCTGCAGATCAAGTATAGGGCCTACAGGAAAAACAGTAATTTGCAAAAGCAAGCCAGCATAAAAAGTAATCATTCCTTTAATAAAAAGTAAACAATAAAAACACACAATGTAGGCCTAATAGATGAATTGATACCTACACCGCATAAACTGATGGATTCATAGGAATTTATCGTTGGAAGTTTGCATGCAGCTAATTGTGATCTCGATTTGCACTAAATATGAAAAATAGCTATTTTAATGTTCACAAAAACTACAAAAATGGATGTTTATTTTTCCTCTTATAGTTGACTAAACACACAGAATTATACTAATTTAACAAATAAAGAAATGAATGGGCACCTCATTAATCGGCCATATGTTGACATGCATTGCTGCAGTTTACATTCACTCTCAGTCTTTCCTAATGAATGTTAGATAGCAGCTGGATATGTAACTTGGCCTTTAAATGGCATTGATTTTCTTACCTGACGCTCCATTCTAGGGTGCCACTTAACAAGCAGTTGTTCCAATCATTATGGGATCCTGAGTCACATGGCACAGCGGGAGACTAATTAATCGATCAGACTTGGGTAAAAGCTGGTTATGCTGTAGGAGAAGATGATGATGATGATGATGATATGAACAGGCTGTGAGTTTCATCATTATGGAAAATTTTTTCGATAAAGACTATTAAACCCATATTTTTTCATGCACTTAACATACAATTTATATAAGGAATAGATTAATAAAAAGGAAATATATCCTCTTAACATTTCAGACACAATTTTACCATTAGGCAGTAAATGAAGTATTCTGTACAGCTCTGTACAAATCTTCCTTCGATTTAAAGAGGACTAACAGCTGATCACATTAAAAGTAAAAAAAATACAGAGTCTAGTCTGTGCCAGCACTGTAAAAAATTTGGAGTAGGATTTACTTGAAAAAAGCTTGCTAATTTTTTTCACTCTGAAAATGCTAGTAAATTTACAAAGTTTGCCAAGTAAAAACCTAAACATTTATTAGTAGCTTTAATTAGAAATCTTTAAGTTAAATTTACTTGGAATATGGAATTAAGTAAACTTTACTTAACCTAGTTAAGTGAAAGTAACAAAGATAATAAGTAATTTTAACTTGGCTAGTAAAAGGTTGATTGATATCGATTTAGTTGAATATTCCTTTGCATTACATTTCACTCAAACAATAATATTGAATTATACCAATCATTTATAGTATGTGCTTTACTTAGATTATCTAAGTAATTTATAAGACATCATGTCAGATGTTAAGTCTCATGTGAATGCAAATACAGTACCTCAATACTTCGTAGACAATACACAATGACGGTAACATTTGATGGATCATTTTTGTGTTTGAATGTGTCATTTTGAGCAGAAAATTTACTCAAAATGTCACAAAATGGCAAGTTACTAATCCTGACAACAAAAGCAATGATAAAACAGTGTAAATACAGCTGGAAAACAGTGAAAAATGAACCTCATTAATTATTCAAGGTCCAGTGCATGATGGGAACCCCAGTATCAGAAAAGTTGAGTAATTTTTACTTAATTTTATTGAGTTGATATTTACGCTTTCATTTCTACTCGCTTGAAATAAGTACTGATATGGAATTTACTTAGTTTTTTAAATTCTTGCCTGGACTAACTTTTTCATGTAAATTACATTGTTTTTTTTCAGTAGTATTTACTTCACCAAAAAATCATTTTTTACAGTGAGGGCTACAACGAACAGTAGGCCAGTAAATAGGATTTTAAAATCTTCTATAAATACATTTTTAATTAGTTTAGCAAGAAGTATCTGCCAACCCTACTTAATACTCCTGAAGTCTGAAAATAAACTAAGGGGATCAGAATTTAAAAATAACAATGACCAAATAAACTTCACTCAAGAATCTGATTGCATAAGAAAAAAACAACACTAAAATGTGCTTGAGAGACACCAGAGTGATCAGTCTATATGCTTAAATAAGGATAAAGAAAACCAAGTGAATTTTTAAAGATACTATTTAAGGAACCAGAAGGCAGTGTGGAATAAGACATGATTACTTAACTCATTATGCAAAGTTTTCAACATAAATTGCTTCATGAAGAAAGCACAAGCTTAACAAAACAAGCATAATTTACTTCATTTATTATAATAAATATATTTTATGTACACTAATTTAACATGAGTACAGTTCATATGTACAAATCAACTATCATACTAGAGTGTTTTTCAGAACACGCCTAAGGCCCGTTTTTCAAGAGTACAAGCAGTGATGGGCCATTTTCAGAGACATTGACCAATAGCTTGCAAAGGGACTAAAGGGATAGTTCACCCAAACACGACAATTTTGTCATCATTTACTCACTCTCAAGTTGTTCCAAACCTGTATGAATTTCTTTGTTCTGTTCAGTTGATGGGACACCATTGACTTCCATAGTATGAAAAAAATTATAATAATACTATGAAATTCTAAGGTGGCCCACAACTGTTTGGTTTCCGACATTCTTCAAAACATCTTCCTTTGTGTTCAGCAGAAGAATGAAATTCATACAGGTTTGGAACAATTTGAGGGTGAGTAAATGATGACAGAATTTTCATTTTTGGGTGAACTATCACTTAACAAGAATCCTGGGGAGGTCAGAAACACGATGAGCAACCTTAAATATGTGACCTACCTATAAACTGTGAAACAAATACCTGTTAAATATGCACAGCCCGCTGATGCTCTGTCAGTGGGTCACAAAAGTTGTATTCTTTAGGTTGTAGGTCTTTGCAGAGCAATGAAACAGCCAGTTACGGACATGCCAAAACAATTGACAATTCATTTAAAATTCAGATTTTAGCTTAAAAAAGTCCCTTAAGTAAAACCTTTTCTGAGACAATCGCACTTCTGATTGTACTGTTCAGTTGCTTTACCTTCAGGGGTTGAGGAAGCAGTCATGACGGACCACTGGAAGAGTTTTTATTCCTTTTGGCTATTCCCTTTAAACACTGATGCATTTTACTAATACCCAGGGACAGGTGATCTGTTTATCTCCACATCAAGAGCAACATAAACTGCCTCCGCAAATTGACAGGCCTACTGTAGCAACGTGTTGCTTCCTCCATAAGAAAATCTAAAGCCCTCGAGACTGTCTGTCATCCAGATATACATGCCAAACTATAGGCTACATTATAAATTAATCACCAGGTACCCAAGAATTCCAGCTATGAGTAAAACAGCAGTGAAAATGATCCCCGCGAATACTCTCATCAACCCAGATTCTCCTTCGACCGTTTCTTTGGGTTCCTCCTCGCAGATCGAGATGACACCAACTGATGAATTCCCAACACTGACGGTGGATTTCAACTCGGCTCCCGCCTCTTGTTTCGCCTCGACTGCCCACGGCGCCACCTGGACCTTCATCTCCATCTCTTCCATCATCTGGTCCACCTGAGCGATCTCGGTCTCCAGCTCTTTGAGGTCCACCGTGTCGATGTTCGCGTCGGCTTCGTATTTCATGTTTTGGACGCTCATGGCTCGCGCAGCCACGGTGGTGGTGCTGCCGGTCATTCCCGTTTGGATGAGGTGTCTCGTTGGCACTTTGAGAGGGAAATCCTGCCCGATCTCTAAGGATCGCTTCATGTCCACCTCCAGGAGATCCATGCTGCTGGTGAAGAGCACCCAGAGGCGCTCGTATTCTGCACGATCATCTTTACTGATGCTTTTGTCCTTCAGAAGAGCCGTCAGTTTAGTCCTGTTGGCCACTGCCAGCTCCTGGGCTTTCTTTCGGGTCTTTTTAAGTTCCTCACGCAGGTTTTGGGAGTCGGATGTGCTCCCCAAAGCGATAACAAGATGCCTGTAGCAAGCTGTTACTTTGTTCAGAGCGTCCAACATGGTTTTGCATTCATCTTTGCCCATGTTTGCGCGGGGATATGGATACGCTTCTCACTGAAAAAATCCAAAAGAAAATATTAATAACACGCTGGATGATAGTGTCTTCTAGTTTCCACGGGAGCAGAGCAGCCATACGAGTGCACTCATCATCATCATCGCTCTCGTCATTGCAAATTCCTCACCATCCATGTTCCCTCTTGGTGCAGACAGCAACAGTCGGGCTTATCACTAAATGGATCCCTAAACGGCTTTAGTTGTGCTGCCAGAGATTAGAAAGCTTCAGTAGGCTATGTCCGCATGATTTTAAAACGTCGCCTCTCTTTTTCTTTTTGCGCAACGAGCATGCCATTTTAAACATAACAGGTGTTCATTTTAAAACTCCAAAGAGAACCTCTACCTCCATGACATCACAAAGGCATTCCGAGAGAGAGAGCAATGTAAACGGATTCTCCGAAGGCGGAATTTAAACAAATATTGCGACCTGACGCGCGGAGTTGCTCGCGTGTGATGTTTTTGTCGATGATGATGATAATGATGATAGGGATGGTGATGATGCCGAGATTTTCACAAGACAGCAATCCGTTATTCGGCCGTCCACGGTGATACGAGTTTAAATAGACTACGAGTAAACGCTTGATGGTGAAATAACCAGTCACTCACATCATGGGAGATCAGCCAAACCTGTCGCGATTGGTTGGCCGATACCATTTCATTCCTTTTTTTTTCTTTTTTTTTAGGTCTCTCAAAAGTATTTATGAACACTATTTGGAAATGATTATTTTTAATAAATACTAACAGCTTTGTTAAAAAATGTGTTATTGTCAATAAAATAATATATAAAAACTAAGATTTTTTTTTTTTACAGTCTATGGTATGTGATGCAGTTTGGAAAACAAAGCATGTTATAACAAAACATGTTATGAGCTTCTGTTTTGTGATTTGCATGATGCCTTTCCACAGTAAATGTTTGAAGAACAGGTGCAGTGCTAGAACATGCAGTCCAATATAAGAGCTGATATTCATTAACCATTACAATGATGTCATGGCTGAAAAGGAGCACAGCAAAATATAGTTGATCCTTTTCTTGGTTAGATTTAGCTCAAGTGGTTTTGGAACACCTTACAACTTTATCCCTACGCTACTTGGAAGTGTTAATGCTGAGTGGCTTATATGGTTTTATTTTGTTCAGCAAAGCTCACAAAGGCTTACATTTGGACTTTAATTGAACATGTTAATTCTTAATTTACATGCTGCAAACAATTAGGAGCATCCTATGACATTAAGATACAACCTAATGCAAATTATGCAATCCAAATAGTTGTAATCATTTACTGTATAGTGCTGTATTATATATCTCATTTAAATCAGTTACACATATCATAAGTTGTGTATGTGATGGTTTTATTTTTAACCTTAAAAATGCATATAGCAGCATTTCATACTTATATTTATTTTGTTCTTCAAGTTTAGTTACAAGTTAATACAAGTTTAATAAAGATTTCTTGCACAAAACAGTTTTAGTTTTTATGACTATTTTCCACATTCTTCATTCCCAGATGAAGAATTTATGTTAATTTAGGGTTCTTTGAATTGGAAAAACTGAATTGGAAAAATATTAAGTTCACTAAAAATATATAAATATGACAGAGATGAGTCTGTTTTACAAATTAAGCACTATGTCTAGCATTGTATGATTTTTCAGTTAAATATAGCTATAGGCATTGTTTTCTATATGGGTCACTTTCACTTAATCACCATTGGCAACCACTCAACCATGTGCTACTTTCAATAGCATCTCATTTCAAAACATCTTATGCCAGATTGTGCCTCTCATTAACAGACAGCCACTTGTTGGAAAATAATGAAACGGGAGCCAGATGCTATAAGATGTATTGCTTTGTGATGTATTGATTGTGCATTGACAAATGATATGGATTTCACAAATGGATTTAGCATGAATCTGTCTATCTATCTGTCCATCCGTCCGTCCATTCATTTCCAATGTTTCTGTAAATATTATAGTTTATTTTATCACACATTTCTCAGTTATCACCATGTTCAATAAGATCATAAGAGAGAAATAATTGGGGAAAGCTGCTCTGCAATATTTGTTCTAGATTGAATGAGAGACCATGGGGAGTTGAGAATGCCAAATATATTTGAAAGAAGGATTAGTCATGCATTAATAAGGAGGAAATATTGATTTTTGTTCTCAGTTTACCCTTTCCTCTGCACTTATCCAGATACAAACCCAGAGTGTCTGTGTAACGGTTAAGAATCTGTGCTTCCATCACAATTGTTGTGAGCAGGATCCCAGTCTGAGGCAACCTTCAGCTAAAGCTTTGCTGCTGTTATCACTATTGTCTTTTTGAGAAAGACGCCTAACCCCAGGTTTGCTCCAGCGGGACCGTCTCCGCAATTATCTCACTGGGAGATGCGCTAAATAAAAAGCCACTGCCAAATAACAATTATACATTTGCATGCTCACAGACTGCATCTGTCTTGTTTTAATTGATAATTACAGTGTTTTTAACATGTTTCTAATGGGATAGGGAGTCGCATATTGTTTTGCTGTACAATAAGAGCCATGATGTGTCTGAGACTTCACCTGCTGGGAGACCCAGAGGGTTTCCTCCACATAGAGGAAAAAACCTCCACATTAATCTGCTGTGTGCATGCAGAATAGGATATGCCGTTCCAACTGCTCCCCCATAGGGTGAAAAACAGCACGTCCCTGCAGGCCACTGGCTGAGTCAGCCTCCCAGTCACATCTGCCAGCTGTGCCACCCTACCAGTGTGCCCATCTCAAGAGACTTCATTCGGGTGATTAGAATACAGTATACTAGTAATCAATTATCAGTGTTTTTTTTTTTTTTTTTATAGCGCCAAATCACAGGGAAAATATAAACAGGAAATAATATATATATGTACCATGGTTAATTCAATAGTTTAGTATTAGTGCAATTAAATTGAAAGCTCTCTGGTTGTTACAGTTATCTGGACTCATTCATCATAGTTTCACTTTCATTGACTTTCAGTTAGTTTTGTATTGTTAGTTGACCAAAAGTAAGTAAAGAGTAGTGACATGTATAATGTTACAAAAGATTTATATTTCAAATAAATGCTCTTTTGAACTTTCTGTTATTATTCTATTCTTATTAAAGAATCCTAAAAAAAAAAAAAAATGTATCATGATATATTTAGATATAATATTAATAAAATAAAATATTAAGTTTCTGCTTTCAACATTGATAATAGTTATAAATGTTTCTTGAGCAGCAAATTAGCATATTATAATGATTTCTGAAGGATCACGTTGCACTGAAGACTGGAGTAATGATGCTGAAAATTCAGCTTTGCATCACAGGGATACATTACATTTTGAATTATATTAAAATAGAGGACATGTTTACATTTTTACAATATTTCACAAATGAAAATGATAACTTATTTAATCAAAACGTTTACCTAAATGCTTATTTACAAAGCTTTTTTAGTACTTGATTCTTGATGAATCAAGCTAATCGAGTGATCTTATTTTTGCAGTGTTGTTTTTAGCTAGGTCTATAGTCTTATTCATACATTTTTATTCTTAACGAAAGCTTAAATGTATTGTGCAATTATCTATCTATCTATCTATCTATCTATCTATCTATCTATCTATCTATCTATCTATCTATCTATCTATCTATCTATCTATCTATCTATCTATCTATCTAATGATTTTTAGATGTAGCCTATGTGTGCCGTCCGATTCAGATTTCCCTTGGGGGATAATTTCATTTCATGGTACCTTACCTGATACCAACCTAATCATGACATCTGGTGCTGGCAGCTTTTTGTTGTTTTCATATATACCTTCACAAATTCCATATTGCTTTGTGCTTTGAGCAGATTTGATGCCCCAGAGCCACTGAGGGAATCTTGCAGGAAACTGACACACAACCAATCATGCTCAGGCAAAATGTTGCTTGATGCTTAATGGCTCTTCTCCATGCAGTGGATGGAGAGGTGACCTGAAATACACCCAAAACAGGAAGCTCTTATGGAGAGGGCAAATCAGTCCACAAGCTTGCAGATGCTTTCCTGTAAAAGCAGTAAGGTTTGTTTTGGTGCCAGACAAGTTCTTTATTTTTCCTGGATATATTGAATTTAAAATGTAATCTTTAAAGGTATAGTTCACCCAAAATTGAAATTTCAGTCATAATTTACTCACCCTCATGTCATTCCAAACATGTAAGCATTTCTTACTTCTGTGAAGCATAAATATTCTTTATGCTATATTTTTTAGTTCCTATTGACCTAGATTGTATTGACAAAAAAATTGTTTGGTTACCAAACATTCTTCAAAATATCTTCTTTCATGTTCCACAGAGGAAGGAAATGCACGTTTCAGGGAGCGTGAAGAGAGGACTCAAAAGCAGAGGGTTCGTGCAACAGTTTATTAGACACTCTAGGGAATAAACAATAGTGTAGTGACACACACACAGACAACAAAGGATGTGTGAGAGCTCCAGAGCCGTCCGTACAGACACCTGCGGACACACTGCTGTGGAAACCACTTCAGATGCATGCCCATTGGGACGGGGAGCGAGACGAGACAGGAGAGCGAGCGAACGGCCAGCTGTATAACTCCTCGTCTAGGCATCCTGGGCACAGCAGCAGACAAGGGTAAGACACAAAAACACAGCAAAGGTCCAACAAGAGACGATGCACACAAAAGTCTATTGACAACAAGGGGCAGACACAGCAGAGAATATAAGGGAAAAGGAAACAAGAGACAGGAGAGGGCAATCAGCCGGTCAATCAGGGCAATCTGCACACACCCGCACTGCAAAATCAGCACTGATCACGAGCTGCAGAAGATGACAGGACAACACAGACAACAGGGAAGCCGAAGGAGCACCCTGAACCATGACAACATGGGTTTGGAATGGCATGTGAGTGATAAAAAATATGACAGAATTGTAACTTTTGGGTGGACTATCCCTTTAACCCTAAGGACCCTATTTTAACGATCTGAAACGCAAGTGTCAAGCGCAAAGCGCAAGTAACTTTGTGGGCGGGTCTCTGCGCTGTTGCTATTTTCCCGGCGGGATAAATGACTCTTGCGCCAGGCGCAAATCTAAAATGGGTTGGTCTGAAGTAGCTTCATTATTCATAGGTGTGGTTTGGGCGTAACGTGAAATAAACCAATCAGAGCGTCATCTCACATTCCCTTTAAGAGCAGACGCGCTTTTTCCATAGCGGATTGCTATTGTAACGGCGGATTTGCCAGGCGCGCGCCAGGAGCGGTTCACAGCCAAGGAGAGCAACGCTCTCGTCACGGCTGTAAAAGAGAGAAGTTACATTGAAATGGAGAAACCCACCCAAATTAACTTCGGTTAAACAGGCGTATGATAATTTGGGTAAATGTGTAAGCTAGTATGCTTTTATAATAAATTGTCTATCTATCTATCTATCTATCTATCTATCTATCTATCTATCTATCTATCTATCTATCTATCGTAATAATGTATGATTTGCAAAAATGAAAACTGCTGCTTCTGTGTAGATGAGAGAATCAAAGTGCGCGTTGTGCACACGCTACATTGATTATGGCCAAGCATGCGCCCTTAAAATAGCATATGAATAACATGCGGAACGCGCCACTGACTTTAAACTATTTTTTCCTGGTTAGTGGCGCAATTGTTTTCTAAACCTGCAAAATAGCATGAAGGAACGTTTGCGCCGGAACACTTTGCGCTGAACCGCCCCCGCGAGCGCAAGTGTATTTCCTAACTTACCGACGTGCTTCTGTGGAGGGAAAAGTCCGCTTTGCGCGGGTGCAAAATAGGAATGATACATGCGTCGGTGTACAAAGTCACTTGCGCTGGGTGCAAGATAGGGCCCTAAGTCTTAATCTTTAGCGACCCAGGACGTCATTCATACCCTCCTCCTCATTAAATTTTTTTAAGTTAGACATCAACCTTAGTATTTCCAGAGCCCGTCTACGGAGAGCCTTGGCACTTCCTATTAGCCCCATTGTATCGATCTTGGTTGCAGTTCCATTAGAATTCCACTGGAGGTGATCGCGGGCGAGTGCAGACTGAATGGGAGTCAATGGGGCTATACGGCTAAATGTGTCTCTTTCACCCGATTGCCGTTGAGAAATCTCAGATTTTATTGTAGGTTTTGCAAGTTCAACATGGGTTTTAGGTCGAAAGTTGAATGAACGAGTACTTATTTCTTTTCGATTTCTTACAGGTTGAGTTGTTGTTGCCCATAACACGCTAGCATTCTGCTAATGACGTTAGCATTCTGACGTCATTGACATTTTAAAAGACTTTTTAAACCAAATAAGTGACTCTAAAAAATCTAACACCCAGCAATGTGTAATTTCTTTGCATCTCCTTTCGAATACAGCATTAAAATTACTAGACAAAAAATTATATCCTGAGAAAAGTGGATTTTGAGGGTTTTTCGCCATAGACCTCCATTCATTCTGCACTCGCCTGCGAGCGCCCCCGCATGGACAGAGACGTGTTACTGCAGCCAGTCCAGAAACCGGAAGTAAGCAGAGAGTGCCAATTCTCTTCCTATTAGACATTCTCTGGTATTTCTCAATCAATTCATTATAAACAATCTAACAAAAAAAAAAAAATAAAAGAATAATAATAAAAGAATGACTGTTTGAGCAGTTGGGTTTTTAGACCAAACATATGGTGACTAAGTACGAGCTGGATGCATCAGTGAATGGTGAGATATTTTGCTGAATAAAATTATCCTGTCAGAAGAATTGTGCGATAACTTCATTATTTATTTTTCCATCTGTATCATCTCAGTGTTTCTCAAACTCGGTCCTGGAGGGCTGTCCTGCACAGTTTAGCTCCAACCCTGATCAAACACACCTGAGCAAGCTAATCAATGTCTTCAGGATCACCAGAAACTCACAGCTAGGTGTGTTTGATCAGGGTTGGAGCTAAACTGTGCAGGACAGTGGCCCTCCAGGACCGAGTTTGAGAAACCCTGGGTTTTACCCATGCGCAGTAAGGTGAATTTAGTTTTTCAAAAGTTTCTCATCCACACTGAAATGTCGGAAAACGCCTGAAAACGCTAGTGTGAACTTAGGGTGTTTTTAAACGAAAACACCATTTTCAAATGTATCCGTAGTGTAGACGTAGCCTCACTCATAGTAAGTTACCACAGGCAGAAAACAAAAGAATAGGAAGTATCATCAGCAAAACTTGAAATGGCTCCGTGATTTACTGCAGAGCAAGTACTGAATGCTATCAAATATAAGTGTCACTGTCACTTGATGGTGGATCTTTTGAAGAAGCTGTCAGCAATCAAAATATTGATTTTGAAGATGTTGAAAATTATAGTTTTTCTCTAATCGCTAATATGAGCCGGATGCTAAATGTACTGGGAAAGGAGCTCTGACGAGGACAGTGATGATGGTATAAAACATATGCTCAAACTGAACCCTTCCAAGCTCCAAAAGGTAACAAAATATGCTTTATTCTCCTGTAATTGATACTCTAATATCAGGAGAGTTTTATATCATCACGACATGTAGAGATCCATCCGTGTTCGATATAGATCCGGGTCGCTAAAGACCCAAATATGTCATAATAATTGGCGAAACATTCATGCATTTAAGGGTTAATTATTATTTTTTTTTTTTTTTACCTGATCAGCAACCCTGTAAAGAACTTCCAGTAAATTAACTATAGAAAGGAAGGCACATTTTTCACTGAGCCAAATAAGCTAAATAAGTGTGTTTACTGGCCCCTTGAGGCACTTAAACATTTGCAAAAGCTTACATATTAATGAGAAACACAGAGCAGAGGAAGACGTACAGTTGTTCATGTTTGCTCTAGCAGCTGCACAGTAGATCAGATATGGAAATGGTACAGAAAAGTGGGGCTGGGGTAACTATGAGGACGCTAATGCAGTATGAAGTTGGTCTTTGGCTGAAAGGTCACCAGCCCAAACCACAGGATGATCTGCACATGATGTAATCCAGATTACCAGGTTACTAAAAGGCCCCTGGATTAACACTATAATGCTCTCTAATGCCCCTTTTAATGGAAGTAGCCTTTTCCTCAATCTTCTTCTGAGCTCACTGACCATACGAAATGGCTTCTTCAGATCAGAGTTTTTAAAAGGGCTTTATCAGAGGCAGGAGGACCAGCAAATATATTTACATGAATTTGCATTCTGTACTTAGAAAAATAAAGATACACAACCAAGTAGCCTACATAGAAGCTATAATGTTATATTATAATGCAAACAAAGCATTGTTTTCAAGTGGTTAAAAAAAGAAGCATAAAATCTTGAATGCAATAGTAGAGTACTGCACATACCAGTGGAGTACATATATGCATTAAATATTGGCTAATATTAAAAAATTAAAACAATCAATAAATAAAAAGAATTTAAATGATATTTAAATATATGTATTATTTAAATATATAAAGAATGCATTGCAACAAACATCTTAGAAATAAATATTAAAAATGGAAATAAACGTTTTTTAATGTTAATATAACGTTTAAATGCATTTTAAATCCATTTTGGGGTAAACTCCAAGCACTACTCAAACACTTGAGCAAAAAAGTGATATTAAATCATGTTACTTCTTATTCATGTGTCACATGGAAATGTAAAGGTGATTGCATTGTGAGAAATGGAAATGGAAAGTCAAGCTGCACAACTTCTCAAATGCTGTTCTTGTGGATATTTCATGCAGAAAATGTATATGCACAGTATACTAACTTATAGGAAAAATAGCATGATTCTAAACAGTAATGTTCGTTCCGTGTTTCTTTTTCCAGACATCAACAAAAGCTGCAGTGAATATTTAAAGATCTTTTTTTGGAGTTTTTCAACATGCATTAAAAAGAGATGAGAGTTTTATCAGCAGGATATGAAGAAAAAATAAAACAGCACACCAGCAAGATGAAAAGAGAGGTAAAAGGAGTGCTTGTCTTCTTTATTGAATTATTGATGCCCAAATCCACAGATTCACAGACTGTGTAGTTCCTGGCACAGTACACGCAATATCTGACCTGGCGTAACCGGAAATTCACATCTATCTATTGTCGTTTCTGGGTGTTATAATGACTAGTCTGATACAGTCTAATTTATTGTTAACCTTTCCAGTCTGTTTGCACAAAAAACACTTTATTACACATATGCTCTTTATCTTCATATATAATTCAGTCTACTCTAAACAATTTTTTTAACATAAATCTGCTGATAGCCTCTCACATGCAGATTACCTTGATGTCTGCAGTTGCATTATGAACCATGACTCTCCACTAAAAGGATCATCTGGATGAGAGACGAAGCATCTGCCAGTGCCAGTTTTAGCACTAATCCGATCTCATCTTCACCCGCAAATAGCCGAGAACTTGAGGTGAAAGTGAAAAGCCTCCTCCCTCATTCCATACCATCCATCGCTCCTCTTGCAACAAATGGATATGGTTTTATCCTGTGTCATTCCAAACACATGACAAAAGATTTTGAGAACAACCTATACTTAGAAAACACATCTGAATGATTTTTAAGCTAGAAAAAGTGCTCATCTTAATATTCATTAAATCAGCAAGAAATTAAAATGTACTATATAACATATTCCTGGTCTGATTGTGCATGATTCATCAGTACATGTTTTTCCAAAGGAAAAAGTGTCTGCGTCCGAAAACTTAGGCAGGCAATTACCTTGCAGGCAGCGTTTGTGCACAAACTGATTTTGGACAGACTTCTGAGGCAGAATAACGGTTTAATGATCTATAGTAAAATAGAGAGAGCTTTGGTGATAACTAAGCTAATATTAATGTTCCACTTTATTTTGATAGTCTACTTTAGACATTCTTTGCAACTTTGCAACTACATGTAAACTAACTCTCATTAGAGTATTAGTAGACTGTAGTATACTGTCAGTAGACTGTTAGGTTATGGTTAGGCGTTAGGGTTCGGCTTAGTAGAATAATTTGACTTGTAGTTGCCAAGTTACTTATAGTCAGTAGACTGTCTATTGGGGCAGCATCAAAATAAAGAGTTAGCAGATATTAAGCAGCCAGTCTACTAATACTCCAATGACAGTTGTTGACATGTAGCTGCAAAGTTACTTATAGTTAGTAGAATGTCTAAAGTGGACTACTGAAATAAAGTGTTACTAATATTAATAACTACAATACTTTCTCGCTAGAAATTGCATCAAAAGTGGAAAACGTTGGTCAAAAACATATATTTTTACATACAAACTGACCACCAACTGCAATTTTCAGACGCCATCTTAATTTTTTTAGCTCAACTGTCACAGAATGGAACACACAGTATTGTGGGATATCGAATGCAGCAAAAGCAATCAGATGAAGGTATCTCAGGAGACAGGAAGAGAAGCTAACATTGGATTCGGATGTGCCTTGATACCTTGGAATCCTCCGAAGGCAGCATTTTTAAGCTTTTGGATGCGGCCACTGTGAAATTACTTTTCAGTTGACAACATCAAGCCCTTCTATTTTCCCGCTTGTCATATAGAGAGAACAATGATTTACACATCTAAATGGAATCATTTAGTCATAAAAGATAGCTTACATTTATGCATTTGGCAGACGCTTTTATCCAAAAAGCTTAGACTTTGGAGTTGTTCTGTTCCATAAAATGAAGGTTTATCAAATATGAAATACATATAAGTTAAATACAAATTTCTATTGGTGCCATTTCATGTTGTGTTCGAAGTAAGTTCAAATTAAATTTAAAGGTGCTCTAAGTGATGTCACGCGTTTTTTAGGCCAAAACATTTTTTGTCACATACAGAAAACATCTCCTCACTATCCGCTAGCTGCCTGTCCCCTGAACACACTGTAAAAAAAACGCGGTCTCTCTAGACACCACAGGCTCCACAAACGGCAACAAAAACAAACTGGCCTCACCCGCACCACGAAACACAACAAACAGTGCTCCAGCCAATCACCGACAAGAAGTATTTGAGGGGTGTGGTTTGGGGGTTAGTGCGCGTGGACATGAAGGGGGTGTGGAGGAGAGACGAGAGAGAAGCATGAAGAGGGAAGTTTGAATTATGGCCGACACACGACTAAAGAGACGACGTTCCGATGAACAAATTGCAAAGAAGAGGGACAAGGATAAGGAACGCGCGAAGTCCCGAATTTACATCGGAAAAACCCTCGAAATGTGGCGAGAACTCCGCCGGCAGAAGGACTTCCAATCAGACATTCAGTTGCTCTGTTTTTGCTGAACAGGTAAATCCATTTTTCTTTCTAAATTGACGTTCATGTTCGCCAAACCAACACAAGGATGTAATTAGCTAGAACTATGCAGTCAGCGTTAGCTTTGGTGAATACAACCAGGGCCGGCGCGTCCATATAGGCGAACTAGGCAATTGCCTAGAGCGGCACTTTTGTAAGGGCGGCAAAATGTGTGCCAATCGGGAATCAACAATTCACAAAATAGGCTATATGATTTGCTGAGCTGCCGCTGCGCCGCCCCGCCCCGCCCCGCCCCGCCCCCTGCTCTCACGAGTCATGACTCATGACTGAGTGATGGGAAGTTCGGATAATTTTACTGACTCTCTTGTTCGATCTCGTTCATAAAAATGAACGAATCTTTATTTGAGTCATTTCGTTAATTTAAGTGGCTTTAAATGTTACACAGCCAAAATCCCCGATCACATCCACCTACGCATATAGTATATGTATATATATGCTTCCTCTTGGCCTACTAAAGTGTTCCTGCAACGGGAGTGTTCTCTGGCTAGAGCGCAGAACAGCGGAGTTTGTATGGACAGAAGTGCATGCCGGCGCTTGTGTTTTGGGTTAAGCTGCGTTGCTTTGACATTGTGGAAAATATAACAATAGAAACAAAATATAGGCTATTAGCCTTTTTACCCATTATTATCAATCTAAATTAATCTCGATTTTAATTTAACTTAATTTCGTTTTTCTTTATGTAAATTTCGTTTTTCTTTATTTAAATTTCGTTTGACTTTATTTAAATTTCGTTTGACTTTATTTAAATTTTAAATTTAGTTTTTTCTTTATTTAAATGTTTTGTTTTCTTTATTTAAATTTCGTTTTTTCTTTATTTAAATTTTACATTTAGTTTTTTTCTTTATTGAAATTTTGTTTTTCTTTATTGAAATTTTGTTTTTCTTAATTTAAATCTACCCTTTACTGTGTCAGTAATTTGTTAGTCAGAAAAATATAGACTACCTTAAAGTATTGCTTATTTAACAGACATGTGTGTGTGCATTTTATATTGCTAGTGCAGCGTGCGTCAAGTATATAAGCCCTGCCCGCTTGAGGTGTGCCGCTTCCCGCTCGCGGTGTTCTGTAGTTTACTAAAAGTTTATTAGCCTAATTCTGAACGTGTCGTGTCTCGCGTGTTATATTGCACCACCAAATGCTACACTGCACTCCCTTGTGAAGTCGATTGGATGAACGGTTCTCGAAATAATCAAAATGCAAATGGACATATAGACACATAGAGATTCCTGCCTTTATTAGAGAGAAGAATATGTTCAGCACCCTCTCGAAGTTTTGAATATTCGATGTTCATTACTACCGCAGCTTCGAAGCTCAAAAAATGGTATTCGGACCAGCCCTAGGGGCGGCACAAATGTTTTTCGCCTAGAGCGGCAGAAGTGCACGCGCCGGCCCTGAATACAACATATATGTTTCAGCTAGCGATCAATCTCTATTGTAAATGGTCAAGCAAATTCACAGTAGGGCGACAATTTGTGTGAATGATTGTTTTCACCCACGGTTTGTTATGGATTTGAATGTTCATTTATAGGCTATTGACAACTTTGACTAAATGCTGATCTAAACGCTGATCCAGTTCTACTCAGCCGTCATTGAGTCTGTTTTAAGCACTTCCATCACTGTCTGGTTTGGTTCAGCTACCAAATCGGACATCAGGAGACTACAACGGACAGTCCGGACAGCAGAGAGGATTATTGGTGCCCCCCTGCCAACCCTCCAGGACCTGTACTCTTCCAGAGTGAGGAAGAGAGCAGGTAAAATCATCACAGACTCCACTCACCCTGGACACCCCCTGTTTGAACTGTTACCGTCAGGACGGCGACACAGATCACTGGCCACAAGAACATCCAGGCACAGGAACAGTTTCTTTCCACAGGCCATTTCCCTTCTGAACACTTAACATGCCCCCCAAGGCATATGCCTGTAAGTGCAATACTCCCACTGTCTAGTGCAATATTCTCTTAACTCAGGTGATATTTATATTTATATTATTCATACTACTCAAAATACTGTAAATATGTTCATAATCTGTAACATGCACTAGACTCCCACTGTCTAGTGTAATATTCTTTAACTCAGGTGATATTTATATTTATATTATTCATACTTCTCAAAATACTGTAAATATGTTCATAATCTGTAAATGTTTATTCAGACTAAACCCAACTGTGACCCCTTTTTTTTTTTTTACTTTTTATACTATTTTTACTTTATTTTTTTAAAATATATTTTATTCTTAGAATTTGTATTACTATGTTTCTTGTTGTATTTGTATTTGTATATGTGCACTGGAAGCTTCAGTACCAAGAAAAATTCCTTGTGGGTGCAAGCACACTTGGCAATAAAGCTCTTTCTGATTCTGATTCTGATTCTAAATTTGTTTACAACGTTTATGCTCACTGGGAAACGCGAAGCTAACGTTATCTTGCTATTATTGCGTCCTTGTATGGGAGCTATAGTTATAGTTATAACCTCAGGTGGCGAAACGATTTTAAGACAATGTTTCTCTTTTTCTGCATTCTGTTCTGCAATATATAACATATGACATTACACATTGAATGAAGTATCAGTAAAACTTAACTTTGTTTTTAGTGACTACTTTGACTTTCCTTTATGCCGGAAGGGAGGGGAGGAGGGAGGAGACGGGATGAGGAGGAGGGAGGGTCTTGCTAGCCTCCGTTTTGTTTGACAACAATTCGAATGTCAACACTCCCGGCATCACTTTAGAGCACCTTTAAATTCAGAAATGTAATTCTCAGTTCTATTATAATCTACCACACAGTAAAATGGAATTATATATTTTTAAAGAGATTTATGTCTTTTATGTTAACCTATTGTTCACAGTCTGAGAAAATCAAACGGTAATCAATACTTGACTTGAATCTAAAATGGGTTTTGGTCAATAATCAGTTACATAATATAATATCTGTTAACCCAGCTATCAAAAATATGTTCTAAGAAAATTTTGCTGACTTTCCCATGAGTTATAATTAGTTACTTATTTTGGTTATACGAACATTGAGGGGACATTTGATCATTTTGCAAACATTATGAGAATGGTACTTTTGAATGTTCTCTGAACATTTTGAAACATTTGAAAAACATTAGATCTAATCCTAACCGTCCAACTAAAACCTTTCAGGAAAAAAATAAATAAAGTTCCCTTTCTGTCAGTCAAACTCTTGAGAGCCCCAATCACCTCTGACGTATTCAGAAAAGGCCAATGGAATTGCCAAGTGAAATTTTCGTGTCTGTCCACTTCCCAGACATCTAAAAAGGGCCCGTGTGCGTCACTTTTTCAGCTTTGTAATAATGCTTTATAAGAGCATTACACAGCAAATTGTGTGAATTTCCAATTTCTGGGTGCAGTCTATTCATATCTCCCTCGGACGGCCACGATCTTTGCCTTCAATGCAAAGATCATGCGTCATGCTTACGCGAGACATCGTTCATGGATGGTTAATGTCCTCAATGTGAGAACATGGTCATTAGCAAGCTGCGCTTAGGGCTCTCGTTCTTTTACAAAAGACCCAGAGTCACTCAGTTGCATCCCGCCCGGTCCTTCTACCTCCGGGTACGAAGTCTGTATTTATTCCCTCAAAATGCTACCACTCCCTTTCAGGGCATGTAAGTTCAGCTCGTAGCTCATGGCGAGGGCTTACAACATCGCTGTCCAGGCCATCTCCACCCTGACGGTATGGCAATCCATGCTCTGGGTCGAGCAATATGTCCACATTAGTGGTCCAGGAGCACCACTCGTGTTTTAACCTGACGGGGATGTGAGATACCGAGAAAGTCCCATCTCCCAAGGTGTGATGCTCCCAAGGTGTGAACCAGTGTGATGCTAACTGCCGGTTGGCCTACAAAGTGATATCATACCTGCACCACTCTATTGCTTTAAAATATAGCATTTTGTGTAGAATTCAAATGTGTTCGATACGTTTTGTGGTCTGGCCGACTTGTGCGTATGATCCGCTCTGTGCCATTGTAAAAATTGAGAAATTAGGAGATGCCGGACAGTCTGGTTGAAGAGCGACCAGACCCTGATACATATTATACATATTTAGTATCATTTGAAATGTCTCATTGTGACTGGTACAAATGTCTCATTTCCAAATAAGTAAAACAAAAGGTTTTTAAGAGTTTAGGGATAACTGACACACAAAGGAAGGTGGTTTCTAGACAAATGGTCTCCTACCCCCCAAAAGGTGTAACTTCTGAATGCAAATTTCCATTGTTAAAAGATGTTTGCAAGTGAAAGAGGTCCTGACTGTATCTCAGATTAGCCCGTGAGGCTGAGAGTGAGACCTCGCAGCCTCATGTATTTCTTTATGTTGGGTTGCATCTTTTCTCTTTATTCCAGAGTATTTGATGTTTTGTATCTATTATCTTTGAATTGATTATGAAATTGGCATGATACATTTACCTGACATAATAAATTGTTACATTTGATTATTCTAACTGACTTTAACATTATTTTCATTAAAGAGATAAAAGGAATAGTCGAACATTCGCTCATTTAATGATGCACAGATATCATTAAAACCTTTTCATTTATGGAGTCAGATGAAATAACGAGAGAATACATATTCAAATGTATTGCATTTAATCAAAAAATACTTTGCCTCGAGAAAAGGACAGTAACGCGTAAAGACCTTCCACACTGGTCGGATGCCGGTTTTGGGCCGATCGAGCGCGAGCTTACACCATCATATTTCTGGACCGGAGCAGACTGTGTGCAAACTGTGGTGGTTTACTAATGCAAACTCATTCGCCCCAATGGAAAGCATATTTACACTGTCTGAATCGTTCCCTATTCCCTATATGGGCCATTCATCATATAGAAAATAGTAATTCTGTAAACAAGTGACTGATTTCAGCTGCAGCTTTCGCGTCTATTTATAGTGTAGGAGACGGGACGCTTCAGATTCTAGAGAGCATTTGATTACAGAAAATCTAATAAGAAGCTGAAGTGCAGAATGATCAAAATCATTGATACATATTGACAGAAGTGAAAGACTGTAGGTTTTGAATGCTTATCTCTTCTAAATACGACTTGTGTCATGGTTTTGTTGCACACAAGCTTATAGATAACTTTAAGGCTAACATATTCATACTAAATGCCCAAAAACTTTAATTTAGATTTTCTGGGGACTTTAAGTCCACAAAACCGTAGGGTCTCATTTGTCATTTTAGGTTTTGTAAGGGTGATCATGGTCACCCCGTTTGCGGCTGATATGCGCCCTCGATGTGCACTTTTGCTGAGGTTGAACTGAAATGAACTCCACAGCAGACTTCTTCCTGACAGTCAAAGCGGCGTTAAGTCACTGAAGTGTGAACTCAGAGGAAAATCGCGAGGGCCTTTGAAGCACGCAATCTTTGCTGTTGATTTACAATAAGAAAACTAAACCACATCAGTGTACATAATTGCAGCTTGGCAGTTTGAGAGACCATAACAAAAACTGAAATATTAATTCAGAGGGAAACATGATGTAAGTGTCATATTACTCAAGTACTGCCACTCAAATTATTCGAATCAAAAATGGCAAGAATCTCATGGCATGAAAGAAAATGCAGGAGAAAAGGGCCTGAATCATAATCCTTGTGCACTTTAGTTGCTGCATGAAAGCTCAGTTATGTGCACAGAGAACTAGATTCGTCCACAGAGGCCATATTCGAGAGGTTTATAAAAGCTTTTAAAAAATAATTAGCTCTGAGTCGTTCTTCTAAAACTCTGGTTTTTCATGCGGAGGGGCTTGTGGCATTAGTGGGATGTTTAATAATTCAGGTTTAGTCAAAGATGTTTTGTGCAGACTGTTACTTACCACTGCCACCTGCCACGCCTGGTGTATCTGAGTCATTATGAGCCAAACACTCTGCCTGCTGACTGCTGGTTCAGTTTGGCCTGGTGACAAAATCATTATCACTTCAATGCACTTTGCATACTACAAGCAGCAGAAAACAATGCAGAGAATTATGACATGGTGTTAATTTCACACTTTGTAAGATTTTATCATAGTAAATTAAATCTTTTAAACCTGAATATTATCTTTGACCTATTATTTATTAAAGATATATATTATCTTTATATATTATTTATTTATTTAGTAAAATTGATTTAAAGGGTGTTTTAATTATTTGTATGTTTTTTTTTATTAGTTAGTTAAATTAGTTAGTTTAAAATTTGTTTGAAAGGTGGTACAACATACTACCATCATGTATAAACAGTTTTATTCTGTTTTGGTTTTGTTTGCTCTGTTTCAGTTTGCATGTGATCTGTTTCACCCTGATTACGTTCCTGTTATATAAGCCCTATAGGGGAATTATCACCCTACGTCACACGGCATCACGCAGGTTCTTCTGCGCATGTCGGGACCAAAAGTGGTAAAAAAAATACGCGGAGAACATTCCGAAAACTAAATATAAACTCAAATATATATAAAAAAATGTTTTAAATCGAGCTATTAGTATTATTCTTATCCGTATCTGTGTAATGATCAGCTGTTAAACGGGTCTTTCTGCAACCACGATGCGCGCGCATCCCGGATATTTACAAACCTATAATTGGTCTATATGTTTCCTCAGTTCCTTTGTCCGTTATTGTTGATATATTTGGTCATCTCCTGAGTGTTCTGTTTGACTTAAAGACTCTTTTGCTACTATTCCTTCGTCGTGTGCATAGCCGCAGGAACATATTTTATCAGGAGGGTGCTGGGGGCGGGGCTTAATGGGGCGGGGCTTGCTATTGCGGGGTGGTGCTGGTAGAGTATTTTAAATAAAATCCTAATATTAAACAGCCTAACCAAAAAGATGAACATACAAATTAATAAGGACAGTTATGTGAGAACGCTCAGAACTCATGATCAATTTTAAAAACACAGCACAAAAATCTGCATCTTACCTTATGATACACGCTCAGGAGTTAGTGCCAAATTCTGACCCCCACCAAATTAATACCCTAGTATTGGTAGGTTTAGAATTATTTGTGGGGGAGGGGTTAGGATTAGGGGAGGGGTTAGGATTAGGGGTGGGGTTAGGATTAGGATTAGGCAATCAGGTACTGACTTCAACGAGAGGGGTAATTATTTGGCAGGGAGTCGAAATTCGGCACGACACCTGTTCACACAGAATACATAATCTTACAAAGCGAAAACACAAGACGCCAAACGAGGGCAGTGGAACGGGGGAAAAACGAAAGGTCTCGAGGCGTGTTTTAGTTTAACTTATTTTAACTGGAGTGCTGTGTTTTGAAAACGCTGTGTCATGCGCGAGACTCGCGAGCGCAACAGTTAAACATGTTACACGGCTAGTGCGTTCACACTGAAAAACAATGGAAAAGTAGCAGAGTGGAATGAAAAAACACGTTCTGTATGAACAGCCCCTAATCCCAAAGAATGCTTTAATCAAGACATCTATATTTAATTATAAAACGGATAGTTCCGGTCCTTGATTCTGATAGGTTGAGCCGCGTTCAAAGCCGTTGTAAATTACTCAACAAACATGCACCTGTGACCGCATTACATTAGTTTTACTGCGCAACTGCCGTGATTCTTTGTTGCTGCATGTGTTGCTTGGCAACCTCTTTGGAA
Organism: Leuciscus leuciscus; assembly: GCF_965113295.1. Classification (NCBI taxonomy): domain Eukaryota; kingdom Metazoa; phylum Chordata; class Actinopteri; order Cypriniformes; family Leuciscidae; genus Leuciscus; species Leuciscus leuciscus. The sequence goes on from NC_138734.1 coordinate 26,831,032, forward strand.
CTACATTGCTTGGCGGGAAAAAAAACAATTTTGTTGTTGGTGTTTATTTTATGAATGAAATAAATATTAGAATGAATATTTTTATGTAGTAACCGTTTTATAAAAGGCGCTCCGCTCCGCGTCTGTAATGATGTGGAGGACGCAGTAAGATCCAATTGCAGCTTTATTAGAATAATCAACAGGCAGGGTAAATCAGGGGCAGACAGAACAATGGAGATAATCTCAGAGCAGAAACAGAAAACAGGCAAGGGTCGAGGCAGGCGGCAGGAATCACAGTCCAATGAACAATCCGGGTCAAGACAGGCAGCAGAAGAATCAGAAGTCGGTATAAACAATCCAAGGTCAGTAACAGTTCAGCAAACACAGGGAAACCGCTCAGAAATTGTACGCCAAGGCAATGCAATACTTCGCAGAGAAGTGGAGTGTGGAAGTGGCTTTTATGTGTGTGTGTGAATGAGGTGCAGGTGTGTGTAATCAGTGCAGGTGTATGAAGTAATCAGTCCAGGTGATGCAGGATGGGAAATGTAGTCTGTGAGTGAATATGATAGTCCGGTGTGGAGTGCCCTCTGGTGGCTCTCAAGGGCACTCCAGCTGGTGACCGTTACATAGCCCCTCCCCAAAGAGCGGCTTCCAGACGCTCCAAAACTGTCCAGGTGGGAGGTGGCCTGGAGGCGGATCCGGGGGCGGGATGGAGGGCCAGGTCCGTGGAGCGGAAGAGGACCTTGAGACTGCGGTAATACAGAAGGCCAGGGCGGAGCAGGCTGTGCAGGCGACCAGGGCGGGGCAGGCTGTGCAGGCGGCCAGGAAGGAAACGACCCTTCAGGCGGCCAGGGAGGTGACAACCCTTCGGGAGGCCAGGGAGGTGACAACCCTTCGGGAGGCCAGGGAGGTGACAACCCTTCGGGAGGCCAGGGAGGAGACGACCCTTCGGGAGGCCAGGGAGGAGACGACCCTTCGGGAGGCCAGGGAGGAGACCATGGCACAGGAACAGACACTGGCTCAGGAACAGGAACAGACACAGAGACAGAAACAGACACCGGCTCGGGAACAGGAACAGACACCGGCTCAGGAACAGACAGCGTGACAGCGGCCATCTCTGTTGAGGGCTCAGGTTCAGGCGTGTCGGCGACTATCTCTGCTGAGGGCTCAGTCGACGTGGCAGCGGCCATTTTGTCCAGAGACACTGGCTCGGTGGCGGTCATCTTGTCCGGAGACACTGGCTCGGCGGCGGTCATCTTGTCCGGAGACACTGGCTCGGCAGACGTGACTTGAACAGACACTGGGTCGTTGGAGGCCATCTTGTCCTGAGACACTGGCTCGGCAGTGGCCATCTTGTCCGAAGACACAGGCGTGGTTTCGGCCATCTTGTCCGAAGACACAGGCATGGAGTCGGCCATCTTGTCCGAAGACACAGGCATGGAGTCGGCCATCTTGTCCGAACACACAGGCGTGGAAAGAGGAAGAGATTCAGGCTCAGGATCAGTATCAGGAACAGATTCAGTCTCGGCGGGACGAGACTCTGGAAGGGCGGACGTGACGTGAAGCTCTGGCTCTGGCTCGGCAGGACTGACGTGAAGCTCTGGCTCTGGCTCGGCAGGACTGACGTGAAGCTCTGGCTCTGGCTCGGCAGGACTGACGTGAAGCTCTGGCTCTGGCTCGGCAGGACTGACGTGAAGCTCTGGCTCTGGCTCGGCAGGACTGACGTGAAGCTCTGGCTCTGGCTCGGCAGGACTGACGTGAAGCTCTGGCTCTGGCTCGGCAGGACTGACGTGAAGCTCTGGCTCTGGATCAGGATCAGCGCGCTCTGAGCTTGACGGGACCAGCGGCAGCGAGGGCTTTGAGCTGGGTAGGATCAGCGGCGAAGAGGACTCTGAGCTGGGCAGGACCAGCGGCGAAGAGGGCTCTGAGCTGGGCAGGACCAGCGGCGAAGAGGGCTCTGAGCTGGGCAGGACCAGCGGCGAAGAGGGCTCTGAGCTGGGCAGGACCAGCGGCGAAGAGGGCTCTGAGCTGGGCAGGACCAGCGGCGAAGAGGGCTCTGAGCTGGGCAGGACCAGCGGCGAAGAGGGCTCTGAGCTGGGCAGGACCAGCGGCGAAGAGGGCTCTGAGCTGGGCAGGACCAGCGGCGAAGGCGGCTTTGTGCTGGACGGGACCAGCGGTGAACACAGCTCTGGACTGGCGTGAAGTGCAGGCTCGACTGGACTGGCGTGAAGTGCAGGCTCGGCTGGACTGGCGTGAAGTGCAGGCTCGGCAGGAAGATACCCAGGCAGGAAGGTCTCGGTGAAACATGATTTATGCAGGATAGTCTCGGCGGGACGAGACTCCTGCACGATGGCCCCTATGGCAACACGTACTGACCTCAGCGGGGAATCGGCCACACTGGATACCAGTCCTGGACGATAATAGACCGATCCGGTGACTAGCTTGATGGCTGGCGTGACGGGAACAGTCTCTGGAAACGCCCCCTCAGCAGTAGAGGGCTCGAGGAATTCTGCTAAGACGTAACGAGGCTCTGGACGGTCTGCTGAGACGTGACAGGGCTCTGGACGATCTGCTGAGACGTGACGGGGCTCTGGAAGATCTGCTGAGAAGTGACAAGGCTCTGGAAGATCTGCTGAGAAGTGACCGGGCTCTGGAAATTCTGCTAAGATGTAACGAGAGTACGGGGAGGTATAGCAGAATTCTGGTTCAACGGGTGTGGTAAGTTCATGGGAACCCTCATCCACAGGGCCCGCAGAAAAGGATGATCTGCTTAACCTCAGAGCGAATTCAATATATTGACATAGAGTCCATTGAGGGGTGTTGTCAGGCATGAGATAATTTAACATGTCCTCAAGCCCATATCGGAAACTGTCCTTTAAGACTGCCTCGTCCAAGTCTACCCCATGGCAGAGCTCACAAAATTGTTCAACATATTCCTCTATAGATCGGTTACCTTGACTGAGGCGGAAGAGACGGATTAGTGGGTCCATGGTGGGTCTCGGTCTTCTCTCAGCTGCTGGATCTGAAGTGGCGAAGTATTCTGTAATGATGTGGAGGACGCAGTAAGATCCAATTGCAGCTTTATTAGAATAATCAACAGGCAGGGTAAATCAGGGGCAGACAGAACAATGGAGATAATCTCAGAGCAGAAACAGAAAACAGGCAAGGGTCGAGGCAGGCGGCAGGAATCACAGTCCAATGAACAATCCGGGTCAAGACAGGCAGCAGAAGAATCAGAAGTCGGTATAAACAATCCAAGGTCAGTAACAGTTCAGCAAACACAGGGAAACCGCTCAGAAATTGTACACCAAGGCAATGCAATACTTCGCAGAGAAGTGGAGTGTGGAAGTGGCTTTTATGTGTGTGTGTGAATGAGGTGCAGGTGTGTGTAATCAGTGCAGGTGTATGAAGTAATCAGTCCAGGTAGATGCAGGATGGGAAATGTAGTCTGTGAGTGAATATGATAGTCCGGTGTGGAGTGCCCTCTGGTGGCTCTCAAGGGCACTCCAGCTGGTGACCGTTACAGCGTCGTGCCTAACAACGCCCCTTAGCTTTTCTAAATTCACTGTAAATCACGGCTTCGCGGGGCTTATTGCTTTATTTTTTCACCAACCTCTGAGTGAACATGCATTAAATGAGTGTCAAATGAGTTCTGAGATGCTGGTCCTCAACCAGTGTCACGTCACTCACCCCATGTGAGATCGGCTTTTGCCTTTTGATATATTAATTTATTTTAGAGTCATAAAAACATATTCGACAACATAAAAAAAAATAATATTTAGAGTAATTTTATAAAGTTCTTAAAAAACATGTAAAAAAAAAAAAAGTCATGTCATCTTAAATGCCAATGTAGTGAAACAACTGTCGTCAGGGGGTGATGCAGCACCCTCAGCACCCCTAGTTCCCGCCAGGGCCGTAGCTAGAGGATTTGGGGCCCCCAGAAAAAATATTGATGTGTGCCACCACCACCCTCCACCAATATATACTGTAGATGAGCATGGAGGTCAGCATATAACAGAAGATGGTAATGCTGTTGTAAAACGTTCTCGGTTACTAACGTAACCTCGGTTCTCTCTAGAAGAGGGAACGAGTACTGCGTAAGATATCTTACGCTAGGGGAAAATCCTTTTTCCGCGAGATATTGAAGCCAAAAATTATCCTTAATTTTGTAATAATGCAAAACGCGTTGCGGCAGTGTGCAGACATAGGCAAGGCAGCTCGCGCGCCTATTGGCTGCTCTGCGGCAACTGCAGCAGCCTATCGAGCGAGGCCTGGCGTGACGCCAGACCCAATCAGGGCACTTCGCGCCCGCTGCGTCACGTCCCGCCGAAATGGGCGTGGTCTAGGCCTATAAATACCGCTCGCAGGCAGCTATTATCTGGTTTTTCATCATCGAAGCAACCAGAGCGTGTGCATGCACGGCAAGATACGCAGTACCTGTTCCCCCTTTTAGAGAGAACCGAGGTTACGTTAGTAACCGAGTACGTTCTCTTACGAGAGGTCTCTCGTACTGCGTAAGATATCTTACGCTAGGGGACCCAATGCAAAACGCCGTGCATGCTGAGATCTGACACCAAAGACCCAAGGGCGAAAACCCGGGGTACATATAGTGCACAATCACTCAGGGAACTCACAGGGAGTCCGGGAAGAGGGAGGGGCGGAGCCGCACTCTTCCACATATGGCAGCGTCGCTTAGACGCGAATTTCATCATACAGACAGGGCGGGGTACGGCCTGAACTGATGGGGAAATGTGGGTCTTACACAGTTTGCCCAGGCACATCTCGTGCTGCTGCTTTTCACTGTCGATCATCGAGCTGTGCTCAGTAGACGCAGCATTCTGAGCTGATAGCATCAGGTCAGATAATACTGGTTAACTTAGACCGACAGCAGCCTGGCCTGCAGGGCGGGAACCTCTAGGTTGTAGAACCATATAAATGTAGACGGGAAGGCCCAGCCTGCCGCCGTACAAATATCTTGCAAGGCAATCCCACTTGACCAGGCCCACGAAGAGGCCATGCCACTCGTGGAGTACGCTCTGACACCCAACGGGCACTGCATGCCCTTGGAAGCGTATGTCAGCGCTATAGCATCAACTATCCATCTGGATAGGCTCTGTTTCGACGCGGCTAGTCCCTTAGGACGCCCGCTAAACGAAACAAAGAGCTGCTCCGATTGTCTGAAAACAGACGAGCGAGACACATAAGCTCGTAATGCCCTGACTGGGCAAAGGAGGCCCGCGTCTCTTTCCTCATCAGGGACCGGTAGGGCTGACAGGGAGATAACCTGCGCCCTAAACGGTGTGTTGAGGGATTTTGGAACATAACCGTGCTTAGGTTTGAGTATAACTTTCGAGTCATTAGGCCCAAACTCCATGCACGTCGCGCTCACAGAAAGTCCCCTATGCGCTTCACTGAAGCGAGAGCCATCAGAAACACAGTCTTGAAAGACAGATGTTTCAAATCAATTGACTGTAAAGGCTCGAATGGCGCACCTTTCATGGCTTCCAGAACCGTAGAAAGGTCCCATACGGGGACTGCGGGAGGTCTGGGAGGATTCAGTCTCTTAGCCCCTCTAAGGAAGCGGATGACTAAATCGTTCCTTCCTATTGACTGGCCAAGCGTTGTTCCTGAGAACGCTGCTATAGCCGCCACATAAACTTTGAGCGTGGAGGGGGCCCTGCCCTTGTCCAACAGCTCTTGTAGGAAGGAAAACACCTCCGTCACTCCACAGTCTGTGGGTGACACGCCACGGGCTGTGCACCAGCCCGAAAACACTGACCATTTCGAGGAGTAGAGCCGTCTCGTAGACGGAGCTCTGGCCTGCGTGATCGTGTCTAATACTCCTTTAGGGAGTCCAACATGTACCCGTTGATGGCCCAGACATGAAGGGACCATAATTCCGGGTGAGGATGCCAGATCGAGCCGTGGGCCTGTGAGAGGAGGTCTCTCCTCACTGGTACTGGCCACGGGGCAGTACTTGCTAACTGCAACACGACTGGGAACCAAGGTTGGTTTTCCCAGAACGGTGCTACCAGCAATACTGAGCATCCGAACGGGAGGACTGTGTACTGATATGCCTGGCCCTCGAAGGCGAATCTCAAATATCGCCTGTGACGTGACGCTATCTGTATTTGAAAATACGCGTCTTTCAGATCTATTGACACAAACCAATCTCCTTGGCGAATCTGCACGAGGATTTGTCTGGTCGTGAGCATCCTGAACTGTCGCTTCACAAGCACTCTGTTCAGTTGCCTCAGATCTAGTATGGGTCTGAGACCCCCGTCATTTTTCGGTACCAGGAAGTATCTGCTTTATAGCCCTCCTTCGCTCTGAACTTGAGAGAGAGAGAGGCTCTATGGCCCCTTAGTTCAATAGTTTCGCCACCTCGGCTCGAAGTAAATGTGCTACTTCTGCTTTTACCGTGGTCTCGACGCGCGCCGCATAGCGGCGAGGGCGTCGGCGAAACTGTAGCGAATAGCCTCTTTTTATAATGTCCAGCACCCACTTCGAAAACCCCGGGCAGCTTTGCCCATGCGTCTGCATGAATAGCTAGGGGTTGAATACGAAGCGCGCTCCGCTCGCTCAGCGATGGAGAGGCTTCGGCGTGCTGTAACACAAGCGTCGCGCTCGTGACATTTGAGGCATGGGGCGCGCTGATAACAGCGGGCAGATTTCTCGCGCTCGACTCCTCTGCGGTGGTCAACCGCGAGGGGGAGGGCTGGGCGGTTCCCGTAGGAACTGTCATGTCTATGTGTGGATGTGGGCGCGGGACAGCGGGCACATTTATCACACTGAAAACATTGTTCGCTTGAGTGAAGCGAATGCACGTTGGTTTCGTTTTTACAGAAATCGTGAGACATGCATAATGTGGTGTTAGTGGGCACATTCACCATATTTGAAGCGCAATTGATCTGAGTCGATTCATGTGCGCGAGCCCTGTGTGACGGGCTGTGCTTGTGTGTAGAGAAGTGGGCATTCTTTCTACACATAAAGCACCATCGGCCGTGGCCGGGACACCAGAAAATTCACACTTATGGGATTTATCTGGGTAGCCGTAAAAACGGCGTTTGTGTGCAGGCAAGCGTGCTGCGTCGCCGACTTGTTTACTGCAGAATACACTGGAACAGTCACATTTACTGGAACTGAACGAGCGAGAAGTTGCCATAGAAACAGAGAGCGTCAACATGCTGGCGTTTATTGCAGGCCTGCGTGCATTACAACAGGCTCGTTCACTGCAATATTGACATTTCCAGTCGCCTGAATTCCAGAGGGGAATGGGAAATGTATAGGAAAAAGGAGGTTGGTCTGTCCGCAGCGGGACCAGAAAAACTCCCTTTTTTCCTTACGCCAGTGACGCACGGAACACCATAGAAACGGCGGAGGAGCAGTCTCGGAGAAGGATGCCAGGTGAGTCCTCAGAGTCACCATAGGCAGTAACTAGCTCGCAGTGAGGGCAGTCGCCGTCAGCGAGCGCGAGAGCTGCGTGATCAGGAAAAGGGGCGTCTTCAAAAAGACGCCCAGCTCTTTTAGTGCAATGGGAGTGTGTGTCGCGGCGGCGAGCACACACACATACATAAACACAGTAGCAGAGAAAGGATATAACGCCGGATAGCGCAGCAGGAAGGCAAGGAAGGCGGCGCGGCCAGCGACTTCAGTGACTCGTCCCGCTGAAGGTGCTCTCTTTCAGACGGCGCGGCTTCTTCTCCAGCTCCAGCGATGCGTGTGCTTCGCTTGAAGGATGAAAAATCAGATAATAGCTGCCTGCGAGCGGTATTTATAGGCCTAGACCACGCCCATTTCGGCGGGACGTGACGCAGCGGGCGCGAAGTGCCCTGATTGGGTCTGGCGTCACGCCAGGCCTCGCTCGATTTGGCTGCTGCAGTTGCCGCAGAGCAGCCAATAGGCGCGCGAGCTGCCTCGCATATGTCTGCATGCTGCCGCAACGCGTTTTGCATTATTACAAAATTAAGGATAATTTTTGGCTTCAATATCTCGCGGAAAAAGGATTTTCCCCTAGCGTAAGATATCTTACGCAGTACGAGAGACCTCTCGTAAGAGAACCTTTATTTTAAAAGTTAAATGTTTATATATTTATAAATCATAGTTATAATTCATAAATCAAAAAGTAAACATTTAGAAATATAAAACAATGCAGTCAAATAAAAAAAATAGAACATATATTGTCTTATTTTTTAATAAAGGTAATATGGAACTGGTAATATTATTAAATAAAGCTAATAAATGTATTCATCCAAGTGCAGTGTGTTGTATTCGTGTTTTCGTGTACATTTTTTTAACTCTATTTACAATAGTGTAAAAAGACAGTAATTTTGACCACGTAATCATTCGGTCGATTGTGGTGCGAACTGGTAATCAGAAGTGACAGTAGGCTACCCGGCTGGCTGTAGACGGTACTTTTCTTATTCCCAGCGAAATAACAATACAAATTGTCTTTAAGAACATCTTGATCGACTGGGATACAACAACTCTCCAGGCCTCCCTCTCCTTCTTTTCATGGCGTTTCCGGTACCCTGATTTATGTTTTCTTTTCCCCAACTTTTTTCAGTCAGTCAGTCTCCTGTTCTTCCACCAAGTTCATCGTTAACTTCAGGCACTGCCGCCTCAACTCTGATTGGTTCTGTTCATGAGCTGGGATGGGACTTACAATTTTATTGGGTCCATCTGATGTCTGTCACTGACTGAATAATTAATAAATACTTTAGATCGGACTAAACCATTTTTAGGGAGGTAAGAGAAGCAGATATTTGGAAAAAATATTTAACCGAATTGCATGTTTTTGTGTTTTTTTATTTAAATCTCAGGCATACAACTAATATATTAGAATTATTCATACAACAGGGGCCTATATAGTATAACTGCTGGATTTTGTGGGGCCCCCGCTGCCCTATAGGCTAATTGTCACCACCTTTCACCCCACTAGCGACGGCCCTGGTTCCCGCGGCCATGGCCGTGTGCGTTATCTCCAGCCACCTGCACGTTACAGAATAACGGACATTCAAACTAAGTATATTTATAAGAAAAAATTATGGACTCACCAGTGTTGCGTCTCCTACTCCTCGAGAGGAGCAATTTTAGCTGGATGCTCCGGAACGGTGGCCTCTCCATCATGGCCTGCAATCCCCAGGCAGCCACAGTGTTCGTCCCAGAACCAGAGCAGGCTACCATCAGATCCATGGAGTCTATGTGCGCTGCTCAGTCCATCCCAGAGCCAGGAGCGGACCTCTGCCTTATAGATCTGTGGTCCGCGAATCCAGTTTCCTCTCGAGTCTTCGCCTTCCACACCGGTTCCGTTCGGTGATCTGGATCCTCCAGTGTTCCAGCCCAACTGTCTGGTCCAATCCCGCCGCTGGTTATGTCCAGTCCCCTGGATCCGTTGGCACCGCTGGTGTTGTCCAGCTCCTCGGCTCTGTCCCCTCCGCTAGCTCCATGTGTCTCGTCAGCTCCACCTCAGGCTTCCCGGCTGTATCTCAAGCCCCCAGGCCCATGTCTCCACCTCGGCCTGTCAGCCCAACGGCTCCGTCCCGGCTCTGTGCTTCCTTGACTCCACGGTGGTCACTCCCTCCGCCGTCATCCCGGTCTGCCGAGCCCCACGTCTCCGCTTCAATCCCGCAAGCCAGCAGCTCCACCTTGAACTTCCGGGCCGTGGATGTCACCCTGGTCCGTCGGCCTCTCTGCTCCACCGGATAGTCCATGCACCCTGGTTCCGCCTCCGTCAGCTGGTCTCTGGGTTCTGCCTGAGCATTCTGCCAAAGCTCCACCCTGGCTCTTACCACCATGGTGTCTATCTCCACCAACTCCTTCTCTTCCCTGCCCATCACCAGATCCACACTTTCCTCCAGAGCTCCCTTCCTCCTCAGGTGGACTCGTTACGACCTGAGGACGCACCTTCCAGAAGGGAGGAGCCACTGTAACAGTTTCATTCTGTTTTGGTTTTGCTTGATCTGTTTTAGTTTACCTGTGTTCCTGATCATTAGATAATTAGTTCACACCAGTTCTGTTTCACCCTGATTACGTTCCTGTTATATAAGCCCTGTTTTCTCAGTTCCTTTGTCCGTTATTGTCGATGTAATCTCCTGAGTGTTCTGTTTGACTTAAAGGATTAGTTCACTTTCAAAACAAAATTTGCTGATAATTTACTCACCCCGATGTCATCCAAGATATCCATGTCTTTCTTTCTTCAGTCGAAAAGAAATTAAGGTTTTTGAGGAAAACATTCCAGGATTTTTCTACACAGAATGGACTTCAATGGCAACTAATGGTTTGAAGGTTCAAATGTCCGTCTCAATGCAGCTTCAAAGTCTCTACACAATCCCAGTCGAGAAATGAGGGTCTTATCTGGCGAAACGATCGGTCATTTAAAATAAAAATAAAATTATATATCACAAATTCCATCTCATTTTCTCCTCCAACTTCAAAATCGTCCGACATCTTTGTTTTAATTTATTATTATTATTATTTCAATTTTTTCGTGACCTTTCCAACGTGATGACGTAATACGTGGCGCTTCTCAGAGATGGTACAAGACGGGCATTTGTGGTTAAAAAGTATATATATATCGTTTCGCTAGATAAGACCCTTATTTCTCGACTGGAATCGTGTAGAGACTTTGAAGCTGCATTGAGACGGACATTTGAACCTTCTTTGAACATTGGAATAGTTGGTTGCCATTGCAGTCCATTCTGTGTAGAAAAATCCTGGAATGTTTTCCTCAAAAACCTTAATTTATTTTCGACTGAAGAAAGAAAGACATGGATATCTTGGATGACATCGGGGTGAGTAAATTATCAGCAAAATATTTGAAAGTGAACTAATCCTTTAAAGACTCTTTTTCTTTTATTCCTTCGTTGTGTGTGTTCTCTCCAGCCACCTGCTATTTTTTTTCTTATTTTTTATATTACAGTAATAATATATAATATAATATAATATAATAAGTATTAAATAATAATACTTATGTATTATGTAATTATGTATTATGACCTGAACATGTTCTGGTCAGGTTTCATAAGATTCATTTTATATCTATATAAATATGTGAGTGATATTGCTAATATATCATCATCATATCATGGTGTGTTTTAGTTGGAGCATGTCTGTTTACGCATGTCTGTTTACACATGTCTATGAGCTGGATGAGCTTTTCTCTGATTTGAAATGCACTGTGGATCATGTGTTAAGCTCAGCTGTTGCTCATACATACACTGCCCGGGCTGTCAAACACAGCTTGAGCAGAGATGCAGTCTGGGAAATGGAAAGAGCTCCTGTTTGCACGCTTCAGCCTTTAATCTGCTTTAGAGTTCTGCCAGTGCGTGGCCATTTATTTTTATTTATTTATTTAGTGTTCAGCAGACTGCCGGAATTGGTGCAACAGAGGACGACTGCTGGGCCACACAATTTAGGGGTGGAACAGGAAACCAGTAAAATGGTTTTAAATTAACTCTTCATAGAAGAACACTATGATTATTACCCAAATGAAGCTTCACTTAAAAGTCGCCTTTTTTAAATTGTGACATATTAACCAAAAAATTGTTCTCTTAAATGATTTAATTTGTTTCAATGATTTGTCAAAACTTACGTTTGTCTCGTCGATCATAATGCTGCTGTAGTCAGCCAACATCTGCTGCCTCTGTGCCTTGATATTGCTGACGACACTCACGGTGCACTCAAATTCGAACAAAATTTGAAGAATTTGAACAAAAAAATTGCTCAAATTCGGCAAATACATTTTAATAGTAGGTTGTTACTTCTTTAAAAAAAGGTTCTCGGGTCTGAAAAGCTGCTAAATCTAGCAACAAATTTGCTAGCTTGGCATGGGTTTATCATAATGAGATGGAGATCTGTGGCGCCACCAGGTGGTGAATCAAGGCAAATCACCCATAGGTCTTCTTGAGAATTGACATAAGTTTTAGAGTACTGAAAAATTAGGGGGGAAATTGTGAACACTGTGTCAAAAGTTTATTTTATTAAAAGTGTGTATCCCAAAATTTTAACATGATTACAATTTGTAAAAAGTAAAAAAAAGAAAAAAAAAAGTATCATTTTGTCACAGGACCCCACCAAATATATATTTTTTACTTTAAAGGGTTAGTTCACCCAAAAATGAAAATTCTGTCAGTAATTACTCACCCTCATGTTGTTCCAACCCCGTAAGACCTTCGTTCATCTTCGGAACACAAATTAAGATATTTTTGATTAAATCTGAGAGCTATCTCACTCCTCCATAGGCTTCTAAGGGACTGAGACTTGCTGGCTAGTTATTAAAGAGATCGTTAATATAGTCCAAGTGACTACAGTGGCTCAATCTTAAGTTTATAAAGCGACGAGAATACTTTTTGTGCGCAAAAAAAACAACTAAAATAACGACTTTATTCCACTATTCATTGCCTTCTCTCTGGGCCTTGAGTTATTTCACGTAGTGTAAACCATAGACTGTAAAAAATAGGTTTAAACGCAGCGCGTCTGTCACACGCATCACACATGACCAGCGTCGGCCAATAGTGGGCCTACGTGGTGACGTGCAACACAGACGCGCTGCGTTAAAACACTACGTGAAATAACTCGAGGCCCAGAGAGAAGGAAATGAATAGTGGAATAAAGTCGTTATTTTTGTGTTTTTTTGCGCACAAAAAGTATTCTCGTCGCTTTATAAACTTAAGATTGAGCCACTGTAGTCACTTGGACTATATTAGCGATCTCTTTAATAACTTTTCTGGGCCAGCAAGTTTCAGTCCCTTAGAAGCCTATGGAGGAGTGAGATAGCTCTCAGATTTAATCAAAAATATCTTAATTTGTGTTCCGAAGATGAACGAAGGTCTTATGACCCTTGTGAGGGTCTTACTCACATGAGGGTGAGTAATTACTGACAGAATGTTCCTTATGTTCCTATCTATCTATCTATCCATCCATCCATCTATCATCCATCCATCCGTCCGTCCGTCCGTCCGTCCGTGTGTGTGTGTGTGTGTGTGCGTGCGTGCGTGCGTGCGTGCGTGTGTGTGTGTGTGTGTGTGTGTTTCCAACATGTACTGGGCTTTAAAAATAATTCAAACAATAATATATTGCTGCTCCCAAACCAATATTTTGAACAATTTGCTCTGTATCAAATGATATGCAATTCTGAAATAATAATGAACCTTTTTATAAATTGTTAAGCACTGGTATACTATGATACAAAATATGGTTCATGTAGTCGAAAATGTCTCCTCCGTCTTCATTGAATCCACATTACAAAACATTTGGCTCTCTGCACGCTTGTCCCCTTTGAGGCCCTTCTCTTAAAAATGAATCCTTGAATTGCCACTGTGGCAGAAAGTGAGCAGAAAGTGAGCAGAGAGCACCTGAGACCTCCCTGGAGGATCTTCCCTGATCTCCGCAGCTCTTCGGGTCCGCCGGTAGGGGTCAGACGTGAGGCGGCGTGTGTTCGGGCCTGTCACTCATCAGACAGCAGAAGCAGTAGAAATGATCGCACTGAACCCCGGAAGTGTATTTGACCCTCATCCTCATTTCTCACCCATGAAACCCTTTAAACAATCTGATAAATGAAATGATCTATTTATATGTGCTCATCGCTCATCTGAGAATCACAGCTGGTGAATAAAATCTCATTTTGGAGGTGGTAAGTGAAAAAAAAACCGCTCTGTATTTCGTTAAAGAAAATAAATCATGATGATGTTTGTGTGGCTGCGATTTATTAGTCGGGTTTAAATGATTAAATGAGACTGTCCGAAAAATTAAAGACTTATAAAGCTAAGATATTAGTTATAATAAAAGCATGTGGAAAATATACAAATCAAACGACATATTAGATTAAGGGTGTGACGGGAGATTTGTTGTTAGGATTGTTGCTATACTGGTTTATAAATTAACAACACCAACCACAACTAAATTTACAGTATATGCACACTGAATTTGACTTTTTATTATTGTCAGCTGCCCGACACTAATATCTGAAATCAAAACACATTTCCTCATAACAGGCCAGTGACACTTTCAGTTGTTTCTGTGTGAATAAGAGAGAGTTTGTACGATTGTGTATGTATATGTATTAATAATTGAATGTGAAGTGCATAATAAGTGCATATTTATTGTTGCAGCTGACTAGGGGGAAATGGTGGGTTTTATCAATGTTGAAATCAGCCACAGCAGTAAATATCAAAGGCGATGAAAGTGAAACTTTGTTTTTTATATCAAATGATGGGCTCTTAAACTTTCATCTTTTCACATTAACTTGAAGGATTTAAAGGGATAGTATAGTGAAAATTATGTCATCATTTACTCACATATGACTTTTCCTACATGAAACACAAAAGCTAGTGAAAAAAGTATTTATTTTTTTGTGAATAGTTAAATTAAATGTTATTCTGTTTGAATCATTCATTGCCTATTTACTCAAGTACAGTTCTTTAAAATGTTTTCCCTCTGTGTCATTTGAGTTGTACATAACTAGATTATTTTGACACTGAAATTCAGGATTAGCACTAATTACATACATTTCATAACCCAGTGTTAAGAGCAGTGTTTTACAATTTACAAGAGTGAAACTTTTCTTAACCCTGTGTTAAGAGTCATTTTAAAAAAAACTAAATGTAGTTTAGTTATGTTTAACTTTACTATGGAGTTATTAAAATCAAAATTTTAATTGATTTATCTATAGTAAGAGATTTCCAAGAAATGGTAAAAATAAAAATGTGTATATTAATAGAAAATATCAGCAATAAACTGGTGAATATAGTTATGAGACACTTGAAATGGATGTCATTGGCTGTAAAATTCAGTCGGGCGTAATTTGTAACCGAACCTGCTTTTGTAATCAAGAACCAACATTTTTTATTTTTAAGTCTGCTTTGATTTTGTTTCTGGCCCATAGATCTTTGATTTCTCATTCTGACTTAATTGTAGAGATTTTGACTGTGTGTATATATATATATATATATATATATATATATATATATATATATATATATATATATATATATATATATATATATATATATATATATATATATATATATATATGATGAATCGCGATTAATCGCATCCAAAATAAAAGTTTGTCTACATGCATGTATATATTTAAGAAAAATGTGTTATTTATATATAAATATATATACAGTATATACATGCAAATATTTCTTAAATATATACATGCATGTGTGTGTATTTATATCTACAAAATAATTATACACAGTACACACACATATCGTGTAAACACACACTTTTATTTTGGATGTGATTAACTGCAGTTAAACATTTATTTTATTATATATATATATATATATATATATATATATATATATATATATATATATATATAGTTAAACCTGTGTGTTATATTAAGAATAGGGTTCAGATTAGGCTTTGTAAAATGTAGAGCTTTTGTTTAACAATGTATTTAAATGATTATTAGAGATGATGCGAATGAAGGCTAATTATGTGTGAAGTATTATGACCACACACACACACACACAGCTCTGTCTGCATGTGAGCATATTCACTTATAGCATGATTTTCTGTATGTGTGTGTGTCCTCTACAGGTTCCAGACTGTAGATGCCTTTGAGTTCAAGCCCAACAGGGTTCGAGAGGATGTCATTGTGAGGGACGCTCTGCGTGGTGAGTACTTGCTAAGAAATTTGTACTTGCTAAGAAAAGCATGACTTCAACAAACCCCTCGCCCTAATAAACTTTTGTAACTTATCCAGCTCTGTCAGAGAAACAAATACATGCAGGTGAGCATCTACTTTAAAGAATATCTTGATCAGTTCATGCAATTTGTTTTTCAGTCCCTTTTGTCCTTCTTTAGAATGAGAATACATTGTCCTTGTCAGTTTTTGGCGTTGACCATACACATCTCTCTTTTAGGCTGTTGGCCTTTTGTTTTGTAAGCAATTTGCATCTCAAAAGTATATGTAAATGAGATGCTAAGTTTCAGCCCATGTCCAAGGCTGAAACTCTTGCCATTTTTCTTTAACAAAAGACGTTAGATTGGCAGCAATATTCCAGTGATACTAGGGTTGAAAGTGGTTAACAGCCCCAGCTCTATAATGGCGCGTTTCCACCGAGCGGTACAGTACGGTACGGTACGGGTCGGTACCCTTTTATTTGCGTTTCCACTGCCAAAAGTTGAGAATGGTACCAAAAAGCCGAACCGTACCGTACCACTTTTTGGGTACCCTTCCGTTGGGGTACCTAGCACAGTGGTACGGTACTAAAAGGTGGAGCTAGACTCACTGCAGGACGTTGATTGGTTGACAGAGAATCGTCACTTGCGCGTGCTACGAGGGGAATGACAACATAAGAAGCGCCATTTTTCAATATACAGTTTAATATAATACTACTGTTACTGTGTCACGAAATGTAATTTTAAGAGTTTTTCAGGCGAGAATGTAGTTGTTTAAAGCTCAAATCTGTGGTTTATTTATAAAGATGATTTGTTTTTTCCCGGTTGTGAGATCCATGCGATCAGCGGGCGCTCGGCGCTCATGTTTCCCGGCTGGATGAGCCTTTCCTCGGCTAAGTTAGTTCTTCTGACGTTCGCCGATGACTCCGACGGTAGTGGTTAAACATGAGATATAATTCGTCTTGTGTAGACCTAACGGGCGATCTTTGGTCTCGTGAATATATAATTCGTTCCCTGTCAATCGTTTTGGCCGAGGGCTAAGTTTAGTTTCATATTATAGGCTATTTGTATTTAACTTTACTGTTGTAATGTTAGACTAGAGCGCAGCATTTGGACATTTGACTGAATTGTTTGCTTTATTTCTTATTGTATAGGCTAGCTTCTTGTACCTTTTACTTAAACTTTTATATTGGCTATTATTGATAAAACTGAAATTTTACAAAAAGAAATATGGTTTCTTGACATTTTCTTATTACAAGATTATCACTGATGTTTATTGCAACATTTGTACAAATGCATATATTGCCTGTAATATGTGTAATTTTTTTTTATTATTTAAACGAAAAGAGGTAACGTTAGGGTTGTGTTTTAAATTTCGTTTTGTTATAACGTTAAATAGAATAACGTATAACGTGCAGTCAATATGCGTTGTGCATGAACCACATTTGTGTCCCTATAATGTTTAATTTATTTAAATGAAAACGAAAAGAGGCAGAGTAGTGTTTTATAACATATTTCGTTTTATTGTTGCTTAAAATGTACATACAGAGTAACAGAGATAACCGGAGTAGCAGAGCGAGCTGAGTGACCTTTTAAGAACGCGCTGTACCATTTGCATGTAGGAGTCGCACATGGCAAGTACAAACTTTGCGTAGCCTACTTAATATTGAGAAAAGCCTAATGTCGGCGCTTGTCTTCTTGTGACAAACATGTCGAGGAGCAAGAACAAGATCTGCTGTATATGTCATCCATTGTAGTTTACTATGTTCTTCTTCGCGCGAAAATGACGTCGATCGAAACACCACGCCCATCAAGTAAGGGTACTGTTGGCAGTGGAAACGCTAGCCAGATCATGGTTAACAGACCCGAACCGTACCGTACTGTACCGTACCGTACTGTACTGCTCAGTGGAAACGAGCCATTAGAGAGCCTTTTTTTTTAAGCTTGCACACTCCCGAGCCTTTTACACACTGACATTTTTATTACAGAACACTACGAAAATGAGGTTTCTTAGGTTTTCACTTTCACTTAGTGTCTGATCTTGCTGTTGGATTTGGGGAATTTAAAATATTTAGTGGGTTATTATATTATTTAGATAGAAGCTCATGCTTGATTGGCATTGGTACGTTTTTCTGCTCACCAATGCTGTATTTATTTGATCAGAAATACAGTAAAAACATTAATATTGTGAAAAATTATTACAATTTAATTGTTTTCTTTTGTGATTTAAAAAAAAAAAATTATGTAATTTATTCCTGTGATGCAAAGCTGAATTTTCAGCATCATTACTCCAGAATTAAATCACAATTCGTTATTAAAATTTTGATATAACAGCAAAAATTACTAGCCTAATTAATGTAAATTTAATAAGTTATAAATTCAATAGAACAAAGATACACATGAAATAAATGTGCTTTTCAGGTTGTTTAGGTAGTTCTAACAGTAGATTTCAGGTACTGAATTTGAATAAAGTAATCAAATGTAAAATAACACTGTATAAATTAAATATAGATTAATCTTTAATACATTTACGAAAGTCATTCAGTCAAGAGCTGTGAGTGATTTCTTGGTCTTTTGTTGTTGTTTTATTAACATTAAAAACACAGCAGCAGGTTTATAAGCTTCTGTCCCTTTAAGACCAAATGCATGGATTAAATACTTTTTTTTTTTTTTTACATAACTTCGTATGTGTGCACACGGTAAACTTCTTGTCCAGTAATAATGTAGGGAATCACTTGTACATAATGTTTTTACTTGCATATACGATTTAGTTTTAATCCAAACGCATGTGTGCTGAGTGAACAATCAGCAATCAAAAGCATGCAACATCTCTCTCTCTTTCTCTCTCTCTCTTTTTTTTCTCTCTCTCTTTCTCTCTCTCTCTCTCTCTCTCTCTCTCTCTCTCTTGTGCCACTGCGCGCTTAATCCAAGTGTTTCGCTTATCAGCTCGTGCACACCAGCTGTATAGGCTTTAATATTTAATTTGTTTAACATTCTATTAATTCAATACCAACAACAGATACCACTCAACATGTACAGTACAGTACATGTTGAGTGGTATCTGTTGTTGGTATTGGAGCAATATAATGAGAACGAGTATGAGTACACGAGCACAGTTTTGGGCCCGTTACTAGTATCGGTATCGGTGCATCCCTAGTATTATATCAGGTCATGCATTCCCTGGGAATCAAACCCATTACCTTGGTGTTGCTTGTGCAATGCACATGTTGTATATGGTTCTATTTTATCCATACTGTACCACTATAGATAAGCATGTGAATCAGTGTTAATGCTGGCTCACCCTCTCTCTCTCTCTTTGCAGGAGAGAATGCAGTCTTCAGGACACCGGTTGAGGGATGTGGAGCAGCACCAGCCCCTGCTCAGCGGAGGGGAGGAGGAAGTGGTGGCGGCCGACCGCGTCTGGTTCATCCAGGACAGCTGCGGGATGGTGTGCGCCTTCATGACCTGGTTTCTGGTCATGTATGCCCAATTTGTGGTGAACTTTGTCATGTTGCTCCCCTCCAAAAGCTTCTGGTTCTCTCTCATCAATGGCGTGGCATTTAACTTTCTGGCTGTGTTAGCGCTGACATCGCACCTGCGAACCATGCTGTCAGATCCAGTAAGAAAGGAGCATCATTTTAATTAAATGTGGTAATGAACTTTTTGGGATGGATGTTATTGATGGGAAGTGTTTTGTGTTTATCAGGGAGCTGTTCCCAAAGGTAACGCCACTAAAGAATACATGGAGAGTCTGCAGCTGAAGCCAGGAGAGGTCATCTACAAGTGTCCAAAATGCTGCAGCATTAAACCAGAGAGAGCACACCACTGCAGGTAAGACCAACATCAGATAAATGAGAAAAAAAATATATATTTAGCTAACTGTATGTGGCCACATTTGTAGCATTTTCCCCCGTGGAAGTCCTCTTAAAACGTCAGACCAGGTTTCTTGCACTAAAAACAGTTAATTTGTGTCCATTTTACACCCTCTTTTTAACACTTTTTACACAAATTTTGCTATTGTACCTTTTTGTAGTTGCATGTAAATTAATTGTGTTGTGATTGGCTGATGCTTTTTGCATTTGGAACGATGCCGCTAAATACAGCATAGGCCCTGATATGTAAACGTGGGTTGTCATATCTTTACATGGTCACAGTTTTGATGTCATAACTTATACTAGGGCTGGTCATTGACACTGATTCTCCGTTCGATTCAGTATCGTTTAGTTGGGGCCTATCAGGTACAGTACAGGGGAAATTTTCTCAAGGAAAAAATCTCAACTAAAGCTGTAAACTATACAGGGAACCCCTGTTGGTACATCACTATAATATTATAGGTTTAAATTAACAGATTTATATGCAATTTACGTTTTAAATTACATATAATAGTTTTTATAATAATATTATACCGGTAATACATTTTCAATGACATAATTATGTTTCTACTCTACTGTTTTTTTGGGGTGGCTCTCATGCAAAACATAACAGATTTATTCAAAAATACATTAAATATTGAAGAACATGTGAAGTAAAAATACAATGAATATGCAATAGTGCAAATATTTAGCAAAATGCTCCTCTCTAGAGTTCAGTTTTCTAGCTGGATATTGAATGGCTTTTCTGAGGTAAATGTAACGTATTACATGACATTGTCTACTAGCTGTTTGATTCGGAGGTGGAAACACTGTTATAATTACATGAGACATGATGCGGATTTTGCGAAGTTGTACTGCCTCTTTTCAACATTCCTAATGACATTATTTTGTGCTGTAACTCACTACTGTAAAGCGGAAGAGATGATCTTTTCTACGCTACAAATTTTTGTGCGTTCATCAACTGAAAACCGTCTGAAAGATCAATTCATGTGATTTAAGAATCTTTTATTTTTATCTTTACATTTATGTATCTCTTTGTAATCAAGTCATTTTTATTTAGCGCCAAGTATAAGTATCAGTGACTGCTGTGCTGAATGTTTAGCATCTTCTTTTAAAACCGGTCTGTGCTCTTCACCTTGTTCTGTTTGTTAGTATCTGTAAGAGATGCATCAGGAAGATGGATCACCACTGTCCTTGGGTCAACAACTGTGTGGGCGAGAACAATCAGCGATTCTTTGTCCTCTTCACTGTAAGTGTGTCTAAGACTGCTGTGGTTTCTTTTATGTTTTTTTTATGGAAGAATTGCTGACAAAATCATCCAATTGAAAACATCTGATTGCGTGAGCTGTGACCACAAAATTGTCTTGAGTTCTATATCAATTCTAATGATTTGTTTATCAATTGATCTTTAACTACTTTAGTTACTTTGCTTGACAACTGAACAAAAATCCAATGGGGATAGGCTAAATAACTGTATTGGTGGAAAGAAATGTGATCATTACTACTAGTAAATTATTTAATTCGTTTTTTATTATTATTGTAAGGTATTTTTAAACGGTATATTGCGTTATTGCCCTTAACCAATTATCTTTTTTCTGGTTACAGGCATCAGTGTACATCAATATTTTGAGGTTTTCATCTTAAGAAACCAGCATTTTAAAGCATGGCAACATTTAAATGATCATGAAACCTGCTGCACGTCAATGAAAACAACAATTGCACTCGTTATGATTATTATTAAGGGAAAAGTGTTTTTTTTTCTGAGCTATTTCATTCTTAAAGTTTAAAAAGCAAAACTAAAAAGTTAAACCAACGTAACGAAAAGTGATAGATATATATATAATATATATATGTTCATTCAGAGTGGTGATTGGCTGCTGTGGCTGGAGAGTACATGTCTATATCATCAGTTTCTCCATATTATTCATGAGAATAGACTCATTTAATCCAGTCACTGCGCTGTATTACGCATGAGATATCATTACAGCAGAGAATCCAAATGTGACGAAACCGGTTCGTCGCTGTTCGTTCACCTCTGCCTGTTCAGCTTTGCTTGTGTATGTGTATGTGTAAGTGTATGTTTCCTCAGTACAGTACCACATAAGTGTTGTTTGCATTTTCCCTGCGATGAGGTCAGAACTAGAGTTTGACTACCAACACACGGGAAATATGACTGTTACAATATTACATTTTTTACAACATGTGGAGTGGAACACTGCGATGATTTTAACAACACTGGCAACGCGGATCACAGTTCATATTCGGACCGGAGCATTTCAAGTTTTTATAGACCTATTTCGCATACTCTCCTGCTCCAAACATGACCAGCACCGTGTATGCGCACATATTTCACCATGTTTTCAAATGAAATATATATAGAAGACAATAATGTAGACCAAAAATTCAAAGAAGAATGGGCAAAAAGTAACTGCCTTTATTTTTTATCCCCACAACTGCTCATATTTTTATATTTATTTCTCTAAATAATGAGTGTGTTGCAGGTCAGAGTTTTATTGGTTTTCTCCCCTATTCCCTCCCTCTACACTCCCACTTTTCCACAGCTTCACACACCCATTTACTTGAGTCTTTTTTAAAGCTGAGGTGTGAACATCCAGGCTGTGACACTTAAATGTATTCAATTTTGAATAATATTTGACTTTAATGTGTTTTTCTTTCTCCTCAGATGTACATAGCCTCCATTTCATTGCATGCACTGTGTCTCAGCGGTTTCCATTTCTTCACCTGTGTCAGAGTCCAGTGGAATGGTGGGTAATACACATTTTAGATTTGGACTCCATTACTGGAGGACTGATGATATTATGTTATATAAAGTCAAGTTTTTTGCAATCTGTCCTATTGTTCTTTTATTTCTCATACAAAGCATTTAAAACGGTGATTTCCAGCATTAGTTTTGACAGCATCATCTCATCTGTGTTTTTCTTCTCTGTTCTGTAGAGTGTAGTGATTTCTCCCCACCTGTGGCGGTCTTGCTGCTGATTTTCCTGTGTCTGGAAGCGGTGCTGTTTCTCACCTTCACTGCTGTCATGTTCGGCACTCAGATTCACTCCATCTGTAATGATGAGACGGTAAGTAGACTTACACAAACCTGCTGAAGTCCTCTCACCCAGTTACTACTATTACTTCTGATGGAACTGAACTTTTACAGACAAATTTTATCTATTATTTATTGCAGTTTATTGTAATTGGGAATAAAACAAAATAAACCTGCTTATTACACTGCTATTGCATATATTTAAATGCAACAAAAAAAATTTAATAAAAATATATATATACTCACACTCACACACTCATTCATTCACTCACGGTCAAAAGTAACATTAAGAAACATTAAGGTTTTTGAAAGTAGTCTCTTTCAAAAATCATTCTAATATAATTTCTTATTATCAATGTAAAAAACAGTTCTAGCGGCTTAAGTTTGGGGTAGGTTTTTTTTTTTTTTTTTTTTTGAAGAAAAAATGAAATTAACTTTTATTTAGCAAATGCACATTAAATTGATGAACAAAAAAAGACATTTATGAAATTAATAAAATTAATCAAGTTTCCGCAAAAATATTAGGCAACACAACTGTGTTTAACATTAATAATAAGAAGAAATGTTTCTTGAGCACCAAATCCGCATATTAGAATGATTTCTGAAGGATCATGTGACCCTGAAGACTGGAGTAATTATGCTGAAAATTCAGCGTTGCATCACAGCAATAAATTACATTTGAAAATATATTACAACAGAAATCAGTTCATTTAAATTGTAATAATATTTCACATAGTATTACTGTTTTTACTGTATTTTTAATCAAATAAATGCAGCATTGGTGAGATTAAGAGACTACTTTCAAACTTAATGTTTCCAAACTTTTGACCAGTACTGTATAAAAAAGTAAAAAATAGGTGAAAGTAAGATTTCTTCATGTAATGCAACATTATTTCTCAAATCACAATTCAAATTCACACTGTATTTATTTGAGTTTTGTAATGTGCTGACAGTATTAGCCTTAGCTTTACATTTCTCGTTTGACGCTCACAGGAAATCGAGCGGTTGAAGAACGAAAAGCCCACGTGGGAGCGGCGGGTGCGATGGGAGGGGATGAAGGCTGTTTTCGGCGGCCCGCCCTCTCTGCTCTGGTTCAACCCTTTCGCTGGACTCCGCCTCCAGCGCCTGCTGATGGTTCGTGCCCGGAAGGGCGGGGCCGAGTTCTCAGTTTGAGTGAAGAATGCTGTCTATGAAGGCATGTCCATCTGCCTTCATGCCTATTACCCCCCCTCACATAGGACATAGGAGTCCTTCTTTAATGCTGATGCTGGTTTGGAGGTACTACAGTGAAAACTGTCAAATAACTGATGTCGCCCCTGGAACAATGAGGCTACGTCTCGATACAGCCTGTCTGTGTCCACACATTATTACCTCGTTAGGCGGATCATACTTGTTATGCTCATATTTTCTTCATGAACATTCACACTCATGGGTTTTTGATTTGCTTTTTACGTGGACTATTTTTGTCGTTTGGAAATTTATGGAACAGTCGAAGGTTGTCAGTATCCGTAATCCAGCCTGAAGAAACTACATCTTGTGATTTTACGTAGAGCTACCGCTGTGACAAACATAATGGCTAACAATCAATGGTTAGATCGTAAACCAAACGAATTTCACAAAAACGTTCAAGAAATGTCCGTGTTCATATCACCCCAAAATCGAAAGGAAAAAAGAAGAAATAATAATGTACTATTTTTCATGAAGATAAAGAAGGCCGTTACAGTTTTTTACATCGAAAGAAAAGAAATCTCATTCGCATTATTGTAATTTGAAAAATAGATGATCTATTATTTAAAATGTAAAGTATTTATATATCATAATATTATTTGTTGTACTGAATTTAATTTATGCTGATATTAATGTTATTCATTAAATAATGACAATGAGATTTTCTTTCATACTACATTAATAATGTCAAAATGCACAAATAAATGGCAAATAAAATAGGCTTTAATTTCTTTACGTAAAGTATCATTTATAGATTTCTTTTTTTCTTTTGATGTTGGTGTGGAATATGAGCAGGACATTTCCATTTCCTGAGATTAACCGTCTTAGGTGTTAAGTGCTTGCGGCTGGTTTAGTCACCTTAAACACAATAACCTAAATGATGAAGTCATTTCAAAATCGTCTCGTCTCCATGTATTGTAGAGATAATAATAGCCTCTTTCCGTAGTCTTGAAATAATAAATGCCAATCCCACAAAGAACTTGAATGGTCGATGTGACAATATATAATTCTTACATTGACCTTAAGCTGCTCTGTGAGATAAATAAAGACAAATCACATTATGGCACACATAATTAAATGATGTCCTCCGTTGCGTATGAGCCAGGAACTCTAATTAACGTGTAGATTACAAATTGAAATGAGGTGAGGTGACATTGTAGTGAGACTTTGCGATCTCAAACAAATATGCTGCACAATTCACAGAGGCTGACTATCACTTTGTGTTTTATACTTGTTGCTTCGTGGTTTCATTGTCTTCTTCACTTTTATGCTTTTGACTTTAGCTTAGAGAATCGTTTCATGGTGACCACTAAGTTTTCCTTTTGGAAAATATTTTTATCATACAAAGCTGGAACTCGTTTGGCACGGTCGGCACAAGGCTTTGATTTTCAAGGGAATCTCGCAAAATCTGTCAAGATCATCTTCGTGTCATATTTGACTCTCAAATGAAAAGATAAAAACAAGAAATTATATTTTGCATTAAGACAGTCAAATCTACTTTAGGCCCTTCCCTATACATTCTTAATGTAATACAATTTTATTTTTATGTTTTATCATTTATCTCTTACTAAATAATTCATTATATTATTTACACTTTTAAGTGTTTACATCATACTAGTTTTTATTGTACTCCTGTTCATTTAAGCTGATTTTAGTTTTATTGCTTTGCTCTATAATGAGAATAATGTCACAATGCATTAATCCTTATGATCCTAAAAATAGACTTTTTCTCCGTGTAATATATAATTTCCTATTTTTTCTTTGGACCTTGAAGGGAAATATGTCCTGGATGTGTTCTTGACTGCCATTGTGAGATTTGCCCTACTGTATTATTAGAAAATGTATTGCTTTTATTTAAAAAAATATATTCAAAATATATAAAAATAACGGCAGTACATGAGAATTATATCACAGCACTAAAAGGCCAGTTTAGATGGGTCTAGATAGATTTTTAAGAGACTTTGAAATCCACTCCATATTTACCAAGCAGAAGAGATGCATATATGTGTTAACAGTCTTGGATATTATGTTTACAATACTGGCTCTTCTCAAGCATTGATTTGAATATGTGATGATGCTTTGGTTCTGTTTCGCAGCCATTCAACAAGTCCAGTTTAGAATATGAGGCCAACTGTATTTTATCACCAATGACTAAAGAAAGGGATATGGAAAATTAAGCCAGTCTGACAATTGATTCTTTCATATCCATGATTTCTAGATCAAATAATACAACAAAACTAACAAGACTTTGCCATTACAGTGTAATTCCAGCATTTTATTTGTTACAAAAAGTAATGAGTTTTGTGTGCCAATTTGATGCATCATTTATGGAATGAATTTAATATGAGAATGAAACCTTCTTTTACACATTCCCTTCTCATTATTATTAATATAACTGAACCATCAGACGGTTCATGCAGTGGAACTCAGATTGGACTGAATGGCTTGGTGTCATTTATTTTAAAGAAACAAAGTCTAATAGTTATTAATTTTCTGTAAAGGGAATATGTACTATATGCAAGCCCTGAAGATCATGTTTTGAAATTGATATGAGAAGACTTGCCTTTTATCAGCACATAACTAAGAATGTATCTCATGCTTTTTATACCTTGTTTTAATTGGGTAGAAAAGGGACAGTTATTTTCTTTGCATTAGAATAATTAGTTTTACATTCTGTACTATAATTATTACTGCAACAGTATTTGCCTGACCTCAACTCTATTTTTTAAACATGCTTAGACTTGTAATTCTAGATATTACTTGACTGTAAAAGCTGAGGGATGTTTGCTCTTAAATGACCTTCATTAACCTCAGATAGCATTAGGGATTAAACGATTGCATATGTTGTCGGACCTTTGGAAATTGGTTGGTCATTGAACATTGATATTGGTCATATCAACAAATTCTAGAAATTTTGTCTCCAATTTTCACCTTTTCCCCACATGAGATCTTTATAGTGCTGCGGATTTCCCTGAAACGGGTCATTATAGGCCAAAATGTCTCAAATAACTTGGAACGTTGGAAACCGGGTTTGCGGCCACAAAGCAAAGATTATGAAATTATGTCTGTAATAAATGGTGTAAACAAATATTGTTCTGATACTTTCAAGTGTCATGAAGTTATGTTCTTATGTAAAGTTCTTTTACATAATAAAGTCATTAGATTTAAAAGCTATTAAAGTCTAAAGTGCGAATCTCTGTGATTTTTTTTCCCCAATGTTTTTGCTCACCAAGGCTGCATTTATTTGATCAAAAATACAGTAAAATATTAACATTGTAAAATAATAGGCTATAATTTTAAATAACTTTTCTATGTGAATTTCAGCTGAATTTTCAGCATCATTCCTCCAGTTTTCAGTCACATGATCATTCAGAAAGCATTCTAATATGCTTGTTTGCTGCTAAAGAAACATTTCAAATTTTTTCAGTGTTGACAACAGTTATGCTAATTCATATTTTTGATGAAACAGTGATATATTCTTTTCATGATTCTTCGATGAATAGAACGTTCAAAAGCACAGCATTTTTTTTTCTTCTATTTTTGACAATGTTAATCTTTAACACCACTTTTGATCAATTTAATGCATTCTTGCAAAAAAAAATAAAAATTGAAATCGTTTTGCAGTAATAAAAACGTCTGAAAAAACATGTATTGCTCAAAATGGTAGCCAGTCTAATTTCACTGTCAATGTTGCTTTTAACTAAATTATTCTTGAAAATGTTTGTTGTAACTTGGTTTAGTTTTGTATCCCGTTTTAATAAATCAGAAGAAAATAATTCATAAATGCACAAACTTACAGTAACTAGGCAAAAACTTTTTTTGATACAGAAATGGTCAATGAAAATCACGTACAATTTGTTTACACGTTGAAAGCTGTGCAAAACACTGTCCAACATTGTTGATTTGATTGAAGTTGTGAAAGTTTGCCAAACTTGTGACATCCAATAGCCAGAATGTAATGAACTGTCCACGAGTACTGCTGTCATTATATGCTCTTATGTCAGCGTGTCTTCACTTCTGATGTACTCTCCAATATCAGCCTGATGGAAAACCACAATGGCCATGGGGTCGACCTTCCGACACTCCTGTGTGGTCTTCGCTGCGACCCCAAAGCCCTGAAATGAGACCAAGACAGTGAGTGCATACAAAGGTCACTGAATACTTTTCTTAACATGACAACAACAGTTGTTTCATCTTTAGGATTTTCAAACAAAAATGTCTCACCAGCGGTACATCAGACATTGAATACACCACCACTCCTTGGTACTGCGACGTGTTTTCTGTGATTCTCCCCAGACCGGATTTCATGATGTGATTTCCATACAGGAATGACTGCTCTGATCCAGGCTTCACCCACACCTTAAACTACAGAGGCATACATGAAGCAGATTACATTATGAACTGAGACATACTATGTATATGAACAAGGATTATTAGCGTTAACTAAAACTATTAAACATTACTGTTAATTTAAATAAAGCTGAAATAAAATAAAATATATAAATATCCGTTGAAAAACTTGGTAACGCTTTACAATAAAGTTGTTCCAAACCTGAATGAGTTTCTCTCTTAATGTTGGTAACCAGACAGTTGACGACACCCATTTACTTTCATAGTATTTTTTTTTTCCTACTATTAGAAGTCAATGGGTGCCGTCAACTGTCTGGTTACCAACATTCTTTAAAATATCTTCTTTTGTGTTCAACAGAAGAGAGAAACTCGTACTCATAACTTGAGTGTGAGTAAATGATGACAGAATTTTCCTTTTAGGGTGAACTATCGCTTTAATAAATGCTGTAGATTGTGGAAGTATTGTCTATTGTTAGTTCATGTTAACTAATGTAGTTGACTAATACTAACAAATTGAAACTTATTGTAAAGAGATACCAAAAACTTGAACGAAAATTTGAAATGTTGCCTTGGTAATAAACTTAAGGTTTGAGTTGAAGCACTAAAATTATTACCTGGAAATAAATCAAACTTAAAAACTAAGGAGCTGTTTACACAACACCACTTTCAACTAAACATGTAAAACTTTTTATGCGTTTTGGCTGTTCATTTACGCCAAGGACAAACAGGCTTCAAACGAAATGGGTTTCAAAGTGCACGTTTTTGAAAACAGTACCGTTATCGTCTCTGTGTAAACTACAAAAACGTAATGCGCATGTTTATTATGTGTTCAGTCTATAGACGCATAGTGTTACTTTACAAAGGGACATCGCCACATACTGGCCTGACATGCATAATACAGCGTATTAAGTTGTTTTCGGGAATCAGTTTGAACGGATCATCTTGACAACGTTGACGTCTGTTTGCGAAAAAACGCGAAGGACATTTTTTTCCATTTTTAGTACATAATTGTTATGTAAACGTACCGTAAAATAAACCAAAATAGCAGTTTCAAAAAAAATAACTGATAAAATGACAAAAGCACATAATGAAATTACTACAAATTAAACTAAAATTAACATGAGAACTAATCATATAAAAATAATAGCTAATTCAAAATATTAATACAACTAAAATAACATTAG
The DNA here is from genome assembly GCF_965113295.1 of Leuciscus leuciscus. Lineage (NCBI taxonomy): Eukaryota > Metazoa > Chordata > Actinopteri > Cypriniformes > Leuciscidae > Leuciscus > Leuciscus leuciscus. Next base: position 26,860,332 of record NC_138734.1, read on the forward strand.
TGCTTATATGCTTATATGAAGATTCAAACCAACTTCATAGTAATAACGAGGATAATAACAGTGTTATTAATAATGTAATGTTGTATTAAGTAATAATGTAATGTAATGTTACAAAATACATAATCAGAATGAATATTTACCTTAGCATATGGTGCTAGGAAATCGAGAGCTGTGATGTGCAGACGGAACTTCTGCGTCTTTGTGAACTTCCCAAAACACGTGCCAACTGATACCAGTTTATCTCGGGAGATATTTGTAGCCAACTTCAGGATTTTTTCACTAGAATGGAGATGATGTCAATAAAGATTACTACTCAATCACATTCATATTTACATTATTGCTACAATAAAGACCCCATGAGTGTAAAACTGGACTTCGGTGGGTTTTTTTTTATTCATTTTTAAGTTAAGTCACCTTTACTTATGTAGCGCTTCATACAATACAGATTGTTTCAAGGCAGCTTCACAGTAATAAATGGGAAAATAGCAAACTTCATCAAATGAGAAATTCAAATTCCGCTATAAAGCAGCTCTACAGAGACAAAGTGACACTATTCAGCTCAAGTAAGTTGTAACTGTACACTTGAAGGTTGATGACATAAACTTATTGCAGCCATATGCATTAAAAACACTTGTTTTGGCACCGAAATAATGATTACTGGTCTTGTCCAAAGCAAACTGTCTTTTTAAAAAGGAATTGGAAATTTCACTAGGACATTTTTATGGCGATCACATTTAAATTCACATTTAACAGATAATAGACATTGACAACCTTACCTCATATAATATACTCGATCATTGTGAAGTCTGAAACAGTAAGTCCCGTCAGGCCGATCAATTAGAAGTTTGATGTTCTCCCCAATGCTAGAAACACAAACAAATTGGGAATACTATATTTAATTTTTAAAACTTTAATTGAATATTTAATTTAAAAACTTCAAGTATAATTTAAAATAGTTTGTGGCTCTATGGTGCAGCATAGACAACATTTCAAAAATAATGATATTAATAAAATAAAAGCAGTAAATAATATTAAAATACCATGTAAATCATATCAATGTAAAACACTGCGAAACATAATACAAATAACAGTAAAAAACAACAACAACACATCATAAACAATAGACCCATCAAATAAAATCCTCACAACAACGATATTTCCTAATATATATATGATTAAGTAAATAAACGATACATCTTTTTTTTTTACACATGACATGATCACACAATCTGGCTACACTTTTGTTATTAGATCCCTGCTCTAAATGAATCTTAACGAAACATGTCACTTACTATTTAGAGAGTTTCTCAAACATTGTTTTTGTCTCTTCGTCTGTTAAAGGACGCATGATGAAGTGAATAATTCGTTTTTCTTAAAGAAGCTAAAGAAAACCCTGCAGCTCCTACAGACACTACGCAAAAGCCACGTGGGTTCTGTCCGTCGCACAGTTGTGACGTCGTGTCTTTTAAATAAAGTTTTTGTTGAGTTTTGAATCAACAACACTTCCCATCATGGCTACCGTAGACGTGGAGGATGAGAGTATCCTGGTCTCGGTCTTTAAAGACAGCTTTTCTGAGAACTGGAGAGAGAATCCGGACTTCGCGGCGTATCTGTCGCAGTTGTGCTCGTGCGGTGTGGATGAGTTAACCCGGGAGCCGGAGCGTCTGTCTGAAGAGCGGGCTCAGATCCTGCAGCAGACCCGTGAGCTGGCCTTCACCAACTACAAGACGTTCATCAGGACCGCGGACTGCACACAGCACATCTACACTGACTTCAGCACTGTGGAGAACTGTCTCTCCAAACTCTTGCACAAACTGCCCAGCTTTACTGAGAGATGCAGGTCTGTACTTTACTCTCACTGTCATGATTGACAGACTTGACAGATTTGTTAGACAGGCTGGCTCTCTCTCTCTCTCTCTCTCTCTCTCTCTCTCTCTCTCTCTCTCTCTCTCTCTCTCTCTCTCTCTATGAAATTCCATTGAATAGAAAGATCTGGTAACTGTGATCATTTTTATTTATTATTTAACAAACATATACATTTAAACCTAATATTTTAAATATAACAATGTACTACTACTTTCAAATAGTCACTAAACATGTCCATATTTGATCTATTTTCATATTAATGTACACTACTACCATTCAAAAGTTTGGGGCTAGTAAGATTTTAATATTTTTTTAAGAAGTCTCTTATGCTCACCAAGACAGCATCCCCCCAGGATTCAGTGATGAATTGAAAGTTCAAAAGAACAGTGCACTTTTGATAAATCACAATATGAATGCATCCTTGCTGTATAAGTTATTTTGAACGGTAGTTTACATGCATGTTAAGCTTTAAATAAGCTACAATGTGTACTAATGTGTACATTAATAACTCAACTAAAGTTATTATTTGATGTTTATATTATTTCTAGATTAGTCCCATGAGAAAAAAAAAATGCAATACAACAGCAGGAGGCAAACGCATTAGAGTACACTATAAAACAGAAATGCTTGTTGTAACTGGTTTCTGTTTTCTCTTATTTATTTGCAGAGGTTTTATTAAGGAGGCTGAGGAGATCAGCATCAGCAGGCGCATGAACAGCCTGACACTGAATCGACACACTGAGATCTTGGAGATTCTGGAGATCCCTCAGCTGATGGACACCTGCGTTCGTAACGGATACTACGAGGAGGCGCTGGAGCTGGCCGCTTATGTGAAGAGACTGGAGAAAAAGCATTCATCGCTTCCTGTCATTCAGGTACATGTGATACTGTACTGCACCATTAATTGAAGATGTTTCTTCGTTCGTCACTTTATTTTCTGGAAAATAAGTCGCACCTGACAATAAACAAACATTAGAAACACTATCATGTATAGTTCTGCTCGTTCCACAACAAATCCTTTTAATTGAATGGTGTTCAGAACAGTAATGTATTCTATTGGGCTCACTTCGTCTCTCATTCTGCACAAATCTAAATCTGTGTGCTTTACACATGTTTTGCATGCTTGTAGTTAAAGTCAGAATGAAACGGAAGTTGCTAAAGTCTTTTATCTCTCATTGTGATGTATATCTGAGTGAAACGGCTTAACAAGAAAAAAATGTAGGGCAGATTTAGTTTATTGGGAATTCATTAGCTCATTAGATGGATGTGGTTTGCTATTGGTCGATCTCATGTGAGTGACAGGTTGTCCCGCCTTTGTGCCAGTAAACACGTCATCAGAGAAGAGATGTCACTGCAAGAGGGAGGGGAGGTTATTTTGATTAAAGATTAAGATGCATATAAATAAAAAAACAATGATAATGATGTACACGGGTAAATTATTCATAATAACGCAATATTCCATTAAAAATAAGAATTGTCCATTTTGATTTAAAAAGGTGCATTGTGTAAAATTTAGGAGGATCTGTTGACAGAAATGCAATATCATATACATAACTATGTTTTCAGTGTTGTATAAAGACCTACTTAATGAACCGTTATGTTTTTATTACCTTAGAATGAGCCATTACTATCTACATACACCGCGGGTCTTTTACATTGATATGCGCCGACATGTTTCTACAGTAGTCCTAAACGGACAAATGCGTTTTGTCACTATGTTGTTCTTCGTGCAAAGAAGCTAGCTAAAGTCAGCGAATAAAACTGACACATTGATGAACAAGTAACAATAATATTCGCAATAACATATTGTTTTACTGAATAATTAAGTAAACTTATTTTCTTAATTTCTCTTCATTTATATTTGTAAAGAAACCTCATTGCTTAACTGGCTACTTTCTGCTGTCTCAGACGACGACATCTTTTCCTGACGGCCACCGTAACTTCTGTTGGTTGCAATTCGTCCCTCACCACTAGATGCTGCTCAAAATTACACAGTGCACCTTTAAAGGAACACACCGACTTTTTGGGACTCAAGCCTATTCACTGTATCCCCCAGAGTTAGATAAGTCCATACATACCCTTTTCATCTCCGTGCCGTGCCGTGACTCTGTCTGACGCACCCACCGATAGCCTAGCTTAGCACAAAGACTGGAGGTAAACGGCTCCAGCTAGCATACTGCTCCCAGTAAGTGACATAATCATTTTCCTATTTACATGTTGTGATTTATATAGTCACAGTGTGTACAAATAACAAGGTCACATGAGACACAGCCATCTTCTAACTGTATACATACTGGGAACTATATTCTCAGAAGATGAAGCACTGCTACTTGGGCAGAGTGATTTGCTCGCAGCGCCTGAGAAACCCCGTGGTGAGGAGCAGAGAGTTCGCTCAGAGTTGGAGTAAATCACTCAGCAGAAGTAGCAGTGCTTCGCCTTCTGAGAATATAGTTCCCAGTATGTATACGGTTAGAAGATGGCTGTGTCTCATGTGACCTTGTTATTTGTACACGCTGTGACTATACAAATCACAACATGTAAATAGGAAAATTATTGTCACTTACTGGGAGCAGTATGCTAGCTGGAGCCGTTTACCTCCAGTCTTTGTGCTAAGCTAGGCTAGCGGTGGGTGCGTCAGACAGTTACGGCACACACGGAGATGAAAAGGGTATGTATGGACTTATCTAACTCTGGGGGATACGGTGAATAAGATACGGTTTTCAGCTGGTGGACTGTAAAAACAAGATAAATATTTATATTAAATAATGCTCCTGTTTGTCTTCTTTTAGGGAATTGTGCACGAGGTTCGATTGTCAGCTCAACTCATGCTGAACCAACTTCTTCAACAGCTGCGGAGCAATTCACAGCTCCCGGTGTGTCTGCGCGTGATCGGCTACTTGCGCAGAATGGACGTTTTTACCGAAGCCGAGCTGCGCGTCAAATTCCTGCAAGCCCGTGGGAGTTGGCTGCGATCCATTCTCACCGCAATCCCAGATGAAGACCCGTACTTCCACATTACAAAGACCATCGAAACCTGCCGCGTGCATCTCTTCGATATTATCACCCAGTATCGTGCCATCTTCTCCGACGAGGATCCATTGCTGCCGCCCGGAGATCAAGCTTTGAATGAGAGCGCCATCTTTCACGGCTGGGTGGTGCAGCAGGCGGCCCAGTTTTTGGAGACTCTCGATCGGGACCTCCAGCGTGGGGTGGGAAGCCGCTTGGATTCTCTACTTGGCCAGTGCATGTACTTCGGCCTTTCATTTAGCCGGGTCGGGGCAGATTTCCGTGGCCAACTCGCTCCCATATTTCAGCAGGTTGCCATGGACACGTTCCGGAAAGCTATTCAGGAAGGGGCGGACAAGTTCCAAGAGGATATGAACTCGTACACGCTGATTTCTTACCCGTCGATACTTGGAAGCACCATTCCGCCAGCGGTCCCGAGCACCCAGCCGGGCACTCTTCAGCCCCCCATGGCCTTGCTTGATTTCCCACCTCTGGCCTGCTTCCTCAATAATGTCCTGACAGCCTTCAATGACTTAAGACTGTGCTGCCCTATTGGACTCGCACAGGAAGTTAGCAGATGCATTGAGGAAGCCCTTATCAAGGTACACAGGGACATGTGGGATGTTAATTATTATACCACAACAATAAGCTATTTAAATATAGAAGTCTCTTCTGTTCACCAAGGCTGAATTTATTTGATCAAAAATACGGTGTAGATGGTAATCTTGTGAAATATTATCACAATTTAAAATGGCTTCTTTCTATTTGAAATTGATTCATTTTTATTTTAAAATGTAATTTATTCCTGTGATGGCAAAGCTGAATTTTCAGCATCATTACTCCAGTCTTCAGTGTCACATGATCCTTCAGAAATTATTATAATATGCTGATTTGCTGCTTAAGAAATGTTTCTTATTATTATCAATGTTGAAAACAGTCAAACTGCTTAATTTGTTTTGATTATTTGAATATTTACTTGAAATATAAAAATCTTTTGTTACTTTATGGATGTCTTTACTGTCAATTTTGATCAATTTAATGCATCTTTGCTGAATAGTATTAATAAAAGTATTAATAAAAAAATGACAAAAATCTTACTGACAAACCCCAAAACAGTAGTGCAATTTTTAGACATATTTGCTTGGCTTCCTTGAACTATTCTCCTGTTTTGACGTAAATCCAATCTAACAGCGTTATTCGTTTCTTATCAGGTGACCAAGCTGATCCTGGTTTTCCATCGAGCCGAGGAATCTGCCTTCAGTAGCCGTGAACGGGAGTTATTCGTTCAGTTCTGCTGTGCGTTTGCTGAGGACATGGTGCCTTTCTTAAACCGATGTCTTCAAGTTCTCTTTCCTCCAGCCCAGCTTTCACTCATTCTAGGTAAATATCCTCTAGATAAAATCAAGCACCAGCCAAAATTTTTCTCACATTACAAAAATAAAACATGATGTTGACTTAAAATGTATTTTGTATTTGTATTGTAGGCGTCCCTCCAACCCAGGTTTATAAGTATGGCAGTCTAGGCTGCATCAGTGTGAACACGGTTCTGGAGCCGCTGGAGTTTGTTCTGCCCCAGAAGGAGCCTGTGACCGCTGTCATGGATCTCTGCACTGATCTGAGCAGCCTGACCACAGCCGAATCCGATCCCTCGACTGCAGTCAATCCCGGAACAACTCTAGAAGAAAAGCCTGTCTTTTCAGAACAAGAAAAGCCTGTGTCAGCATCTGATCCTTGTCTTTCTCAAAAAGAGAACATTTCTGCTGAAGCGGTCACTACAGAGCAAAACGACCCGACCCCAAAGCCCGAACTGACCTTTGATGTGCAAGACTTACCAGATGATTCATCCACAACAGTTAGTAATGTTGAGGAGATGCTGTCGGAATAAAAAGCAACAGTTGCTGTATAGTGTGTGATGAGTGTTAGGTGTCCTAAAAAATTAAGCTTGGTTTTGATAGCAAATAACCATCTGGACATACTTACACCAGGGTGTGGTTTGCAATTTTATTGGCAACTTTATTTTGGTGAAGGTAATGTAATATATTATGTAATTAAATATAATATTTAAATTGAGGAAATATGTCAATTGAATCACGTTTTTTGACTTAACAGTGGTCCCAAAAAGTATTTTGACACTTAAGTTGCACTTAAAATGTCTGAATGTCTTTGCATTGCAATAAATGCCTTTTGCTTTGATGGTTTTATTTGAAAAAAATTATAGCGCAAGCACTTTAAGCAAAACATTTGACATGAAATACCGTTCAAAATGAAGACAAAATTAATTGTGTAATTTTCTGTTTATTTGTGGTAAGTGGAACATTCTCTGCTTTCTGCCAAGACACATGTTTGAATTTGATAATTTGAGACTTCACACACCCACTAAAAACCATGTGGGATAAGTTGACTAACATCATTGCAAAAAAAACATATATATAGTGAATAACTATATATATATATATATATATATATATATATATATATATATATATATATATATATAAAACCTAGTTATCTGTGAAAAGCTTGTGCACTATTTGCCTACAGATGCAACATTAAGTTTAACTTAAGTGTTCAAAAACATTTTGGGTCTTATGTATGTGCTTGTAATTTACTCGGTTGACCTCTTTTGTATGTTTTTTGTTTACCAGGGTGTTTGGGGGGGGGAAGTTTATTAAAATAAAAAGATTCAGCTATTTCTGATATTTGGATATTCATTAGAACAAAGCGAAGGTGGGGTTTTTTTCCACCCCACCAAATCCCTATGAAACAGCAGTTTACATTGAATTGATGTTTTTCTTGGACTTTTAAAAAAAAATCTAGATAAGAAAAGCAAGTTATTAATGGCCGGTTTCACAGACAAGGCTTAAGCCTAGTCCCAGACTTAAATGTATGTTTGAGCTGTTTTAACTGAAAGCAACTTGCATTGACATGCCTTAAAATATATCAGTCTCATATTCATTCTATCACTAAAAATCAGCACAAAAATCTGATTTCCATATCACAATTTGGTAACACATTACAATAAGGTCTTGTTGTTAACATTGGTTAATCCATTAGCTAACACAAACTAACAACTATCAATATATTAATAAGATTCGATTTGTTCATGTGTTCACAGTGCATTAAGTAACATTAACAAGTACAACTGGATTTTAAAAATGTGTTCGTAAATGTTTAAATTACTATTGATGTTCATGTTAAGTAATATAGCTAACTAATGTTAACAAATGAAACTTTATTGTAAAGTGTTACCCACAATTTCAACTGGTTTGAAGGTAGAATCTGGAAAATATTCTGTAACAGTAAAACTTAAAGTCCCCCTGTGGTGAAAATCAAGTTTTTAATGTAGTTTATATGTCTATGTGGTGTTTTTAATATGATTTAAGACAAACCATGTGCAAATTCACGTTAAAACCATTTCTGAGTATTTTCTCCTTAAAACCGCAGTGAACCAAAGACAGTCTCAAAAACGTGGTTTGAAATCGCTAGTGTTTCTGATGTCACAAACTACCATGTAACCAATCCCGTCAACGTAGGGGCGTGCTTTAGCATATCATTAACTGCTGCGAAGCAAGCGAGTCTCAAGAGAAGCCAGGTTATCCCGGGTACATTTAGCAATATAGCAGGTGAATTATGTATATAATGTATATTATGATGAACTATATGCCTTTCTCCACTGACGTTCTAAGTTGTTCAAAGCATTTCTAAGGATGCAGATTTTTAGTCTGACTCTGAGATTGCGAACAGGAACAAAGGTTTTGTAACATTAGCAATAGCAACACATTACTAGCTGTTAGATAAAGTCAATGAAATTTCACTCTTCCACTTCTTTCTAATAAGTTTCTCGTTCAAATATATATGGGTGAATTAAGCCAGTATTTCTCTTACCATTGTGCAGCGTTTACTACAGTAAAGTTGACCGAGTGGATCAGGTATTCTGAGCTGGTGTGAGTGAGTGGAGGCAGAGAATAATTTGCGTATTCATGGATCCACTTATACTAAATGAAGCAAGGGTGTAGAGTTCCATTCAACCTATTAAAAGCAATGAAGATTTTTTTTTTTCATTTTGGTGATCAAAGATAAAAGGGATAAAAGTATTAACTACAGGGGGACTTTAACGTTGAGAGAAAGATGAAACTGAGGATTCAGATAAATCAATATAAAACATTTTAATTAATTTTTTCTGAATTCAACGTTTCAGGCTTTCAGTCCAGATTCTGCAGGTAGGGTGAGGACACAATCACTTCTTAACGAATTTTTTGCGTGCTGCATTTGGATTTGTCCGTCGTCTTCCTCCTCCGGTCTGGGTGTCCCGCAGGTGTAAGCTTGCTGACTTGCTGTAGACATCGTGCTCAGAGAACGGCGAGCTGCCGGCCAGGTAATCTGGGTCAAACGCATCAGTCTTCTGCCGAGCTTTTTTAGACAACCTCTGCTGGGGGAAACGCTGATCTTCCACCAGGTGCGGGTTGCTGGCGTGTTTTCCTCCTTGAGGCAAAGGTAAAGAGTGCTGCAGAGGACCGGAGAAGAGACAAACCATACGTACATGTCAATAACATTCATTTATATGATACTACTAATAATACAAAAACGATGAACCAAATTAACATGATTTCTAATGCATTTAGCTTATAAACAACACTGAATTTATTATCAAAACATTACTCACTCTCTTCCCCTTTGGATTCAGCACTTTGGGATTCCTGGAAAAATGCATCTGCATGCTGGTGTCCTCATTCACTGTGACAGCAACCTTCTTCAAGGTGTCATGCCCACAATTTGGACAGAAAGATTTGTTCATATTAGTTGTTGTCCTGAAAGAAAAAAAATGTAAATATGTAATATGTTACACACATCACATATTATTATAAATGTGTAATTAATGCTGCTACAAAATGGTTATTTTCCGAGGTGAATCCATCACTCACTTGAAGCAGGCATGACAGCGCAAAATGTAATTCCTGGTATTTTTAATGAGCATGCCATTAACAGACAGCACATGCAGTCCAATCTGAATCAGAACATTCTGTAAGGAAAACAAGATGATTTTGTTGTGAAAAAATAATAGACATAACTTGTATAAAATAGATTGAATACATTTATATCGTTACATATTCTTTTAAGTTGTCCGTATTACAGTGTAATGTAATTATACATTTAAGTAAGTAATATTAATTAACTATGGCCCGGTTTCACAGACAGAGCTTAGATTAATTCAGGATCAGGCCTTAGTTCAATTAAGACATTTGGTAGTGTGCATCTTGAGACAAAACAATAGCACTGACAGATATGTCAGTGCAAGTTTATTTCAGTTAAAGAAGCACAAACATGCATTTTAGTCTGGGACTAGGTTTAAGCCTTGTCTGGCAAAACCGGGGGTATACTTACTATAGGGTTAAGATTAAGGTTTGGTATAGGTTTAGCTGTATAACTTATATTTATTACTTTAGTAACTAAATGTAACATGAAACAGGGACAACGTAAAATAACATGTTACCTTTTCTACTATCAAATAATACATGTAGCTGTACAACAAATAACTTTTAAACCTTTTATAACATCTCCAAAATTTACCACATTGGCTTAAAGTATGTGCATGATTAGTCAGTACACATTGTTATGATGAAAAATAAGGATAACACTTTTACAATAAGGTCCCATAAGTTAATGCTTTAAATAACATTAACTAAGAGTAATGCATTTGTTACAGTATTTATTAATCTGTTAACATTAGTTAAATAACACAACTGTTGGATCATGTTTGCTCAGGTCAGGTTTGCTCATTAGGGATAGTTCACCCAAAAATGAAAATTAGCCCATGATTTACTCACCCTCAAGTCATTCTAGGTGTATATGACATTCTTCTTTCAGACGAATACAATCAGATATATTAAAGGGGTCATATGATGCGGTTTCTTGTTTTCCTTTTCCTTTTTTATGTAGCTGTTAGTGCAAGTATAAGATCTGCAGAGTTACAAAGCTCAAAGTGTCAAACCTAAAGAGATATTCTTTATAAAAGTTAAGGCTCAGCCACACCTTCCTAAAACACTTCGTTCAAACACGCCCCAACAAATCTACGTCAGTATGTGGGGGCAGAGTTTCATTACACCACCCAAATGTATACGCAAAGAAAGGCAGCGTAAATTTATTCTCGCTGTGTTATTGTTGCCGCCATGTCGTAGAGATGCTGTGTTTTTCGTTGCGAAAGCCAAACCACTTAGGCCTTCCAAAAAAGAAAACAGTAGGGCAATTCCATCTTTGCAGTTACAGTCTGGTGCTTCTGACTCACAGACACAGCCTGTAAGTATGTTTTCATATTTTAAGAATTTGCTCATTCAAACGCGAGTTTTGAGCAGTATAGAGTAACGCTTGTATTTCGTTTCTACAATCTCAAATGCAGACATGGTTTTATGTTTACACAGTGTTCTCTCCACCGCGTCTCAACGCGTGAAAAGACAATAAAGTCATTATAATCAGTAAGTATGTCCCCAATTAAATAAAACCTTATCAATCTGATAAGATCTGGCCCAGTTGCGCTGGCTAAGCTGATCAATCAGCTTGGTCACCTGCATTTTCCGGATCCGATTCGGGCTCAAATTGATAAGGTAGTGTTTCACCTGTCATTATTGCTTTGGGAGTTGATGTTCCAAATATGGTAAGGGGTGTCACATTTCCATCACACGCTTAAGGTTTTTGGGCCAATCACTATGTCCTGGATCGCTGGGCAATCAGAGCACATCGCGAGTCGCCAAGTCGACTTAAGCCAAAAGAGTGACACTTGGCGATGTATGATGTAAAATTCTCATTTTAGACTTCTAATTCGTGACTTTTTTTTTTTTTTTTTGCTCTATCCTCTGCGCTTCCGCGTTCGTCATTACGTTGTGTGTCAAGTTCAAGGGTTACTCTTTCGCTGTAAATCGATGTGTACGGCCGTCTGCCGGAAGCTAGTTATTTTAGTCGATAAAGTTTTAAATATGGATATTTTTCTTACACGAAAAATCAGACATCGCTTCACTTCAGAAGGCCTTTATTAACCCCAACAGGGCCGCGTGGAGCACTTTTATGATGGATAGATGCACTTTTATCATGGATGGATGCATTTTGATGGACTTCAAAAAATATTGAGCCATTCACTGCCATTATAAAGCTTGGCCCCAGACATTTTTTATATAACTCTGATTGTATTCGTCTGAAAGAAGAATGTCATATACACCTAGGATGACTTGAGGGTGAGTAAATCAGGGGCTAATTTTCATTTTTGGGTGAACTATCCCTTTAAATGATAAACAGATACAAATTTTACTTTTAATGGTGTTAAATGTTAAAATTAGCATTAACTAAGATTAATAAATGCTGCAGAAGTGTTTTCATAGTTAGATTATGTTCCAACTATAGTAGTTAATGTTAACAAATGGAACCTTATTGTAAAGAATGCTTGTTTTCATAATCTAGTAACTTTCTTAGCTTTTTATCTGCTGATGTAAACAAGGCCCATGGTTGGGAAAATATAATATTATAAAATTTGTGAAAAAGTTTTAAATGATTATTTCTAATGTCTAATGAATGACCACAAATACCTGCATGGCAAAGTCAGTGGTCATGCAGCCCACTTTGACGTCTGCTGAGGTTACCCAGTTACCAGCATCCATCTGGACTCGCTTTATGTTGCTGGGAGTAATCCAACCGCCACCATCCTCATCATCTTCTTCCTCCTCCTCCTCCGCATCATAATCATCATCATTGCTTTGTTCTCCTTCTTCCTCATGTTGGTCTCCTTTACTCCCATCGTGTTCTTCAGACTCAGCTGTGCGACAGTCAGCGGACAGATCAACAGACTCTAGTTTGTTTGTAACTGTGATTGCGTCAGCCGCCTATGGAGAAGGAAAGAAAGAAGGAAAATACTTAAGTTCAAAATATTTAATTGTCTAACGTAATTGTGGCAGTGGTTTAGATATTGTCTGTTTCCTCACCAGCATTTCCAGTATATCAGCCTCAATGCTGGGCAGAGGATTCCTCCAAAAATGAAAGCTGTTGAATTGTGAACTATCAGGGTCTCGTGGCTCATTAGCAGTAGCTGATCTTTGGACAACTGTTCCTGGTTTACCTGATGACTTTTTTTGGAAAAAAAAAGCTTAAATTAACAGGTGGATAGGCGCCCCCAATTTTAGGTAGATCTGCATTATTAATACACATTGTCAACCAGTGAGGCATTTCAGCGGTTTGCTTTTTTCCTTTAAGGGTTAGTTCAGGTTTCTGAACCAGCCATAAGCAGCAATGTCACTGCAACATTCAAGGCCCAGAAAAGGTAGTAAAGATGTCATTAAAATAGTCCATGTGACTACAGTGGTTCAACCTTAATGTTATGAAATGCAGCAGTGCAGCACTTCCGGGTTCTATGTCAGAACGCCGGCTCATTATTGGCTAGCTCCTGCGTCAGCATTACACGCACGTGAACAGTGAACAGCGTCGGCCAATAATGAGCCGGCTTTCTGACGTATACTAAACAACTATCAACTACAAATCACACATCAGATTAGAAAATAAAGAATAAAGGCAGTTACTTTTTCATCCATTCTTTTTTAAAATGTTGATTTACATCATTGTATTTTGTGTATCAGAATAATGAATCGTGTCATTGCGCTGATGCCACTGTATGAGTGTCCACATTTGTATATTTCATTAGAAGAAAACATAAGATGAAATGTGTGCGCAAACTCGATGCTGGTTCTTGTTTGGAGCACTACAGTATATGAAAAATGTCTATACAAACTTGAAACATGCCTGCTCCGGTCTGGATATGAACTGTAATCCGCATTGCTAAACTCATCGCACCATCGCACCACTCTCATGCGTGTTCTGTTGCATATTAAATGTTGTTACTGTCATATTTTCCATGTGTTGGTAGTCAAACTCCACCTCTGACAGCATAGCAGGGTAAATGCAAACAACACTTTTGTGTTACTGTACTGAGGAAACATACACTTACGACTCTGAAGTCTGAATGACAACAAAGCAAAGTTGAAAGTTGTGAACGAACAGCACTGAAACGATCTTTTGAATGACATTCATTTTAATTCTCTGGTGTAATGTGATCTCATTCATTACACAGCACAGTGATTGGATTAAAAGAGTTCATTCTCATGAATAATGCAGAGAAAAGCTCAGAAACTGATGACATAGACGTGTACTCTCCAGCAACGGCACACCCAACTTTATGGCATTGAATCAACTTTGCTTTTTAAAGAACAAAATAGCTCAGAAAAATGAAAAAATAACCAATTTTCCCATAATAATAAACACGAGTGCTATCGTTGTTTTCATTTATATGCAGTATACTGTATGTTAACATCTCAAAAAATAGAGTTTTAGGGTTTCATGACCCTGTATCTAAATCAAAATGGAATAAACCTGGGAAATTCATTTAAATGACATTATTCAAATATACATTGCATTTGCAAGTAATGGCTTACTTTTAATGGTAGATGGAAACCAGCAATGCCAACAGGAGTCTCTGGATGTCTTTGTGTACTGCAAATTTCAACCTGAAAAACGAATAAAACAGCTGTCTTAAATCAGAACAAATGTGAATGCATGTGAATTAAAATCTGAATTAAACATCAGTACCTTTTTCTCAGGTTCTTTCTTCAAATGGTCAGTTCCTACATTCTCAGTTTCCAGTTGATAAGTCAGAGCCAAGACCTTGATGTCTGTTGCTGAAAGACTGGGATAGTCTCCTGTCTTTTTAGCAAATTCTGTCACTGAGATACAAAGTAAATAAAATAATAATACGCATAAGTCACCAACCATAACACATCTCCAGCACCCAAATAAAGACTTTTAAAGTAAGATGCATCAACAATGGTAAAAATTGTTATTACCAAATCTTATGTACTCTGGAAATGGTTCTTTGAAATTGAGCTTGTATGGCAAAAAAGCCAAGCTCCTTTTAGTTGGTTTATCCCGAATTTCATCAACAACATCCTTCGAGGTATAAATGTTCTTTCCAATTTCCTAAAACAAAGTAAAACACAAACAAACATGTGACAACGGATAAAATGCATGCTTTCATTTTGGGTCTGGTATGCATTATACACGCAGGAGCACATACACACAAACAAACAAACAAACAAACAAAAAGTAAAATATAAATAAATTATGTGAATACATTATACATTGATTTTATCACTTATAAACTTAATGTATTAATTAGTTGCCTAACCGGGAGGATTCAGGCTGTCAGCATTCTCCATGGTGCTGAATGATTGAATTTATTGATGCGCCATGGCAAATTGTACTCCCAAAACATTTTAAAATACACTAATGTACTACTGTGGAACACTGTGGAAAAACGTCGCATTACCATGATATTTTCTGTTAGTGTGTCACAATCGTGCCTACATACAACACGTCAATTATTTATTCTAAATTATAGTAACTTACACATACTGCACCAGCACGCACATATTAGTTTCGTCATTTATCCGGTGTCAAACTGACATTTCTGGACAGCAGTATTAAAATCGTTAAAAAGAGAAGCCAACTTTATCAACAATAACTCACGTGCAGAGAAGCCCTTTTAATAAAAGCACCAGTATCTGCCACAACATGCTCCACCATGATCGCCTCCATCTTGACAGTGAGTATGGTATGGGGGAAGAAGCGTGCGCAGCTTCGGACGTGAACTCTCGCGAGAAGACACTATTGTCCCGTTAGTTTTACGTAATTTGTTGACGTTCTGGTGGGTGAAGATGGCGGCCCGCTGGAGTAGTGAGAATGTGGTGGTGGAGTTTCGAGATGCACAGGTACACAATCATTACACCTGCACGCATGCATTAGGTGCGTTAGAAGTGTAGCTTTCGTAAGCATTAGAGCAATAAACATGCACAGCTGTCATGTCAATCCCGAGCGACGTATTTAAAACTTTGAATTGAATGACAATCTTCGTTTATTAAGATGTGATGCTCTTACAAAACATGGTAAACATTGTACTTTCAGTTATTATTATTATTATTAATTACAATTATTACAATAAACGTGTTGTCAAAAAAGATTTTACTACTCAGTAGTAGTAGTAGTAATGAGTTCCCAGCAGGTGTTTAGTCATTTTATAGAGATCCAACATAAGTTACATACATTGAGAATTACAGAGTGCAGAGTATTTCGATATATAAGTTACACATAAATAATCATAACATGTCTGAATGTCATTAGAATTAACATTTGATATAAACTATAAAACTAAGTGTCATTATTTTTAAAGATAGTACGACCAGTTTACAATGTAAGCATGTTTTTTTCATTATGTTTACAAAAAACACTGCAATAGTGTTTGGACTAGACAATAACAAATACATTTAGAGGGGTAAAAAGACAAATGTATACAAAATCTATGCAGCCTTTTTTTGCAGTTTATGTGTTGTGTCATGACAGACTTTTCTGTTTTCAGGCTACTGCTATGTCGGTGGACTGTCTCGGCCAGCATGCTGTTCTCTCAGGGTGTGTAGCGTTGGCTATAATGTCACATCATCATGTGGAATTATGAACGCACCCTTATGCATCAGCAGTAGCATAGTTTTATATGCTGCATTTGCATCCCTTTTCTATTGAAGCCAGTTTCTGCCACATAAAAATATAAATCATAATTATAATATAAAAAATTATTATAATATCGAAATTATGACTTAAAAAATAGTAATTATGACAAAAAGTTGAAATTATGACATACTAAGTGATAATCATTACATAAAAAGTATATCACTATGTCATAATTATGAAGTGTACGTCTTAATTTTAACTTTTAATCTCATAATAATGACTATGTCATAATTATGACTTTTTATTTTATAATTATAATTTACACTAGCATTTCTTTCTTATGTGGCAGAAACGGGCTTCCACAATTTTCTATGAAAGCCCATTTCCACCACATAAGAAAAAAAATTATGACATAAAAAGTCAAGATTATGACTTAAAAAGTCATAATTATTATGACAAAAAGTCAAAATGATGACACAACTTTTTATCTCATAATTTTGACTTTTTAATCTCTTAATTATGACTTAGTATGTCACAATTTCTACTTTTTATCTAATTATTTTGTATTTTTATCTCATAATTATGACTTTTTATGGCATAATTATAATTTACACAAGCCTATTTTTATCTTATGTGGCAGAAATATGTTTCCATACTTCTCATATCTCTATTTTTAAGTTTGTAAATGCCTTTCTACATGCATTGTTATACCACACCGTATTTAATTGTTTTTTTAATAGGAGGCGATTCTTATATGTTGTAAATCTGGAGACGCCGTCTGAAGCTCCACGCAAAATCAGCCGCCAGAGCAAATGGGACGTTGGGACAGTTCAATGGAATCCGCACAAAACCGAGGCCCATTTATTTGCTGCATCTGTACGTGAAGTAGTTATTATATCTATTGCCGATTAATGACAGTGTCATAATGATCATCAGTCATATCTACTGAGTATTTATTTTATGATTTTTAAAAAAATATAGTAAATATAAATTTTCCTTATCTTCGCAAAGAGTAATCAGCGAGTTGACCTCTACGTTTGGCGTGATGGATCCGGTGAAGCACATACGTCTTTGCAAGGCCATACACGTGTTATAAGGTAATACAGATCACGTCATGCTGAAATGCTACTTATTCAAACAATGACGAGACAATGCATGATCAAAAAAAGTGTCTTATCTTTATATCCTTGCCAGATGTAAACTATACTATAGCTATAAACAGTTATCATCATGAATCTGTAAATCTGCTTTTAAACACTGTTTATTGAGAGTTGATCTCACTTGAGTGTAATACATTCTAATAACAAATAATACATGAATATACGTTTTTTTATGTGGTTTTATGTTTAAACCAAAACTTTCAGTGATTTAGACTGGTCGTGGTTTGATCCAGAGTTGCTTGTCACGAGTTCTGTGGACACATACATTTACATATGGGACACAAGGTGAGCGTGGAGAAAGAAAACATGATGAAGAGTTTGTGGAATATTCCATGTTTTACGCTTTTCTTTCTTGATTTCTAGGGACACGCGAAAACCAACCGTGGCCCTTTCTGCCGTGGGTGAGTGCAAAGACTCAATGTATAAATATATTAGTCAATACTTTTATTTATTCTTTTGACTTTTCATTTTTTTGCTCTTCCTCTATGTTTCAGCCGGAGCCTCTCAGGTGAAGTGGAACAGACGGAATCACTATTGTTTGGCATCAAGTCATGATGGTGATGTCAGAATCTGGGACAAGAGGGTGATTATGTCATTCTGTTACTTTTATCAATTCTGTGTCGTTTATCAATCAGATCTTTGTTTGACTGTCAATCTGTTTACTTACCATTTAAAAGTTTGGGGACAGGAATTTGTTACAAATGTTACCAAAAACTTCTATATAAAAAAAAGAAATGCTGTTCTTTTGAACTTTCTATTCATCAAAGAATCCTGAAAATAAAAAGTATCACAGTTTCCAAAAAATATTAATAAGCACAACTTTTTTCAACATTGATAATAATAAGAAATGTATCTTTAGCTGTAAATCAGTATATTAGAATGATTTCTGAAGCATCATGTGACTAAAGACTGGAGTAATGATGCTTAAAATTCGGCTTTGTCATCACAGGAATAAATTACATTTTAAAATATATTCAAATACTACTGTTTTTATTTTATTTTATTTTTTTATAAATGCAGATTTGGTGAGCATAAGGATCTTCTTTCAAAAATATATAAAAATTCCCTATCCCAAAGTTTTGGATGGTAAACTGAAATCTCATTGTTCCCAGATCCTGCACAAAATTAGTATTTAAAAGCTTATCTGTTCCAGATATTGTTTTTGACTGATTGTAGTGTGTTTCAGAAACCCAACACTGCAGTGGAATACGTAGCCGCCCACCTGTCAAAGATTCATGGTCTGGACTGGCACCCTGATAATGAGTATATCCTGGCTACTTCCAGTCAGGACAACTCTGTTCGGGTGATTATTATCACAATTATTGATCATATTGTTCACATTCTATTGTATTTGCTGCAGTTTAACTTATACCTGATTCTGTGTTTATACTGATTTACCCCTAAAGTTCTGGGATTACAGACAACCCCGGAAGTACCTTGATATCTTGTCATGTCAGGTGCCTGTGTGGAAGGCCAGATACACGGTACAATACAAATCATTATTTTAAACGTGAAGTTTAAGTAAAATAATGTTTTTATCTATTTAAATTGTCGAGTAAAAACATTTCTTGTCACAATTTTTAACCAAATTTGTTGATGTTGTGACAATTACACCACCGGTTAAAAGTTATAAATAATGAATAATTAAGATTTTGCAATGTTTTTGAAAAAAGTTTCTTATACTCACAAAGACTGCATTTATTTGATCAGATATGTGACCCTGGACCAAAAAAACAGTCTTATGGGTCAATTTGTTTAAACTGAGATTTATACAAGCTTTCCATTGATGTATGGTTTGTTAGGATAGGACAATATTTGGCC
Organism: Leuciscus leuciscus; assembly: GCF_965113295.1. Classification (NCBI taxonomy): domain Eukaryota; kingdom Metazoa; phylum Chordata; class Actinopteri; order Cypriniformes; family Leuciscidae; genus Leuciscus; species Leuciscus leuciscus. The sequence goes on from NC_138734.1 coordinate 26,879,714, forward strand.
GAGATACAACAATTTGAAAATCTGGAATCTGAGGGTGCAAAAAAAATCTAAATATTGAGAAAATCGCCTTTAAAGTTGTCCATTTCTGTTGGCGATTTTGCTGCATCCATTCACAAAAATACATTTTTGATATATTTAAGGTAGGAAATTTACAAAATATCTTCATGGATCATGATCTTTACTTAATATCCTAATGATTTTTGGCATAAAAGAAAAATCGATAATTTTGACCCATACAATGTTTTGTTGGCTATTTCCACAAATATACCCGTGCGACTTATGACTGGTTTTGTGGTCCAGGGTCACATATATTGTAGAAACAGTAATATTGTGAAATATTATTCCAATTTAAAATAATTGTTTGCTTTTTATATATATATTTTCAAACGTAATTTATTCCTGTGATGCAAAGCTGAATTTTCAGCATCATTACTCCAGTCTTCAGTCACATGATCCTTCAGAAATCATTCTAATATGCTGATTTACTGCTCAAGAAACATTTCTTATTATTATCAGTTTTGAAAAAAGTTGTGCTGCTTATTTTTGTGGAAACTGTGATACACTACCATTCAAAAGTTTGAGTAAAAAAAGAAGAATTCTTTTTTTTTTTTTTTTATGCAGCAAGGATGCATTAAATTGATTAAAAGTGACAGTAAAGACATTTATTATGTTACTTAAGTTTTCTATTTCTAATGAATGCTGTTCTGTTGAGCTTTCTATTCATTCAAGAATCCTGAAAAAAAATACATAAACATTAATTGATAATAATAAGAACCATTGATTATTAATAAACTAGGGATGGGCATTTTTCAAAAATATTGTATTTGAATATTTGGGTTAAAAAAAATCACATATTTGAATATTCGTTTATTTAAATGTCATTTAACGAGAAAGACGTTATTTTTAAGTTTAAGTAATTTTTTATAGTTTTTGTCACCATTTCTGAACAAGCTTACATTAGGCAATATACACAACAAGGTTACTATATATCTTAAGGTTTTCTTTTAGTTAAAAACATTAAACAATATGTGTAAACAAAAAAATATAAAGAACAAGAATTGTTGTTATGTGTTGCTGTTGTATTGTTTGTTGAGCCTTTGTCTAAAGACAAGTTTCTACCCCTGTGGGGATAGACAATAAAGTTTTGAATTGAATTGAATTAATTATTCAAAAGTTTTGATTGATAGTGAACTTTTTTCCCTTATTCTCGCACCAATGAAATGTAATGTATAATTCCAGTAAAAATGAATTTTCATGTTGTAAAGTACTCACTACATCCTCTTCCATTCAGCCCTTCTCTAACGGACTGGTTACGGTGATGGTTCCTCAGCTACGGCGAGAGAACAGCCTCCTCCTGTGGAGCACGCTGGAACTGAATAGTCCCGTTCACGCGTTCGTGGGCCACGATGATGTCGTGCTTGAGTTTCAGTGGAGGCCGCAGAAAGAAGGTGAGAGGAGCAACCAGTAGATGGTGATAATTCTGCTAATGACTTTGACTTTAGGAACGGACTATCATTGTCTTGCACCATCCATTCTGTATTTTAGGTTCCAAAGACTGCCAGCTGGTCACATGGTCCAGAGATCAAACCCTGAGGATATGGAGAGTAGATCCTCAACTCCAGAAGGTGATGCTCATGAAGTCAATCCTTTCTCTATGGCTGGTGGCTTTATGTTTGAGACTGATGGTGTCATGCACTCTGTAGCTGTGCTGTGCCAACGACATCATGGACGAGTTGACTCTCACCACAGAGACGGAGAAAACTCTGAGGTCCCAAGACTCCGAACCTCCACTGAGTCCAGGATTCACAGCTGACAACTCACAAGGTGAAAAAGATGATTTGCTCTGAGTCTTACAGTGATTTGATGCATCATGGTTAATTTAATTTATTATCCCAGTTCAATTCATAATTATTTTCAAAAATATCAATTTTTGGAAATTACATGAATGTAATTATGAGCACTGTCTGTACGCCTGTCTGTGCGCCATTTTATATTTAACATACAGTATACATTGTATTCTGGTTATTTACATCAATTATATTCTATTTTGTTGTGTGGCTGAATAGAATAGAATAGAATAGAATAGAATTATAATAAAGAAATAAAATAGACAGAAATCTTCACAGAAAGTAGATTAGTAATTAATAATTAGTAAGTAATTAACAAACCGTTATTTAAATATTACTGTTTATACTGTATTTTTGTATCAAATAAATGCAGCCTTAGTAAGCATAAAAGTCTAAAGCATTCAAACATCGTATCAACACTGAACTTTTGAATGGTATTGTGTAGAATAAAACATAAAAGATGCACAAAAAGTAAATTGTGGATTAACTAATATTGAAAATGTATTTTTTTTTAAAGAAAGGATGCATTGAATATCTTTGTCATTTTAATTGATTACTAAATCTCTTTATTCATGTTTTGGAATTTTACCTTATCCAATTTATGGTGATGTGAAAAATGGTAGATGTCCCAGTCAGATCCTAGTTTTAATAAATGTAAATTGCTGTCTGTCCACAGATCAGTTTGACGGCCCTCAGTCCGGTCTGTCATCCAGTGGTAAGAATGATGTACCAGGTTTGCCTCAGACTCTGCAGCAGGAGTTTTCTCTAGTCAACTTACAGATTCGCAATGTCAATGTGGAGGTCAGTCTTTGTAACTCTGATATTTGGAATGTCATGTTGCAGAATTATGATAAATAGGATGCAATTCTAACAGTTATATATAAATAGATAAGAAATTAACATTATTGTTCTTGTAGATGGATGCCGTCAACCGCAGTTGCTTTGTGTCGGCCGACTGCGGAGCCAACCGAGTCCGTCTCGTTGTAAAGTTCCCTGCCCAATATCCCAACAATGCAGCTCCTTCTTTCCAATTTGTGTCTCCGACAAACATCTCGTCTTCCATGAAGACCAAGATACAGAAGGTTGAAACTGACACCCATCAAGCTTGTCTTAACTTTTAGTCAATGTTTTGAACAAAATGTCATGTTGAAGCAGCAACTCTTTTATAGATCCTGACTGATACGTCACTTCAGAAGGTGAAGAGAAACCAGAACTGCTTAGAGCCGTGTGTTAGACAGCTGGTATCCTGCTTAGAGTCAGATGGAGTCATGGTGAGTGAATTTCACTTCTATACTCATCATTTCCAAATTGTTCAAATCACCAGCAAAATCATGATAGATTTTTCAAATCCCTGTTTCTCCTTTGTCTCCAATCCGATGTCCAGGAGGATGGTACAAACCCCTACGTGCTCACAAACCCGGTGACTCCTGCTCTTCCTGCTTTCCCTCGAGTAAGCAACACTTACGGCTCATACCAGGACTCCAACATCCCTTTTCCCCGGACCTCGGGGGCTCGCTTCTGTGGGACAGGTGGGTTGCAAAAACAACAGACCTTTTCCTATTATTTATATATTTATATATATATAATTATTTTATTAACTTAATTTTCCCATTAGGTTCCTTGGTTTATTTCACACGGCCAACGACTATGCATCGTATGGCCCCTCAGACTGAACCTACTCCCAGGTGAATATTCAATCCTGTTTGCTTTTTTTATCTGAAACATGATGTTATATTATTATTTGATTGCAATGGAAGACAGGTTAGCATGTGTAAGATGACTATGATCATAAGATGAAGTCTTTTCTTTATGTGCAGGTCACTGTCGGCTCTCTCGGCGTATCACAGCGGGGTGCTGACGCCCATGAAAATGCGAACGGAGTCTCAGACCACCCTGAGGCTATACAGCGGGAGCCCAACACGCACAGACAAAGATCAAGTGTCCATATCGTCCTTCTACTACAAAGAACGGGTGAGACTCGTCACACAGTGACAACACATTGAAACACATTGTTTTAGCTCAACAAGTCTCACTTTTTCAGCAGCTTTGACCAGGTGGTTAAGGTTTGTATGGTTAGCAATAGCAGTTTATTTATTTTATATTTTATTTTATTTTATTTTATTTTATTTTCATTTCATGAAGTCTACTAAAAGTGAAATGGACGTATGTTTGCCTGTCTGAAGAAATTTTAAAATGTGTTTTGCTTTGGATATTTTCACTACCATAACCAGGGTTTGAAATTAACACCCGCCAACCCGCCAGATGCGGGTAAAGATCAGTAACGCTGTCAAATCACTAGCCAATTTGGCGTGTTACTATGTTTACTCACGTTGCTAGGGAAGTTCGTGTAGCCAAATCTGCACAGTTTTAGCGCAAATACTCAACTATATTATCAAATATATTAAATGGAGAATATTGCGCAGAATCTGCGCATATCTGGCTTATTTGAACATGCCCATCACTACGCAACAAATAACGGCGCGCTTGTTCATTTGCATTGAAGCAATAGCGAAGATTACAAATTATTTGGTGAACAGAAAAGACATTGTTATTTTCCAACATTCTACATTTTTTTGATTTTGCATTGTCCTGTATTGATCTGTCCACCTAAAACACATTTTTGGTGATGAGGATGAAAGAGGAAGGGAGGAGATGGCTGGATGACAGTATTTTGTTTTGAATAAGAAATTAATGTATGAAATCCAAATTTTATAATATTTTTTCACCTTGTTATATTAAATGCATAAGCTGTGACATAGATAATACGGTTCATTTCTTTTTTTTTCTTTTCTATTTTTGGCTAGTAGAAGTTCTGAATGGCCAGTAACTTAGAAATTTAGTTGCCAAATTGGCCGGTGAGTGAAAAAGTTCATTTCAAACCCTGACCGTAACCTGACTATTTAACTCCATAACTTGTTTTTCTTCTTCTTCTTTTTTAAAGTTCTGAGTATTCTTGCTTTTCATCCCCTCCTTCCACCCGCTTGATCCACCGGTTTAAAAGCACCATTTTCACAGTAAACTGTCACTGTTGTTTTCTGTGCTTTCTCTCTCCTGTTGAGTTTTGGTGGCATGTATCCCTCACTCATGTTGCTGTGGTCTGTTTTATCCAATCAGAAGCCCCCTCTGTCTACTCCCCGCCGCTGGTCTGTCCAGACTATTCATGACTGTCCGGTATTGACAACCGCCCCTCCCTACCACTTATTCTCTCTCTCATCTACTTCTTGCTCTAATGCAAAATGGTTTTTTTGCTGTCATGCATTTCATGTATGGCACTTCACAGCTTACCATTTTGCGCTATATTTTCTGCTTTTAAAAAAAAGTTCATAAAAAATGAAAGATCAAGCCCTTTTTTACTCTTTCTCTGTTTTGATGCTGCATGTGACACTCTAACCCATCAGTTTGTAACATAAAAAGCAGCAATTTTACAGCCAAAAAGGGAGAGAAAAAAAACATTTAATTGTCAGGGATGACTTTAGTTACTAACTAACTAAATAAACACATTTGCACCCGGTTTCACAGATAAGGCTTAAGCCTAGTCTCAGACTAAAATGTATTATTTAGCTGTTTTACCTGAAAGCAACATGTACTGATATATCTTAAAATACATCAGTGTCATTGTTCTCTCTCAATATGAACACCAAAAAAAACTTGTTTCATGTTATAAAAGCTACTTAAATTTCCTAATTGAACTAAGGCCTAATTCTGGCTTAATCTAAACCCTGTATGTGAAACCGGGCCTCAATGTTTTATTTTAATGCTTAAAAGTTTAATTGTATAATTTAATTTCATGACCGCTACCAATTATGTACGTCTGGTATATATTCTCAATTTATCCAGGGCAAATAACCCTAATGATATTTCAAATGTCAAATCTAACTGCTATGTTGATCTTTACAGTTTTTTAAAAAATGATTATAAAATATTTGTCTTTAGTATGTTTAACACATGAATAATTAAAAATATATATATTTAATTTATTATATTAATTCTAATTATAACATATCATACACAAATAATTATTTAATAAAAAAAAAAATATATATATATAATGATTTATAATGTTGTTTTCAATGGGATTTTCTCTTACCGTCCACCCTGCATATTTAAGACTCTTATTTTTGCATTTCTTCAGTTAATCTGAAGTATTTCATAATAATAAGCAGTGATTGATCGTGTTGTTTGTCATCAACATCGGTGTTCAGAAATCCCGCCGCTGGAAAGGCAAGCGAGAAGGAGGAGATTACAGCAGCAGACCCATCAAACTGTCTGGCAAAGTCATCATCCAGGAAATCTCATGTCTGCTTCCTGTGCACAAAGCCCTCGGGGAGACATACGTGTATGTTCTGTTTTCTTAGATAGCAAAGCATTCCAGGTCAATCATATTCAGATGATATCTCTCTTGTTAGGAACAGCCATAAATTACAGCATCAACTGGCAATTCCGTGGCATTTTTTCTTTTTTCCCTTTAGGCTAAATGTTAATGACATACAGGACACGTGCCAGAAGAATGGGACGGCAGCCTTAGCAGTGGGCCGCAGGGATTTAGCAAAGGTATATGATATACACTAACTAGGAATAATTATGCTTTTTTAATGTTTCTGAAAGTTCATAGCTCTTTTTTTTAAATACAATAAACATACACATTTTATAAAAAGATACAGTAATGTTATCAGATATTATTACAATTTAAAATAACTATTTTCTATTTAAACAGATTGTAAAATGTAATTTATTCCTGTGATTTGCTGCTCAAGAAACATTTCTTAATAGAACCAATGTTAAAAACTTAAGATTTTTGTGAAAACTGTAATACACTACCATTTAAAAGTTTTATATTTGTATTCAGCAATGACATATTAAATTAATCAAAAGTGACAGTAAAGACATTAATAATGTTACAAAAATCCAAATAAATGCTGTTCTTTTGTATTTTCTATTTATCAAAGAATCCTGAAATTAATATATCATGATTTTCACAAAAATATTAAGCAGCACAACAGTTAATAATGAATGTTTCTTGAGCAGCAAATCAGCATATTAGAATGATTTCAAAAGGATCATGTGACACTGGTGTAATGATGCTAAAAATTCAGCTTTGCATCACAGGAATAAATGACATTTATTATTCAAAATATATTCAAATAGAAAACAATTATTTTAAATAGTAATAGTATTTAAAAAAAAATTACTGTATTTTTGATCCACTAATGCAGCCTTGGTGAGCATAAGAGACTTCTTTCGATTTCTTTCTTGATTTCGGACAAAACATTTAAATTAAATTAAATATAAAAATACAATAAGTGTGTTGCAACATACCGAAGGAAGAAACAATATCTATAAAGTGTTATAAACAATAATTGCAAAATGTCTGAAAAGGAGCAGGATGAAGCAGAAGCTTAAAAACATGAAAACAAGCTTGAGGCTTTCAAAAAAGTTTTTGATGTATAGTGTGTGTTAACATGATTTCTGTACAGGCCATATTTACAGATTCATTTCCATGGTCCGTCTTCTTTAAGGTATGGGCACTTGCCTCAGCAGCCACAAATGTTGACCTTAGTCCTGATCCTGACCCTGATGCTGGAACTCCCTGGGCCAAACATCCATTTGGGCGACACCTGCTGGAGACATTGTGAGTTGCAGCTTGTAAACTGGTGACGCCAGCATTTATGCATTATATAGAGCTATAATTTATGAATGTGTCCTCGATTTCACATGAGCTTTGACTTTGTTTCTTTCCTCCACAGGCTTGAACACTACAGTCAGATGAGTGATGTTCAGAGTCTGGCCATGTTGTGTAGTGTGTTCAGAGGTCATGCCAGTCCTCAGGAATATTTCACTCTATACGGACATCAGCAACCACGACCGGCGATCTTCACGGCTTACCACTCCCGCTATGTACGTTTGTAAACCGAATTTATCAATGCAGGAATTCTGTGCTAATTTGACTTTTGGGAGAAAGTTACACAGTGTCTTTCAGTTAAAATTAGGATGAGTTGTGTATTTCTTTCTAAAATGTGTGAAATATTTAATTTAATATTCTTGTATACCAAAGAGGTTGTTTTCAGCGTGATGTATGTGTAGCGCATCTTTGATAATTCCTTTGAATTTGTAATATTAATGCTCCTTTAGCCCAGTATCACCTCCAGTTCTGTGACTTCCGGATCGTGTTCAAGTACCTCAGACTCTGCAGTCACTCCGTGGAACATGGGTGAGAGATCATGGGTTTATTCATAAAGGTTACATTTTTACATGTTCTGTGTTTATGGGAGAGGCAAAATATAGATCATGTGTAGTTCCATAACACTGATTTTTTATTATTGGTCAACATTTTTATGTTGGTCAACATTTATCAATATATATATATATATATATATATATACACACACATTAAAAATTAAAATAAATAAAATTATTTGGTGCACAATTAACGGAATTAATAATACATTTTAGATGACTATTATTAGTATTAATAAGGTGTAATAATTATTACTATAATAGTAATTATTACTAGGTGTGTCATAAAAAAACAATAAGAATTTGTCAGATTATTATTAGTAGTAGTAGTAGTAGTAGTGTTGTCGTTCTCTGATTTAAATAATAATGATAATTGTTATTATTATAATAATAACAATAATTATTATTTGCGGTATAAGTATTTTTAATATAACAATAATAATATGTAATCTATTAATACTATTTATTTACCGAGTTCCTATAAATAACTAAAATTGCATAAATAATTAATGGCCATAGTAATGCCCAGTCTGTACACATTCATATATTTATCATACAAAACTCAATTTCTGAACTATTTTCAATTGTATCAAAATCCAGATTAGTTGTTTATGTATGTTTTTCTTCTCCAGTTACATTTGTGCCTTCAGCTAATTTTTTTTATTTTTTATAATTCAAAGGAATTGTACCAAAATAATTTTTTGTTTTACAAGTTTTTTAAAGTTTTAGTTCTGAATTGTAATGGAATTATTTAGAGCAAACATGTACATACTTCTGATCGTTGTTGTGAATTTTTTTATTTTTTTATTTTTTTCAGTTGGACGTGAATCAGAACATGCTCCTCCCTGGGGAGAGTCGTCCCCAGATGACTATCGCTATTCAAACCAGATATACACGGACCCCCGAGAACGAGAAAAAGAGCAACACGACATGAACAAAAGGTAAACGTCCTGTTCGACCAATGACACTGTGACACGCATCACATTATTGGCTTCACACGTTCAAAACGTGACTTTAAAGAGTTTCTTCTGATCCACAGATTATTAGACCCCTCCAACTCCTGGCAGTTTGACGATTTCAAGAAGTGTTACGGTGAGATCCTGCACCGTTGGGGCATGAAGGACAAGAGGGCAGAGGTGCTCAAATTTGTTTCCTGCCCTCCAGAGCCACACAAAGGCATAGGTAAGCTACAGGAATGGTTTAAAACGGCTTCTGGGTCATACAGTACTATCAGACTAGCACAGGAAATTATTTCATCTCAACCGTCAGTTTTTTAAAACAAGCAAAAAGTGTGTTTACCCTAATGCATTTACAACGGAGGTCCACAGGTTTTAGAAGCAGAAATGTGCAGCTTAGTAAGGCGCTTATAATAATTTTTCTGATAAAAATGTTTGTTTTTTGAGCTGTAAAGTTGTTTAAATCATCCATTTGGTGGTGGTACTATTGTTCTAGACAGTTATATATAAACTTCTGGTTATTTGTTACCAACGTAATTCCTTGGAGTATGTATTTCCTTACTTAAACAGTCTCTTTTTTTATGGAAGCTTGTTTCTGCCGTGAAAAAAAAAATTTGAAAGTTAATTGGGTTTAAGTGCAACCAACTTCCGTATTATAGAGCTGTTTTACGCAAAGATGAGCATAACCAATGTCCATCGCATATGCAGATTAATATCTCAATATTTAGACATTTCAATCGATTAAAATGGTAACAATAAAATGAACTTGCTAGTTTAGCTGATTACCTTAAAAGTCCATAGATTTTACTGTCACTTTCTCCAACAAGCGGATGCAATGAGAATCGTTTTCCTGTTTGGACATGTAACTTTTGGCATAAAGCCTATTGCGACTTTTTATCTCACAAAAATTGATAAAAAAAATTGCAATTACCTTTTTTATTATTTAATCCATGCCCGAAACAAGCTTCCATACTTTCTGGTATTCAAGTTACCATGTTTACTAGTTTTGCACAGGCATGACAGTTCAAATATTGGTTATTAATTTGCACAGACAACATTCACTGTTCAAATGTTTGTGATCAGTAAGGTTTTTGTTTTTTGAAAGAAATTAATACTTTTATTCAGCAAGGATGCATTAAATTGATCAAAAGTGACAGTAAAGACATTTATAATGTTACAGAAGATTGCTGTACTTTTGCTTGCCACTTTCAATTATTCAAAGAATCAAAAAAAAAAAAAAAGATCAGTTTCGACAAAAACATTGAGCAGCACAACTGTTTTCAACTTTGATAATAATAAGAAATGTTTGAGTATATATGAATGATTTCTGAAGGATCATGTGACAATGAAAAATCTGCTTTTCCATAACATGAATAAATTACATTATAGAATAGAAAATAGTTACTTTAAATAATAATATTTCACAATATTATGGTGTTACTGTATTTTATCATATAAATGCAGCCTTGATGAGCATGACACTTCTTTAAAAAACATCAAAAAATCTTACTGACCAGAAACTAATTGATGAGTCCAAACTATTTTCTGATAATCAAACCCAGAGCATTCCTTTAGGGAGCAAAGCTTTTGTCTCAAATTTCTGGGATGTCAGCCAACGTTTAACTCTTTAACAAATGTTTTTAACTCTCACATTTCTGAGCCTCGTGGTTTCTTTGCTCTCATACGTAGAGTTCGGCGTTTACTGCTGCCACTGTCGTAGTCAGGCCCGCGGCACCCAGTGCGCCGTCTGCAAGCGCTTCACCTTCCAGTGCGCCATCTGTCACGTGGCCGTACGCGGATCCTCCAACTTCTGCCTGAGCTGTGGCCACGGAGGACACACCAGCCACATGATGGACTGGTTCCGCTCTCAAGAGGTCTGTCCCACCGGCTGCGGCTGCCACTGCCTCTTGCAAAGCACTTTTTGAACATTGAAAAGACTTCATCATGATGTGCCTCAAAAACTCTTGGTACTGAAGGAACTCCTTGGTGGAGAGATGTTGAATAAGAGAAAACTGATTATCCCTGCGACTGTTCAAGGGTAGAATTATGTTCTAATGAGGAGCCGCAAATATCAGCCTTATAGTAGGTCAAACCAGCCTAGTTAAATTGTTATACAGTGCTATTTGTTTGCACTTTTATACCTGTTGAATTGAGTAGTGCATATGATTGCTCTATAAGGTGCCAAGGAAACATTTGCTGAAAGGGAAAAGGGAAAAGTTGCTGATTTTTATAGTTATGAATCAAAAATATTTTTCGAATGTATGTTTTGATCGCTCTTTTCAGTTGAAACAAATGTTTTTCCTTTTAAAGGAGAATTGTTGTATGCTTTTGAAGGATTATCTAACATGTACAGTATGTGTGCCATAAATGAATAAATTTGACGATACAGTTATCATTGCTTCGTATGCCACTTGATTTGTTGCAGTAATGTTGCTGGAAACATTTCTTTAACTCTCTTTTGTGAAGCGTATTCATAAAAGTGTATTAAATGCTTTAACTGTCATCACTACCTCATAAATAAATACCTTTTAAATCAATTTTTAAAAACTGAAATAAAGCAAGATTGTGACAAACTTCTGAAGTTCTGTACTCAATGTCTGTATTAATTGTGGTCATCCATAACAGCAGTGTTGAAATAGCTTATTACCTGTGTGTGTGTGTGTGTGTGTGTGTGTGTGTGTGTGTGTGTGTGTGTGTGTGTGTGTGTGTGTGTGTGTGTGTGTGTGTGTGTGTGTGTGTGTGTGTGTGTGTGTGTGTGTGTGTGTGTGTGTGTGTGTGTGTGTGTGTGTGTGTTTATTTTTCACATCCACATTTCTGTATAAAGCAATAGACGCATGACTGTCTGTTGCAATCATAACAGCCTGGAGCTGAACAAGCTCAGTGGAACAGTGGAGATAATAGTGGACTTCAGGAGAAACTCCCCCGACTCACCATCATCAGTGTTTCCTGGACTCTACCATCTCTCAGGGCCTGAAGTGGGACAATCACATTGACTCCTCTATGAAAAAGCAGAGGTTGTGCTTCCTTCACCAGCTGAGGGAAGTTCAATTTGACCCAGGTGCAGGGACTGACTGACAATCCAGTCCAGTCCAGAACTATGGGATGAATATAGTATCAAAATGATTAACATGTGCAAGCACTATAATCCATGAACTTGATAAAGGTTGTAGATATGTTTTACTATCTACAACCAAATGCCTTTGAACTTGCGTGTGCAAAATTCTAAATTGAATGAATGTGTAGCAATTTGTACAAATAGAGACATTTTTGTGAATACAAATGTTTTCTTTTGTATAAGTGTGTGATAATTTGCGCATGCAACAAAGAAGATATGCGTTTGTGGATCAGGTGACACGCGTGCATTCATTGACGTCTTTTCTGAGTCAATCTCATTTGATTCATTTGGATTTTGAGACTTTTTCTTTTCTGTCAATTTTATTACGAACTTTAAACAATAAATACCTTTTTGGCGTTTGTAAATGTGACGTGACAGATCCCTAGCGGCACGTGAACCGACCATCTCTACTAGCTAATAGTAAAAAAAAAACACGAACACTGTTGAAAGATACAGTAGTAGGCTAGGCTACAACTTACCGAAATGTATATTCCTCATGCATAATATCGATCAATCAGTGTTTTTTATCAGCGTGAAGATGTCCATAACATAGCTGGAGAACAAGTATGTCACGTTTACCTCAGGAAAGCCATTTAATGAACATAATATAGGCTATAGCACGTTAGTTGGCAAGAAAAAAAGAGCTATAGAGAGTATTTTTCTAAATATGTGTTCTATATTACATATTTATTATATTTTTACTTATATCATTAAATAAAGTTGTTATTATAATAAAAAAAAACGCATTATATTTAATTTGAGTTATTTTTAACCTTAAATAATAATACCAGCTTATAGGGCTGTCTGTATGTTTACAGCATTAGGTGAGTTGTTTTTTTCTTGAGAAAAATGAACGCCTATCTTGAGTCAATATTAAATCAAATCACAATAACTGAATTGAATTGAAATAATAAAAAAGCGTAGCTTACCATAAATTGTACAATGAAATTTACATATAATTTTACACTTATGCTATACTAAAGCCTGAAATGGGCACTTTTTGTGACAGCAACCCTATCATTTTTTATCAAAGATGTGGCTTAACTTCAGAATTTGAACTAAAATCAGTATTCTTATGATTGCTCTGAAAATTTCTGACTAAGTTCAACAAACATTAAATTACTTATTCATAAACTTAAAAAAAAATTTTTATAAAAATTTAGGTGTGACTGGGTTGAGACTAGGGTAACAGGGTTGAAGATGGTAACGGGGTTGAAGAGACAAATTACAGCTAAACATATACATAGTTGTTTTTCACTCAAATTTACTGTAAGATTTTACAGTAAATAAAATTTACTGTAAATTTACTGTAAATTTTTTTACGGGGGGGGGGGGGGGATTTTACCCCCCCCCCCCCCCCCCCCGTCTTCCAATTCTAGTGACGTCCCTGATGGCATCTACGCTAATTTTAGTGTTTTTGTTTATCCCGAGATTTTCGCGCTGCCTGCCGGATCCAGGCTGTATCCAGATCTGATGAAGGACCTGCGCCTGGACCCGATGTCATAGCGGGGTGCTAAAGTGCCAACTAGTTTCTCCTTATGGAGGATCCCTTTAGCATATCCCTTTAGGCTAGCATGTAAATGTTTAGATCAGGGGGGTAATCGAGCTCTCGGATAGCGTACCACCCCCGGGGTTCTACTCAGCAGTCATTAAGTCTGTCCTCTGCACTTCAATAACTGTCTGTTTTGGCTCGGCTACAAAATCAGACATCAGAAGACTACAGGGGACAGTTCGGACTGCCGAGAGGATTATTGGTGCTCCCCTGCCCAACTTCCAAAAACTGTATACATCCAGTGGGAGAAAAAGGGCTCAGAAAATCACTCTGCACACCTGTACATACAAATTTATATATACCGTATATGTGTGTGTGTGTGTGTGTATATATATATATATATACACACAGGGTGCAATTTGCCTGGGGGATGCGTGGGATTTCCCCCTTTCTGGTCAATGTATCCCTGCTGTAAGGCCCGCTATATTGGTCCAATTGCCGGTTCGCCAATACACGGGGAAGGTATCACGTGTTCTGTCCTCACTCATGCAAAGTATTGGTTGGTTAAATTTGTAATACATTAATCATATGTATTTACTCGTTACTTCATCTGACTCCATAAATGAAAGGTTTTAATAACATCTGTGCCTCACTAAAGGTGAGCGAATGTATGACTATTCTTTTTAACCATTAAATGAACAATGTCAAAATCAGTTAGAATAATCACATGTAACAATTTAATATTTCAGATATCAGAGATCAATTCCACAATCATTTCAAATATCTAGAACATGGTTATACATTGGTTACACCAAATAATCTTACCCAGCTTGCACCTGAGATAGAGAGAGAAAGGGAAAGAAAGAGAAAGAGAGAGAGAGAGAGAGACCACCTATTCCATTCACGTCCAGCAAAGAAGAGGGCCAAGAGCCCGAGCACACCTTCCTTTATCCTCCTTTGACCAGGTGACATGGGGGATGGGGGAGACCACCCTCAAATGGCTTCTATCCCACAGAAGGGGGGTTGCCTTATCTCTAAACCAGTTTTCTCTAAACTTCTCTAAACCTTATTTCCTTTTATTTGATCTATCTGGATCTGAGATATCTGTACCACTCACTTTGAGACATTTCAAATGACACCAAAAAGCATAACAGTCAATGATAAACATTCACATTAAACCATGTTCTTGTGTGAGTTCTTTGTTGTTTCTGAGAGGAAGTGAGGTGTATGGGGGAGGTCGAATGTTAATTAGCCAACTAATTTTGTCCCATAGACCAGGCCTCAACCCGTATTTTCAGTCTTATACTGCCTCTGCTTAATTATATTTATCCCCGGTGGGGATACATTTATCCCCCCTTCAAAGTGATCAGTGCTTCTATACTAGTGGCGAGACGGATCACAAAATCACGGATCCGTGGTTTTATTAAAGTCAATTTTATTTTAAAATGTGCTACTTTGGCTGGCTCTGATATAGCTGCTGTAGCCTCTCTGTAATCACCACTTGGCAGACTTGCTCAATGTCCCGCCCATCTGATTGGTTACACCTCACAAGTAATAGCCAATCAACACTTGCGAGACGGTTGCAGGTCCGCTGGGCAGTTTCAAGCCCGAAAATTGAAGCCCGACCCTACCCGAGCCCGTGCACGTTGTCCGAGCCCGGCCCGGGCCGACACATTAACTGTAATTATGAGGTTTAAACCCGAACATTTTTTAATACGTAGGCCGTTATAACCAGGGGCAGCGCTAGATAATTTTTTAACGCAGGTGCTGAGGGCGTGCTAGATAGACTATATTATATATAAATACTAATAAATGAGCAAACATAGGCCACTTAATATTTAATATTCAGTTATTTTAATTATCACAATTAAAGTATTAATTTTATTAAATTGAACAAGCACAACATTCAGCATTCAATCAAATATTCTTAAAGATTTATTAGGCTATTATTAATAATGTTATTTCAACATAATATCTCGTTATTTCGTAATATGTACATAATGTGTGCGTGCAACAAGCAAGATGTGCATTTGTAAGGTGACAGGCGTGCATTGATTTTTATTAATAAACAGTGTCGGCTGCAACTGCAAAGATGAAGTTGACGATCGCCATTCTCCGTAGTGAACACGCAGAGAGAAATGCACATCATGGATTATATAATCAGAGAGTTGCCTATTTCTTTTCATTTTGAATTGTTTCGTTTAAAGACATTTCAAGCTTTCTTTATATTTCTCATGTCTGTGAGGCATACACTGAGTTTCGGTTAATTTATGATGAGGTGCGCTCCAGTTCACGTGCAATGCAAGTGACCGTGGCGCCGGCACCTCCATGATTATATTGTCTGCTATATTTGCTTCTTATTTATTAAATACAGACAATTCGTTGATGTCAAATTGATTAAAATTAACATACAATTTATACAAAACGAAATTAACTTTAAAGAAAGGTTTTCTACAAAACAAAACTGAATAAAGTGGTCAAAATCATGTCTGACCCGCTCCATGTCTCTCGATATATTGCGCATCCTATCTTACTCATGCTGTTCACTTTTCATAATCAACATAGATGGAAAAAAAAATACCATTATACTATTTTAACAAATATGAAACTAAATGAGCTTATTTAATGGCTACAACACATATAGTAGGCCTACAGACTTTTTATTTGTACAAATTGCTGCACATTCATTTACTTCTGAATTTTGCACACATAAGTTGAAAGGCATTTGTTTGTGCATAGTAAAACATATCTGCAACATTTATCAAGTTCACGGATAATTGTGCGTGCATTTATTAATCATTATCTTAGTGAAAAATGCAACAAGGACGAAGCATGTAAACTGCGTTGTTTGTTTATTCAGAATGGAATGGATTTCAATGTATATTTCAAATATATATTTCAATGTTAAGTCAATGTAAAGACGCGTTTACGCGCGTCTAGAGGTCCTGCGGTCTAGAGGTATACGCGAATTAGCCTCGTTGCGCGCGAATGAGGCGATTTGACTAACACAGATAATGCATCTGTCTTTTCTATCATTTCACTGTAGCTCAGCATCGCGAGTTTCTGAGACTGGTTTCTAGTGACTGGTTACATCAAAATTTTTCAATTAGTCTGACGTATTATTTCTCATTGAGCCAATGTTAACAGACTATTGCAACAAGAATTACACTTGGGCAAATTAAAAAATTTAGATGTGACCAGTCACTAGAAAATTTTGACTTGGAGAGGTTAGACATTTTTTACAGTGCGCCTGGTGTTAACGCGTGTATTCGCTCTGTGCACAATATGGCGACTTTTGACGTTGGTACTTGAGTGTGTGGGCCAGTACTTCCGGTGAAAACTTCCGGTGATCTGACAGCGAGAGCGGGAGAGAGCGAGAGACAACAGCGACCGAGTTCCATTACCAGAGAGAACATTTTTCACAATGAGTGTTTTTAAGATTCAAGAGAGGCGACTTGCCTTTCAGAGGGTGACAGCCTCAGCACTTCATTGTTGTGTGCCGTTATGTACCATTTCGTCACGTTACAACAAAGTCAGCTTTTATGCATTCCCCATTGACGCTGCGGTACAGGCTGAGTGGATGCAGAAGATCCGGAGGGATGACTTCAACCCGACCAAATTGCATACAAAATGCATATAATTTTCAGTGTATTTCACCTGTGCGTTTCTATGCTTTCTATTACTGCATTTATTTTGTGCAAGTGAGATGAGTAAAGACCATCTGTTTCATAAATCATTATCTGTCTGGTGTTTATAAGCAGCACATACAGTATTTTACTATGTGTAAAATATACACAAATGTAGCTATATTAAATTGTGGTACCTACAGTTAAAAATGTAAATGTAAAATATGTGATGATAATATTGATCGAGCAATTGATGTAAGTAAGTGAAAATATATGCGCAGAATTGAGAAAATAGTATTTATGGAGATAAATTGTAGCCTATCACCGGGCAAACGTGTGAATGTTCACGATGCATTTTATGCAAACAACTCTAATCGTAGTTGTAACTCTATATTTACAGTAGGCATAATTGTCATTACGTATGCGTATGCAGCATGAGTCAAATACAATATTCTGTTCGTGAACAGTTGTATTTCATTCATTAATCTGACTATGCATCCGTGCATTTCATTTCCATTGGCTTGTGTGATAGTAATATGGATCTTAGAAGTATTTTAAGTGATATAATTGATTCTATAGACAACTATAAGAGATCATTTTCGGCTTTCTCTGGCTCCCTGCACCGGGCGTAATGCGAAACCGGAAGTATCTATCCCCACACTCGCTGATCGGTAATCCAACATGGCGGCCACGTCCAACTAGCCTATTGCGTGTTAACGCGTAAATTATTGGACATTAGCACCACCTACTGCTTTGGAGCTCTTGCTAAATTGCGTGTTAACGCTTACGTGTTAACACGACAGTTTCACATGTTTTGGCCCTTTATGCCTTCCATACTGTAACATCCAGACAAGATTCACATTACCTTTGTGATTTATGAACTCAACAATACATTTACATGTTGAGGTTGTTGCTGATGTGTCACTTTTTATCCAACATAAATGTTCCTCAATTTATCAACAGTACAAATGGACAAATAAAATATAACTTATGTTTAGTTACTTTATAGATTTGTTTAGTTACCTTCCTTACAGCACATTTGTCTAATGTAAGCAGTGTTGACAACAGTGAATTATCCTACATAATAGCACACATCACTCAGATGTCTATTTCATGTTGTGATGTGCTCATCTGCAATACTTATAGAAGATTTTCCTGTCAGATGAAAATTTTAAATGACCGTCTTTAAGATGTAAAAAAAGGTATAGCACCTATGTCTGCAGCCAGCACTTCGCTCCGGATGATTACAGTGGTGGCTGCGTCGTTCGTCGCCTGAAGAGTGGTGTTGTCCCAAGCCTGTTCCCTTGGAACAACTTTACTGCTCCTTTGAGAAGGGAGTCAGTATATGACATAACCTTCAAACATCAGTCTATACAGCTATGCTGTGAAGATAGCGACATGGTGGCTAAGGCAGTAAGGATGGATCACGACTACGTGATACACCCACCTGCAGGTAAGATTGTTCATAATCTGTTTAGTTAAAGGGGTCATATAATGGTACATGCACTTTTACAAATTGATTGTACTGAAATGTGTGTTGGCAGTGCCTGTACACAACCATCATAAAATGATAAAAATCCATCCAGTGTTTTGTTTTTTTTATCTCTTTTTCTTTTCTTTCTTTTTCTTTTTTTTTATGTTTTCCCCTGTCTCAAATTGATCCGTTCGATTTTGTGACATCACAAGATCGGACGTCCCTCCCACGATTGTTGTTGACAGCAGCTTTCAACACAGACCCGCCCTCGCTCGTGAGGGAGCTGTCATCATAGTCTGCCGTTGTAACTTGATACACTGGAGCACTGTCTATGAGCAGAATGGCGTCTAAAGCCTGGAACACACCAAGCCGACGGTCGGCCGTCGGGCAGTTTCCGTGCGTCGGCCGACTAAATCTTCTCAGTGTGTTCCGCACCGTCGGCTGAAATTGGTCTTCGTCGGCTTTGTAACGGCCGATTCGACATGTTGAATCGGCGTCGGGCCGTCGGTGAAAGAGGGAACTCTGATTGGCTGTTCAGCTTAGTGACCGAGTCAGTGCACGAGAATAATAGCAAAATAGCGAGCAAAGTCAAAACGGTACAGATAGAAGGCTGTTCTAATGATATGTCATCTTATCTGAGTGTTCCTTGGCGAATATTTCAATATTAACACGAGAGGAGTGGAATAAAGACAGTGTTTAGCAGGATTGATATTCAAAACGGTAAGCACGCACTGCTTTGTTTACGGTTTGTGTAACTGCAGCCGGCAGCGCCGGTTTCCCTTTTTGAATGACGAATATAGACGAATATATCTGCAGAAATAGACAGCTGTCTCATTTACACGCAGGCGCAGAACGCGCATTCTAGATGACAGTCGGCTGTAGTTCTCTCGGTGTGTTCAAGTGCAGCTTTTTACCCCGACGTGAGGCGACAACACAGTCGGCTTTCATCAGCGCTAGTTCGTCTGCGTCGGCTTGGTGTGTTCCAGGCTTAAGCGATTGTGGTGTTCTGTTCTTGGGTGTAATAAGGAACACAGCAGTCATTTTGATGTTCCTAAATCTGAACCGCTGAAGACACAGTGGCTGAGTTTTGTTTTCGAAGGGAATATTCCCCACGATCAACGTCAATGCTTTCATGTTTGCGCGAATCATTTCACACACCAGACTGCTTTACAAACAAGGGTCAGTACCAACTATTCGTGTTCCTGCTGCACCTCCAGAATAACTGAAGTGAGTGTAACGTTTTATTCATCTTTATATTAATCTTTGCAAATCGCTACCACGCTTCACGATGAATGCGGGGCTAAGGTTTACACAAGGTTTAGGGTACATTACGGCATGTTTTCTATGTACGACTTTCTCAATATAATTCATAATCCTACGTTTATAATGAACAACGCATAATGGTTATAGTGTTATTAAAACTGTGTACACAGTATGTACGAACAGATCAGAGGGGCGGGGTGAGCAAAGCTCATTATCATTTAAAGACACATGCACTTAAACGGCGTGCTGAAAACAGAGCTGTTTTTGACCAGGTAAAATTAGTGTTTTCTTACAATACTAATGGGAATTTTTAATTAAAGTATATACAAACTTTTAATTTAGACCCTAAAGAATCATATTAGCTTGTACAAAAATGGCATTATATGACCCCTTTAACGCTAGTCAACTATGTGTACCGTTATTGGATAAATGCATTTCTAACTGAACAACTTAATGTTTATAATATAAGCTGTTCACGAAATTCAACTAACGTTAGCCTACAACTGTAACTCTGTAACATCAAGACCTCCTTGCTGACGTTGGCGTCATTCCACCTTTTAAGCGTTCAGCTCAATTCAGCAAGGAGGAAACGGAACAAACCCAAGCCATTGCCCACCTCAGAATTATAGTGGAGAGAGTGATCGGTAGGGTAAAGTCCTTTCACATCTGGGACTCTCCCGTGCCGCTCACACTGATAGGCAGTGTGAATCAGATCTGGCTTAACTGCTGTGTTTTGGCAAATTATCAAGGACCTTTTTGTTTTGAAGAGTGAATGAATTAATGTTTTGTGTGTAAATAATGTATAAATAGTATGTAAATAATTTAGTGTTCCCACATATTCTTAAACATCAAATTAAATATAATTGTTATATTCTTAATATTTTTCTGTTGAAATGTGACTTTGATTTCACTAAAACATTAGATGAACAATTAAAAAAAATTGGTCAAAATGATGCATCATTTAATTTTTTGGTATGTGTAACATCAACTGATTAATAACAACTTAATAAACAACATCGAACATTTACAATAAAAAATAACATTACAGATCATCAACAGTAAGAGAGAAGGCTAAACTGATTGGTAAAGACAAGATTAGTGGAATTCAAGGTATGCATTCATGTATGTGCCATAATAATATATATCTAATTTCTCTTTCATTTCCGCTATGAATGAGTCATCACGCCAAATTCTTTCCACAGTTAAAGTTGATAGGGTATCGGTAACAAAGTCACACCATGTCAGTCCTGTGATTGCCAGTTGGCCCTGAACCTGCCAGTAGTACTTATGTGAACGCCTCAGACTGGTGTGGCCTTCCTGCACCTTGAGGTGAGCAACCTGAGATGGATCAGTTTTTGTGCTGCTCTTCACCTCAACCAGGCCAAACCAGGCCAAAAGGAGGCGACTCTGAAGGGTCATACACCCGACCGTCTGGACTGGCCCCGAGATGTGGTGCGTCAGGGTGAATGATGAATCCTGCTGGTAGCACATTAACTTGCAGCATAGTTTGCCAGCACTTCAGGCTCCACTAGTAGACCACGCTTCATTGCAGCTGTTTGCTTTGTGGAGCCTCTGATCATCTGAATAGCTGCAGACTCCTGCTCTGCACAACACGCCCTACTACAACAAGCATCCCAAAAACGACTAGCAGTCAGCCTTGGTCGCCGTAGCTGTTCCACACAAGACATTTGGACTGCTGCTGAGTTTCTTTTGCTATCTCGCTGGACAGCTGCGGTGACACTTCAAGAGACTGGAGATGCATTAACCCATATGAACTGGTCGAAAGCTGATGACATAACATGCAGGTAGGCCCGCCCTCACGTGATACTGATTGGTCGATTGATAAGCTTAAATCTGATTGGCTAAAGAGTAGGACTGCTCTGTGTAGGAGGAGAGCGCTGCCAGGAAAGTCTCAAAAACACACACACACACACACACACATCCAAGGCGATTCACACGTGAATGACGATTTGCACATTCAAATTCAAGGATAAATTCGTACATTTTAAACTTTCAAAGGTTTTTGGGCACAGTTGTACATCTACGAATTGGTTTGCATTTGTGAAGTGTATTTTATGAATATATAATTTTATTTTGCTTTTTGTCATTTTTTTTGTGTGTACGTGAATTAGGTTTCATGCATGTGAAATTGTTTACGCATGTGTGAATCATGTTTTTTGCGTGAATTATATTTGAGACTAATCTGCTTCCATAGGTTGTGGTTTAAAAATAAACATTCTGACATAAACACTCTGTCAGCTAAACATTAAGTCAGCTACACTATTTACTTCTGAATATTATATTTTATTCACAGCCATCATTTGTAGTAGCCTATTCACAAACTGTTTGCTCAAGCGTAGCATTTTCTCAGTTCACTGTGTAGCCTGCACCCTCAATCGTGTAGCAATTTTCCATATTTATTGTGTCATTGTCAGTATCAGTATTTGCTTTCTACCATGCACAAATAAAAACGTCACTGAACTTTTGCTGTGCAATTGTAACAATGAACACTCAAACACACCGTACCAACAATTACTAAAAACACACAAAAACTGCTTTTGCACAGGCACTTTGCACTAGTTACATGAATTTGAAGAAAGTCAGGTAAGTAAACCATCTTCATATTACCAGATTTTTTACAGTGATTAAAAATTAGGTTAAATAACCAGCATAAAGCTGTGCAATAATGCAGGCTATAGCAATGGTCTTTAAGAATAGAAAATCCCTTTGAAAGGCTGAAAGGTCTGTAACCAGAGTATATCCAAAAAAAAAAAAAAATCACAAGCATACAATGTTTCCATTCAGTTTTTATCAGATCTTTATTTTCTCACAGGTGTGGACCTTGTGGCACAGTTCAAGCAAGAGTAGGGAATTTGCCGCAATAGGGAAGTGTATAAGATCAGAAAATCCTGCTCAGGAAAAGGGAACCTTATTGGTTTACTGGAGTGTCCCATACAAAATTCTCACCGAATGCACCTTGATCATTGATATTAAAGGTGCCAGCATACATACATCTGTTTGACACGAAAAGAAAAGAAACATGGAGCAGATTGAAGAAACGATTCATCCCTGTCCAATCCACCTCAGAAAAATCAAGCAAAGTACTATGATCTGTTCAAATGCTTTCAACTAAAACATTTACTTACATATTGTTCAGTGGAGGTATTTTACATCAAAGGCGGTTAGAGATCATTGGGCTAATCAATTATAGATGACTCCATATTGCTGTCAATACTTCATGTACCATTTTGCTCCAAACATCTCAAAAGCTTGATTTGGTGGCTAAGTCCCTGAAACTAGACTAAGGAGGCTTTTGCAACAAAAGTTAATGTGTAGCTTTACAAAACCACCTGGAATAAAATTAACTGCCATGAAATGGAATGTTCATGGAGCTGCGGGTCCTGCGACTCGCATGTCAGGTTAGGCAGCACTGCAACAGAGACTTTGGAGTGAGCGTCAATACACAAAGACTGGCATTTGCTCGCTCTTAAGCTACAACTACTCCAAACTTGCATGAAGGGAAGCCTCAACTTGGAATTCCACCTAAACTTCCTCTCTGTTGTGCCATAATGCTCTCACAGTTATCAAGTAAACGTGCAATTTAAGCATTATTTTACAGTCCTGAAAAACAATCAGATTTGTAAGGGGGAAAAAATTAAAAGAACATTAGTAGGAATACAGCATAGAAAAAGACAGATAAGATAGATTAGACATGATGCTGAACACTTGATAGCTCCTCCACACACACACACGCGCGCGCGCACACACACACACACACACACACACACACACAAGTTCTTCAGGACAGAGTCTATCAACTGACACCCTCTGTCTTTCTAAAATTCACTATCAGCGTTTGGAGAGCTCATTTGATAACCAGTCCAGTCCTTCATAGAGTCCGGTGCCTTGTGTAGCGCAGGTCGCTTGAACGTACCACTGTGGAAAACAGACAACGGACATTAAAAATGCGGTCACTGCTTAAACAAGTGGATGTTTGGAGTCAATCAAGTAAGTGTGCATACCGTTCTGCTGCGTAGACTCTGCAGCCCAAGTTTGTCTGTGAGTTCACTGACAGCCATGGCGTTGGGCAGATCCTGTTTGTTTGCAAAAACCAGCAGCACGGCATCCCTCAGTTCATCTTCCTGCAACTGTATAAATTAAGAAAGTGAGCATGATGAGGCTGATCTAACAATGTCAATAAATCAACACATTTATACATTACAGGGCTCAACAATAAGAATGGAGTCACGGGCCACCTGGCAAATTAGCGAATACTGCACATTAAAAACCTAGTAATTTTGAAAAGTCAATATGAAATATTGAATGATTTATTACGCACATTTTCTTTTAAATTCATGTGCCCTCCTAATCATTCCCCTGCCTCTAACAGCTACATCTCTTCTATGATGGCGTGTTTCCTGGCGTGACAACCGGTCACTCACATGAGATCACAGCAATAGCAAACTACAGTCATCCAGCGGTCCAATTAATTCACAATGGAAAAAAAACAAACAAGTCCCGCCCTTTCTTGTTAGAAAAGCCGTTTCACTTGGATACATCTCACAACTTAATGTTCAACAACAGCCGATGGGCCTCATTGACTTCCATACTATGGAAGTCAATGGGGTTCATAAAATGTTTGGTTACAAACATACTTCAAAATATCTTCTTTTGTGTTCAGCCGAAGAAAGAAAGGTTTGGAACAACTTGAGGGTGAGTAAATGACAATTTAAATTTTTGGGGTAAACTATCCCTTTAAGCTGGACAATGACACTATTTTCTTCTAGAGCTGCTCTACTGCCAAAACAAACCTTGTTGCATTATTTTCCTGTAATCACTGTAAAGCTGCTTTGAAACAATCCGTATTGTAAAAAGCGCTATATAAAGGTGACTTGATAATAGGGAAGAAAATGCAGTATTATTCCCACAAATTGAATGGCATTGTGTGCGTTAACAAATGGCAAAGTTCCTAACAAACATAACACATGGACTTTGTCATGACACTTTGGTAAGAAAGCTTCGGCCAAGAACATAAATGCACATGTAAATACAAATACATTGTGTAACGTGATCTCAGTTCAGGACACTAAAAAAGTGACAGGTTGAGTGTGATCCAAGACTTCAGATATAGAATGACGGTTCACTCCTATTATGAATGGGAGAAACTGCAACCTGCAATATCTTCTGAGTAAAAGAGCCAATCGCTGATTGGTAAAGTCACTGCGTCACGGCAGCTCCCGTTAGAAGCTCCGGTTCCCATTGAAGCTTGAGACTATTGAGACTAGACTTTAACGCTATTTGATCATAAGCAACAACATTTATGGGACAGTTTGTGTCAGATTTTGTTGCGGATGTGGGAAATGTGTTATTTAGTTGTGAACATAAAGGTCATACTCTCGAGTAGGTACTTATTTTGAATAAGTAATTACTTCACAACCACAAAATAAAAAGTGTTCTATATAGTATGAATGTAATCTGGAAGTATTACATTGATTCGCCATTCTGTCATTATCATATGACCTACTAGCGTCAGTTGCATCGCTTTAATGCCATTCACAAATCCTCTCCCGTGGGCTCATGGGATAGTAAAGTCTCTATCATATGCACTTCATAAACTCGCCGGAATGAGTACTGTGAATTCTGTCACATACTGTTTTTCACTTACAATATAGTAGGGAGTAGGGACGTGTGTGATTTCGGATGCAGCCCTGGTCTTGGATGCTCGAAATAACTGCCCAGAGGCATTGCAAATATGTCCGCCAAGTGAACAGACTTTCTTTGAAAGGGACTTTGGTGTGATGCAGATTTTATGTAATATCTGAAGGTTAAATGGAATGCTTACCATTTTAGAAAGCTCTTCTGCGGATTCTGCAACTCTTTCTCTGTCATTGCTGTCCACAACAAAGATCAGACCCTGAGGACAAAATAATTAACAGTTTGGGCTCAACAGCTAAAATAATGATCCTTAAAACGCTTCAAATGAATAACATTCACAAAAGCATCTCAACCACATAGAAAGAGACTTCAGATCAGGATGCTGCTGAAGGGGCACAGTGCCTGTAACTGATTTATTATATGTTGCTTTGGATAAACATATTGAGAAACAGATAAGTGGCACCTTCACAGCAAAGTGACCATATATAAAAATTATACCTGTGTGTTCTGAAAATAGTGTCTCCAGAGAGGACGAATCTTGTCCTGACCGCCGACATCCCACACAGTGAAGCAGATGTTCTTGTATTCAACAGTTTCTACATTAAAACCTGTCCATCAGCAGAAAACAAATACAGTTCAACAACAACTTACTCAAGGTGCATCATAATATCGAAAATATTTGATTTGTTTTGATTAGTGATAGGCAAATACATCAGCCATGGCGATTCACTAGCTGATATTTGGCTATTAAAAAGATTATTGCCAATGACAGCACCTAAATTTTGACCCTTCGTTCCTCGATTACTGTAGCTCGCTCAGAAACAGTGAGAGTGACTTTGCAACACAGTTCTACCATATTTTTAAAATAATTTCTGTAAAAGCTTGTGATAATGTGGCAGACAGCAACAGTTACTAGGTAGGATTGGTCAGTAATGTTTTTAAGGTGGGGCTTAGTGAAGAGTAAATTAACAGCAGTAGCCATTACACCTTTTGGCAGCTCAAAGACCAACTGAAAGCATTGCCAATGAATACAATATTTTATCATAATTGCTTATCATATTCAGTATTTTCAATTATTTGAATGAATTTGGGGAAAAAAGAAGAAGAAAAAACGTAATTTCAGTCATTCATATTAATTGTATATGCTGTCAATAAATTGGATTATGCATAAATGAGAAATATATAGGCAATTGGACCCATCTAGATATCTGCGCCAATAAAAACAATTATAAAAGCTTTTAATAATGTCAGTGTCAGACAAAACATTACTTTAAGTGCAAATTCTCCCTGAAAACACTTGGTTAAAACCCACACTAAAGGCATTGGCTGTGACATTACAGATATTGATCAACAAAATGAACAGAATCTTGAAAACTGATTCACATGTATAAGATTTAATCACGAGCTGCTTCTGTTTTAAATGAAAAATGTAACATTGTGAAAGAGTGATAGTCATGTCAGTGTAATGTCAAGTGTAATCTCACCTATAGTGGGGATGGTGGTGACAATTTCTCCCAGCTTTAACTTGTAAAGTATTGTGGTTTTACCTGCAGCGTCCAAACCCACTGAAATGTATGTTTTTTTTAAAAAAACGTTAGCTGTCAATTTCATTACAATGGTGTGATTTTATCTATTCATTCAAGCTCTATCTGAAGCTAGCAAGCTAACATTAGCCACTGCCCAAGAAATATGACAATGGTTCTTGAATTTCAATGAGGAAATGACTAAAATCATCTTTTATTTAATCTTACACCCACATACTATCTATATTGTCTTAGAATTGAATATTTACCACACAAATACATCAGAAACACAGAAGTGTAATGTACTTGAAACACTCACCCATCAGTATTCTCATCTGTTTCTTGCCGAAAAGTCTCCCAAACAGCGATGAGATGGTCAGACCCATGATGATTTAAAAGAAGAGCTTAAACCCTATCAACAAGCGAACCAATAAAGAAAATGTAATAACGTATTTTAATGAATATTCTGTCTCTTTGTGCTCAGTGTCTCGCGGTCGCTTGACGCGTTGCCACGTAAGAAAGGAGCCACCGTGGAAGTCTTGCCGTCACTTCCTGCTGCAATCGCATTCTGGGCAGTGATGTCATAATTATTCATAACTTCCGTATGTTCTGAAACGCCCACGTGCTTTTTATTATGTCTGATGATAGCGATAGCACACAAACTAGACTTGCATTATTCTCTCTTTAAAATAAAATAAAATCCCCATAATTAGGGGCACGGCGAATTTGAAAGCACTGGACAACCTTATTTTTTATCTTTTTTATCTTATTGTTTTGTTTGTTATTTATTAATTAAACCAAAAACCAAGACTAAATGAAGAACAACAATCCCCGTATATATATATATATATTATTATTAACCCTTTCATGCATGAATTATGATAACTTCAGTCAGGATTTTTGGGGATTGCAACATTGCGCATTACAATAACGTGCATTACGAAATCAGATTACTTTTTGATCTAACAAGTAAAGTAATGCATTACAAGTCACATACATTATGTAATCACATAACTTTTTTATGTTTTTATTATTCAGGTTTTTCTCCCAATCTAAAATCAAAACTTGGAAAATTTAACTGTGATAGGATTCATTCGGTATTGCTTGATGCTGCAATATATATATTTTTTTACCTACAAGGGTCTTCTAGGATAGAAGTAATGGGTGGATATTTCGGAGCAACTTGGCATTTCTGACTGACTATTGGCCATCTTGGTTTGGAGGGGGGGAAAATCGAAACACAACGGCTTGTCACTTGGTTGCAATGTATAGGATGATGCACCAGGGTCCACTGAAGAGGATGATGTGCAACTATGCCATCAAAACCCGTGCAAATTCAAGACAATGCTTTTTAAGCTGTCCAGTGTCCACTGTAGTGATCACTATGCATGAAAGGGTCAATATTATTTTTATTAAATCAATTGAAAAACAGGCATATTTTCCATTTGTATTGTTATTTCTATGATTCATTATGGTTAAGTTGGTTGTTGTTTTTAAATTGATTCATTAAATATTATATTAACCCCCCATCACCCAGTATTTTTATATTATTTCGAAATTAAGTAATCTTTCTAGCCAACTATGCTATGCCATAGCCAAAACACTTTTAATTTTTAATTTTTTTAATTTTTTTTAATTTTTATTGAATAACTAATTTTGTTGCACGTGACATTTTGACCAGTAGAGGTCCCTGCTTGCTAATTTTAGTGGTGAGGGTCCGAGTAAGATATCAGTACAGCACACAAACACAACACCAGAAACACAGTTTACAGATAGCAGTTCAACACACATATAGCCTATGCATTATTAATGTTTAGGCCTATATTAGCCATTTGAAAGTGTTTCCAAAGATGTTAATAGTTGTAGGCCTATTATGTAGCCTACTATTAGGCTGTTTGATAGATATCTAATCATTTAAGGAGCTTGACCTTTATGTTTTATCACCATGATAACACAGATCACACAACACCTGTGGCACACGCTCTGTAATGTAAAACACATGAGGTTTTATCCGCAAAAACATAGGCATGAAAGCAATGAGAGGAGTGCAGCCGCACAGGTGAGACTGTAGATGTCACATGATCAGAGGTTCAACGTCCAGGTGAGACGGCGGGAGTCAGTCAGTCAGACAGACAGACAGACAGACAGACAGACAATACTGTTACTGTACATGTACATGACAGGATACACAGAACAACAACGAGCTGGCATGGAATTAATCTCTTTATCATGAAGTCAAGAGTTGGATTATCAGATGATGAAGAAAAGGTAATTAATCACACTTGAAGTCTACAAGAATACAACTTAATGTGGACAAAACATCATACTGTATGTCATTATTTGCCGCTATACAATTTGCTTTAAAATATTTAAACCAAAAACAGACAGTTGGCTACATTGATCTACTATGATGACTGTTAAACTTTCGATTTGATTACGTAGGCTTATTTATTATAAAAAAATATATTACAGGCTACATATTCTTATTCTTTGTGTTTCGTCTTAATTGAACGCACAGATTACTGCTTTGTCTTGGATCTACGTCTCGACCTTGAGTTTAAGGTGAGAAATAAAAAGTTGATTCGACTGACATGTGATTCCAAGGAAATGAAAAATGTTATATAAGCGCTTACGATCTATTGCTTTTAATTAATAATACATCTATAATGCATTAAAAGGACTTTATTTTTCAATCAAAGAGAAACCATTAGGCTACTTGAATCTGGAGTTATGCATTTCTTTTATAGAGGTAGTAACATTTAATATAGGCTACACATAAACATGTTTTTTAGAAATAAAAATGTATAAATTGCTTTTATAATTTACTGAGACAAACTGAGGCAACGTATGAAACACTCATATTTACTGTATTATACAGTAAAAATCACTTTTTGTTTAGATTTTACTTTAAAAGTTAGTTTTGCCTTATTGTTATTAATTATGCAAATTGTAGTTTTATACTTAATTTGATGTTGTTTATGGCAATATGTCATATGTCATGTGTTTACTGTACCTCAATACAGCTTTGTGACCAACCACAGCAACCATGTTTTTAAAAATTAAATTAACAAATAATAATACATTTAACTAACAAAATGTTAGTTAATGTGGTAACATCTTAAGTAATTTATTTTATTATTATCTAAATACATTAGTTTACATGGACTAACTAATTCTAAGGGTTAAATCAGGTAGAAATATGGAGACGACAGGGACAGAAGTTGCTTTTTTTTTTAATCCCAAAGTAGAATTCTTAACTTGAATGACCTTTTTTCTGTTGCAGTCTGATAGGTAGTTGTTCTGTGGTGGTGGTGTCCATTATAAAGAGAAGGCATCTCAATGAACAGGTTAGTCAATATGCGAATGTAAAATTTAATTTCATCTTGTGGGAACAGATCTGATTAAACCACCAGCTTCTAAACGGGCAGGTTTTAAATTCATAATCTGAATTTTTTAATTGACAAATGGAATGAAATGATGGATTTGATGGATCTGCATTCCCCGGCTGAATCACAAAAGTCTTGCTGCAAAAGTCTACAGTGAGGGTCAATATTGGCTAAAAGTGCGCCAGTGTGCGCAGTGAAAACTAAGCCCTCTGATTACATCATTGCATACATCTCTCACGCATAACACGCTTTAGATAACTCTTTTGCAAAGTTCACCAAAATATTTGTAAAAATATTTCTTCAGCAGTCTCCTTAAATTGGGCCTCCCCGTTTGCAAATATACAGCAATATATATATATACAGTTCTTATAAATAAAGGTTCCAAACAGCGATGCATTGAAGAACCATTTTGGTTCCCCAAAGAACCTTTCAGAGAACAGTTTTTAAAAGAACCATTTTTTCTTAGTGAAGAACATTTAAAAAATCTAAAGAACCATTTTCCACTTTAAAGAACCGTTTGTGGAATGGAAATGTTCCATGGTTGTTAAAGTTTCTTCATGGATCCATCAATGCCAATAAAGAATCTTTGTGTTAGAGTGTATGTTTCTTTATCATTGTTCTTGTATTACAGGCTAAGCCTCTTCTTCAGCTGGCCCTGGCAGATTTCCTGGCGTCGCTTGTTTTGATGTGCACTGCCATAATTAATTTGCCTTATGAAATTTGGCCACTCAGTGAAAAGCTCTGCAACAACGGATTGCCTTTGTCTCTGGTGAGAAACTTATACAGAAACATGTAATCATGTGTAGCTGTTAAAATAATTTAAATCTAATAAAAGTCTGAAAGTATTTGTTTACATCTCCAACCGGGATACGAATACTATGTGCACATTTAATGCAGAAAAATAACAATTTGTAGTGTTTGTGTGTGTGTGTGTGTGTGTGTGTGTGTGTGTGTGTGTGTGTGTGTGTGTGTGTGTGTGTGTGTGTGTGTGTGCACGACACAGTGCATTTACTGAATAATGTCCTTGTTATGCAACAACTTCCTTGAACAGCTGAAAAAATGAACATCTTGGTAACAATGACTATTGGTGTTGAGTTACAGAGAAGAGGTTCATTCAGTGCTTTGTATATTTCCAGCATTATTGTGTGTTGCCATAAAGCACTGAATTGAAGAGTCTCATCTTTCTCATTTGACACCGAGTTGACACAGTGGATGAGTAAAAACTTGAGTTTATTTTATATATATGCATTAGTGTTGGGCAAAGATTAATCGCGATTAATCGCATCCAAAATAAAAGTTTGTGTTTGCATAATATATGTGTGTGTACTCTGTATAATTATATTGGATATATAAATACACACATATGCATGTATTTATTTAAGAAATATTTGCATGTATATACTGTATATACATTTATACATAATTTATATTATATATAAATATAAATAATTTATATATAAATTTAAAAAAATCTTAAATATATACATGCATATGTGTGTATTTATATATACAAAATAATTATACACTGTACACACACATATATTATGCAAACACAAACTTTTATTTTAGATGCGATTAATCACGATTAATCTTTGCCCAGCACTAATATGTATATATATATGTATATATATATATATATATATATATATATATATATATATATATATGAAGAGTTCAGATGCAAAAGCCTCTAAATGCCATCTGAAATTTTCTCATAGAATGATCATTTTTATCAAGCTTGTATATTTAAGTTCAGTAATTTCACTTAAATGACAATTCATAGGTAATCTTCATTGCCATTTAAGTGAAATTATTGAATTTAAATATACGAGCTTGATAAAAATGATCATTCTATGAGAAAATTTCAGATGGCATTTAGAGGCTTTTGCATCTGAACTCTTCATATATATATATATATATATATATACACACATACAGGTGGACATTTATATATGAGGCCACAACAGTAGGAAGGAAACATTTCTTAATACTGCTTAAAATACATTTGATTTTTTTCCCCAAAATAATTAGAAGTATTGCAGCACACACCTTTAAATTGAAATATCAAACATAAATTTAGTCAGGTGTGCAAAGCTTTCACTGTGGATCTGTGCAGCAGCTGTGATGAACTTCAGTTGTTTAAGCATTATCTCTGTCTCTTCCCAGGCCTTCTACTGCGTCTCGTTTCTGCTTGTCATTGTTTATGCCTGTGAGTCAGCACTTGCGTTTCAAGGATGGAGAGAAAAAGCAGAGCAAGAAGCATTTGAAAACCAGGTGAGCAGGGTTGCTGCTCACACACACACACACACACACACACACACACACACACACACAGACTCTCTGTCGCTGTCACTGTCACTGTTATGTAGATTCAATCAATGTCACTGGTATTAACATGACGGCTATGAATGTTTGTTGACGCAGCATTTTGGCAGAGTCTGAGACCGGTCAGGCTGTGCCACATTCCTCCCATATTTTCTTTATATAGTCACGTAAATTATCTCTGTGCAGTACATTTCTTAAAAGTACCCAACGCTGAAATAATATTTGTTGTTGTAACCTAGGGTAGTTCAGTCATAATAAATAACTCAAATCCTGTTCATTTAGATCAGTGTTACTGTCGTTAACTAAAACTAAAACCATATTAAAAATGTGTAACTTAATATAAAATAAACATTAACTGAAATAAATTCTAAAAAAGTTAACTTATTTTATTTCAGCTAGTTGCAAAGGCACAATTCTCATTTTAGTTTAGTTTAACTTGAAGTAATAACCCAAACTAAATAAACTAAAACTAATAAATACAAATATTAAAACTATATAGGTGTATAATAAAAATGGCAAAAACACTCAACAAAAATGATCAAAATAAAACAAAATAGTATCACTGAGATACTATTATAGTTTTTATTAATATTTTTAATTCGCTTTATTTAAAAATGTTTAATTTTCAAGTTTCAGTAATTTTGTTGTGTTCTTGTCATTTTTAATAGTTGTTTAATATGTCTATTTAGTTTTTATTCATTTTTTATTTTTATTTTTAGTTATTTAATTTGAGCTAAATGAACATGATAAATTTTGCCTTGGTAACATAGCTGAAATAAAATAAGTGTTAGGCTATATGAAAACAGATATTTAGACATTTTTAAGTGATCCACTTTTTTGATTATTGTCTATGAATCAAAATTGTAGTTATTGATTCATTATATATATATATTTTTATGTATTCATTGTCACAGTTATCACGTAGGAGGAGGTGGTTTTGTCTTGTCTATGTAATTGCATGGTGAGTAGTTCCATTTAGTTTTCTTAAATGCATTTAAATATGATTTATGTTAAACTGTAAATATGATAAAGTAATATGATAAATATGCTTGCAATGTGTATGTAATGATCTATATGCTTACTACATGTCATTTCTATAGGCTTGTACCAATAATTGGATACCTCATCTATATTAATACCTTCAGAGTTATGGAAGCTACTCTCGTGCCAGCAAACGAACCAGCCCGCATGCCTGATATGACACACGTCAGCAGAGGGCCCTCCGCCAGGTTCTGTGGCAGGTGTGGATGAGTTTCTCTGTGAGCTTGTGTAACGTACGCATATGTGAATCATTTAACTCAATTCATGTCTGTTTCTTCTTGCAGCTGCATTCTCTTCCTGCATCTCACAAATGACTCCTGCACTACAGTGGTAAGAAATGTATAGACAACAAGTTTAAATCTAAATCATCTCTGGAGCTGTTCCATCACGCTGTCTTTTGTCCAACAGGATCCGGCTCATGCCGAGTTCATTCGTGTTTTCACTCTCAGCAGTGTGTTGATCGTCATCATCAGCTGCACAGTGGGTACACACGTTTATGAATAATATCACAAATCACATCATTTGACATTTTTCGTCAATTTCGTCACTTACCCAGAAAATTAATAGTGGACTCAATATGTCATGCTTTGCTTGAAAAGTGTCTTTAAAATAAATGACACTTTGTTTGATATTTTATTATCTAATGCAACGACAAGTGTCCAGATACTTTTGGGGTCACTGTAGATATTTTACATAAATAATCTCCTGTAATATGTGTCTGTTGTCCTGTAGGTGGTGTACTGTAGGTTACAAAGCTTTTATAGGCATTATGAGAACACAAGCATGTTCACAATGTCACAGAGACATCCAGGTGGGATTTGGTCCTCGGCTCGATACATGATCCTTGTTATCATTTTCTGCTGGGCACCAGGTCAGTACAATAACACACACGTGTTCTCAAATGCTACACATATGCAATAATGTCTATATGTATTTCTCTGAATAGGAATGGTTGTATTTGTCATTTTCAACAAAGTTATATTTTGATTCATTTTTTCAGCTCTGGTTCTCATCTGTCTGTCCTTTGCAAAACCTCAGATAAAACCTCTCTTCCCCCTCTATGTCATACAGGTAAAACACATTTTCTAAACTAAAACATGTTCTGTTAAATATATATATACAGTGGGTACGGAAAGTATTCAGACCCCCTTAAATTTTTTCACTCTTTTTTATATTGCAGCCATTTGCTAAAATCATTCAAGTTCATTTTTTTCCTCATTATTGTACACACAGCACCCCATATTGACAGAAAAACACAGAATTGTTGACATTTTTGCACATTTATTAAAAAAGAAAAACTGAAATATCACATGGTCCTAAGTATTCAGACTCTTTGCTCAGTATTTAGTAGAAGCACCCTTTTGATCTAATACAGCCATGAATCTTTTTGGGAAAGATGCAACAAGTTTTTCACACCTGGATTTGGGTATCCTCTGCCATTCCTCCTTGCAGATCCTCTCCAGTTCTGTCAGGTTGGATGGTAAACGTTGGTGGACAGTCATTTTCAGGTCTCTCCAGAGATGCTCTATTGGGTTTAAGTCAGGGCTCTGGCTGGGCCATTCAAGAACAGTCACGGAGTTGTTGTGAAGCCACTCCTTCGTTATTTTAGCTGTGTGCTTAGGGTCATTGTCTTGTTGGAAGGTGAACCTTCGGCCCAGTCTGAGGTCCAGAGCACTCTAAAGAAGGTTTTCGTCCAGGATATCCCTGTACTTGGCCGCGTTCATCTTTTTCCCTCGATTGCAACCAGTCGTCCTGTCCCTGCAGCTGAAAAACACCCCCACAGCATGATGCTGCCACCACCATGCTTCACTGTTGAGACTGTATTGGACAGGTGATGAGCAGTGCCTGGTTTTCTCCACACATACCGCTTAGAATTAAGGCCAAAAAGTTCTATCTTGGTCTCATCAGACCAGAGAATCTTATTTATCACCATCTTGGAGTCCTTCAGGTGTGCTTTCATGTGTCTTGCACTGAGGAGAGGCTTCCGTCGGGCCCCTCTGCCATAAAGCTCCGACTGGTGGATGGCTGCAGTGATGGTTGACTTACTACAACTTTCTCCCATCTCCCGACTGCATCTCTGGAGCTCAGCCACAGTGATCTTTGGGTTCTTCTTTACCTCTCTCACCAAGGCTCTTCTCCCCGATAGCTCAGTTTGGCCGGACGGCCAGCTCTAGGAAGGGTTCTGGTCGTCCCAAACGTCTTCCATTTAAGGATTATGGAGGCCACTGTGCTCTTAGGAACCTTAAGTGCAGCAGAATTTTTTTTTGTAACCTTGGCCAGATCTGTGCCTTGCCACAATCCTTTGACCTCATGATTCTCATTTGCTCTGATATGTGTGGCTTTCCTAATCAAGTCCAATCAATATAATCAAACACAGCTGGACTCAAATGAAGGTGTAGAACCATCTCAAGGATGATCAGAAGAAATGGACAGCACCTGAGTTAAATATGAGTGTTACAGCAAAGAATACTTAGGACCATGTGATATTTCAGTTTTTCTTTTTTAATAAATGTGCAAAAATGTCAACAATTCTGTGTTTTTCTGTCAATATGGGGTGCTGTGTGTACAATAATGAGGAAAAAAATGAACTTAAATGATTTTAGCAAATGGCTGCAATATAACAAAGAGTGAAAAATTTAAGGGGGTCTGAATACTTTCCGTACCCACTGTGTATATATAATGCATTAGTAAAAAGTAAGGAACGGAACAAGTGACTGAATGAATGAGTGAGTCATTGAACTCAACCATAAAAAAACAAATGTTAAAACAGGGTTGGGAAGCACTGAGATAAAAATTGCTACTTCATTCAGGAACAAAAGTGACTTGATGAATTTGGAACCACATACTTGCATACTACTCTACTATTTCTGACATATAAAGATATGGTAAAAATACTAAGTAGTATGCAATTCATTCATTCCATGCAGTTCCGAATTCAAATATGGTCGGCATGAGTGAGTGATTAAATCGTCCACTTAACTGATTCATTCAAAAATGCTGATTAAAGGTCCATTCACAGCAAGAACGATAACTATATTAGCGTCTACACTAACGAACGATAACCCTGTTTATTCTAAGCCCGTGCAGCAGGTTTGTCGTCTGCTGCTTTAAATGTTCAAGCTCTTTAAAACAGAATATATTATGATTGGCTGTCAATGTTTTTATCATTCAACAGCTGGGAAAAAATCGTTCTGAAGGTGATTCCAACAATATTGTTTCTCTGTGCCGTTATCGTAGACTCTGCTACGCATTTATATTTAGTAGGATTTTTAGAACTATATGTTTATCGTTATCATTATAGTTATCATCCTTGGTGTTAACTGGCCTTAATTCTTGAATGAAACAAGTGACTGATTGTATGAGTGACTCATTGAATCATTCACTTAACCAATTCATTCAAAACATTATAATTCATATAGGAACGAAACAAGAGAATTACTGTATGAGTGACTCATTGAATCATTTACCTAACCGATTCATTTTCAAACGATGATTCATTCAGGAATGCATGTTGCTCGGACACGCACAACATTCGCATTTGCGAAGCAAAAACAGTCAAATTAAATAGCAATATTGTGTCTTAAATGTACAGTAGGCCTAAGTTACTCAATATTAACTTCTTGTTTACTAAACTGTTGTTTTAAAATCTATCACAATCATGCTTACTTATTTACATACACAAAATATATTGTGGATCAGTAAGTAAAGAGTACCTGAAAATACATTAAAGCTACACTGTGTGATATTTTCCCCCCATCTAGTGGTGAAATTGTATATGACTACCCAGTGAATATTAGTTTCTGTTCCTTTCAATTTCGAGGGCGTTTTAACTCCTACGGTGGCCGTATTATTCCAAGATTAACATGGCTTCCAGTTCGACTTCGTCCAATTGCGCCTTTAAAACTATAACCTGTGATCCGTCGCAGCACAGATTTATGTTACAAGGTAAACAATACTTTTTCACCATTGACGTGAGGAAAAGTAACGCAAGTTATACTAGAGGTCGTTCTGGCATTATGCACAACCATGCTATGGTTAGACAAGCAACTATAAAACTTTACACAAATAGGCTGAATTACCTGTCGAGAAGAAAGCAGGCAACTTCGGCGTCCGTTTTAAAATCTTTGCTCCTCATGAGCTCTTTCCATCTGGGAAAAGGTACTCCAGTATTGACTTTGGTCTTGCTGATTTGCCTGTCGCGTTAACGTTTTAATTCTCTCTTTCGCTTCCTTGGCGACTCTGCTACATGTCCTCGTAAATAGGTGTGATCCTCCATCAGCAATCTTTCAAATCTGCCGGCATTCGTCTCTGTGTCACTGAGTGTAAAGCGCGAAAGGCGAAGCTTGAATTTACAGATATGTCCCTCTTTGGCTAATGTAGTTTCAAGATGGAGGGGCAACATGGCGACCGGCATTCGAACCCCTCACCCGTATGTACTTTCAATGGCAGATTATAAACTTACGAGAATACTTTATTTTTTGAAAGAAGTAAATATACATTAATGAGCACATATATTTTTGAAAGAACTAAGTGTTTTTTGCTAAGAATCAACAAAAAAAATGACACAGTGTAGCTTTAAGTAAAAGTACAGATACCTTGAAGCAAAAATTTCTCCATTACAATTTGCAAGTCATCAATTTCAAAGTCGTAGAGTCTTTGTTTTTAACAATACTTAAAGGGATAGTTCACTTTGAAATTAAATTTTGGTATGTTTTAGCTTACCTCAAGGGTATCCAAGATGTAGGTGTCTTTTTTTCCGCAGTAGTTTCAATTTTGATATTTTTAGGTCAAACCGTTCTTGTCTGTCAGTCATATAATGCAGGTCTATGGTCACTGTCTCAAAGAGCATGCACAGAGTCCAAATTAAAACAATTCCCCATCGTCCAAATTAAACAATTCCCCATCGTAAGTACACATTGATGGCCTAAGACACGAAACGAGCGGTTTGTGTGAGAAAACGAACAGTATTTATATCGTTTTTACCTCTTGTACACAGCCATGTCCAAGTGATCTGATCTGACGTGTGCGCAGACTGGTGCATAGATATATACACACTAGATGTCGCCTTGTCTACGGCAGTTCATTGGAACGAATGTCTTTAAGTCAAGTCAAGTCAAGTTTATTTGTATAGCGCTTTTCACAATACAGATTGTATCAAAGCAGCTTCACAGTATTTAAGGCGACATCTAGTGTGTATATATCTATGCACCAGTCTGCGTACACGTCAGATCAGATCACTCGGACATGGCTGCGTATAAGAGGTAAAAACGATATAAATACTGTTCGTTTTCTCACACAAACCGCTCGTTTCGTGTCTTAGGCCATCAATGTGTACTTACGATGGGGAATTGTTTAATTTGGACGATGGGGAATTGTTTAATTTGGACGATGGGGAATTGTTTTAATTTGGACTATGTGCATGCTCTTTGAGACAGTGACCATAGACCTGCATTATATGACTGACAGACAAGAACGGTTTGACCTAAAAATATCAAAATTTAAACTACTGCGGAAAA
This sequence comes from Leuciscus leuciscus, assembly GCF_965113295.1. Classification (NCBI taxonomy): domain Eukaryota; kingdom Metazoa; phylum Chordata; class Actinopteri; order Cypriniformes; family Leuciscidae; genus Leuciscus; species Leuciscus leuciscus. Next base: position 26,919,167 of record NC_138734.1, read on the forward strand.
AAAGACACCTACATCTTGGATGCCCTTGAGGTAAGCTAAAACATACCAAAAATTTATTTCAAAGTGAACTATCCCTTTAAGTATTTTACTGTTACTGAATGGAGGCTCAAAGATGCACAAGTCCTCAACACTTACATGCCAGTGAAAAACAAGAAAATACATTTTTATTCTGTGAAGTCGAAATAACACTGAACACCTCAATATTGCACTCGACACGGTTGAAAACTAGAAACATCACCGCCTTTCGCCCCGCTAGCGACGGCCCTGGTTAGAAGTAGATGATTTCTAGGTTTTGTTGTTGTTTGAGAGGTATAAAAATGAATGCTATTCACAGACCTTTTAATCGTGTGGTATATTTTCTCCCATGTGTTGTTGTACAGGCGCTGTCAGTGTCACTCCAGGGTTTTCTGAACAGTATTGTGTATGCGTGGAGACGACGCAATTTCAGAGATGCTGTGCTGGGGGAACGTCTGCCTCTCATGGCCTATTCAAACAGAGCCTTCTTTGAACAATCATTAAATGAGCCATCATGAAATCGCAGTATGAAATCATGTATATATTAGTGTGTAGTACAAATATTTGTTTAAATGTTTTCTATTTATTTTTATACATATATTTGTGATACCTGTTGATAGGCAATTGTACTGCTGTCTGCATAACAGTATAAACCATACTTGAAATGTATAAAACAATTGCTGAGCTTGAAAAAGACTTAATTATTAGTTGATTATTTTCAAACCAAATGTACCTTATTTACAAAAGCGATATTATATGGAAAGTGTATTTCTGATATATCAGTAGTTGAACTGCAGTTTTATTCAATAAATGTCTGCTTAGCCATGTGCTGATACTTCTAGTTCTTGACTGAACATTTTTTCTAGTTTATCCATTACCTAACAATGACAAAGCATTTTGTCACGGTTTTAAAAGTCACGGTTGTAAAAATAAATTCTGTCTCATAAAGTGTGATCCCATAAAGTTTTTCAGTACAGAACAGTCAAATATGTACTGAACAGAAGGGTCATGATTATGTCACATGTCACATATGTCACATGGTGAGTTTACAGCATGCACTTTTCTTTGTGTGCAACCTGAAACCACCGACAATCCAAAACTAAAAGAATAATCAATGAAATCAAAATTCCAGTTAGCCTTTGTGTTTATTGCAGTCTCACAAGGGCCATAAAATGTGATGTCTGATCACTTACATTACATAATTAAGGCTGAATTTATAAAAATGCCCTCTTGCTATCTAGGTAACTGCAAAAAGTGTATGGTTGTAGACACAGAGCACAGCAATTGAGTTCTGGAAGTAAAAATGTTATTTATCTTTGCCACATGAAAATTATTTTCATTAGATTTTTTCACAATAAAAATGTATTTAAGCATAGTTTCACACCATTGTCTTTTTTCTGGTTTTCTTTATTTTGATTTGTTTGATGAATAAATTAATTAATGGAAAGATACTTTAAGAACCAAAGCCCATCTATTTACATTTATATAACCCATATATTTACACAACAAATTAATCAAATTTAAAGAATCTATTTAAAAGATTTGGCAGCTTTCCTTAGTAATAAATGTGTATAACCTCAAAGTTTATTGAAGTCAAAATCCAGTTTTAACACTACATGCCTTTTGAGCGAGGCTTTTAGCTTTGATTTCTTTCAGGTCCTCGATCTAGAATCTTGAAAACAATTGCATCTAAATGGCAAATTATAGGGTGAACATTTGATCACAAAAAAACTACTATGCACATAAAGTAAATTATATGGGATTAACACAGGTATGGTATTTTTCTGCAGCCTCAAACTCAAAATAAATATTAAAACTTAATTTTACAGCATTTTCCTGCGTTATCAATAGACCTGATTTATAGATGTGATTAAAGGATCTGCAGTACTGGTAACTTGTCTACAGTGCAGTCAGCATGTGCACACAATATTGCATTATGCTCAGTTGAGGAAAGCATAGCATTTTCACTGTACCCTCTCATCTAATCAATAAACATGAACTATTGCCATTGTGCCTTTTGATCCTGGCGGTGGCCTGGCACTTAACCACTTTATGTGACAGTCCCTATAATTAATGTTATGGATAAAAGCAGCTGTTAATGATATTCTTATCAGAAACACTGCTGATTTTATAGACATTTAAAAGACAATAAATCCATGCATTAAGTGTCTCATATGTTTATGTTCAGTTTTCCTGCTTGTTCTGTCATTCTGACCTCTCTCTCTCTCTCTCTCTCTCTCTCTCTCTCTCTATATATATATATATATATATATATATATATATATATATATATATATATATATATATATATATATACATATACATATACATATACATACATACATACATACACACATACATACATACATACATACATACATACATACATACATACATACATGGTGGACCATCACTGACTAGCAGTTGTGCAACTTATGTGAGACACAGGCCAAAAATGTGCTGTAAAAAATGTGCGTTTAATACAGGGATGAAGAAAACAAAAGTAGATTTACTGTATTTAAAATAACAAAACTCCACATGACAATCTAAGAAGTGTGACATGACTATTATATTGACAAACCATGAAGGCCAACCACACATAAAAAAAATATGAAGAACACATAAAAAAAAATATTTTAAAAAATCGGAAATATGTTACAGTATGAGAAAGGGCGAATTAGTGGAGGGGAAAAAGGGCATGACATTTCTGTACAGTTTGAACCGTTTGATATCTAGGCCAGGTTATTATGTCTACAGTCAGTCATAATATGGCCATAAAAGTCATTCGGCTGCACAGTGAGTCAGACAAACTCATATATGTGGGAGTTTCCACCTGCACTTGGGAAAAAAGAAAGAAAAAAGTATTCGCAAAAAAAGGAAATTTGCAACTTAGTCATCTGGTTACATATTTACTATGTTTCTTTTATTATAAAAAAGGCTTTATTATAATATGGATGTCTGCCTAAGGACTGTTGTATATGTGGAACACCTCATACTAAAAAGAAAACAAAAAAACCCGGAGAAATAATGTTGAACTTTTGCATGCTCGCATGAATAAAAAACAATTAAGCATAAAATTAAGTATTAAGCAATATAGTACCCGAGCATATGCTCTATTGTGAATATATTCAATACAAACATTAAAATATAGATCACAATATATCTCAAGTGCTTTACTGTTTTTAATAAAATAAAATAAAACATTATTTTTAAAGTGTACACCTCAAAATCTATGAACTTCCGTTCAAGGCAGTTTTATAGTATCACTGAGATACTATATTATATTATATATTATATTATATATTATAATTCATTTTAGTTAGTTTCAGTAAATTTTCCGACCTGGTTGAGATTAGTTTGAATGAAAAAAAAGGGGAAAAGAAAGCAGAATATTCAAATAGAAAACTGGCTCATGTGTGACGCAGGTGACACAAAGACATGAGCTGTTTGTCAAAATTATATGCAAAATGGGGATAAATAATGAATGAATCATTAAACAATTGTTCAGCAAGCAAAAACTAATGCAAAGGTGCAGTAAGAAATATTTAAACGTGGTAGAAACCTGCCCTTCCTACAATTTAGAATTGAGGAATGAGAATAACAACAATAAAAATTACTCATCTTGGCTTGAAATCAATTATAGGAACGGCAAAGAGGTCACACATAAAACTACGACCAAAAAATAAAACTAAAATAATAAAAGAAGGTGTGGACAAATGTGAACATTTACAGCTATGTATTCAGTGGCGGAGCCAAGATATTTTCAATGGTGTGGCCAGGCAGGGGCCATCGACCAGTCTGGGGTGGCATAAAAAATGAGTTTGACTATAACTTACTGGGCTACGTCTCCCAAAAGCATTGTAGGCCTAAGCAGATCGTTAAACCATTGCCACCAATTGTCTCTGTGATCAACTTAGGTCACAATACATTTGAGAAACGCAGCCCTGGATAGTTTTAGTGCCTACAATTCACGAGTTCACACTTACAAATAATCAGAAAGAGTAAGAGATTGTGTGTATTTAGCGTTCTGTCAGGGGGAAGGGCTCCGATCTTGGAATATGGCCCGAGCCCAGAATACTAATTTTTCTAGGTTTTGACGCTGCTTTAATCATTTCCACATTTAACCAAGTTGTATTTACCCAGCTGTTCAGTGATTTTGTATATCTACTGTTCACCGGAGGCGCTGAGTTTCCCCAGCACCCGTGGGTTTTTGTAAAGCTTTTGTATGATTTGCGCCTGGCACTGATGCAAACTTTGCGTGCGCACCTGAAAAGTCTCCCGTGTGTTGGGGTCGTAAAGAGACGGTTCTACATCTAAATAAACTCAATTCTGGTCAAGATAAAAAAGACAGAAATGGTAATTGTGAGCAGGGTGGCCAAGCTTCGGTAAATGGTGGCCACGGGCCCCTAGCTCCGCCCCTGAATGAATTATATAACTGTATTTTTAAACAGGAAGTAAAAAGTGTCAGCTGATTCTGACCTTCCACTCAGAAGTCCATAGAGAGAGAACGCTGCTGGACAGGGTTACGTACCATCACGACATTGCGTCCACGGGCGAAAACATCATTGTAGCCGATTTCTTCCATCACACGTCTCTCCAGCCCCAGATCTTCATCTTCAAGTGCCTCGTGCAGACTCTGTGCGCTGTAAGCGTGTGAGCGCGGATCTTGCGTTAAAGGGTGCGAGCGCGAGCTGCTCCTGCGTCCATGGAAACTGCCCCAGCCTCTGGCCCCGACAACCGTACTCAGCTCCTCAGAGCCCTGCGAGAGATGATGCGCTCTGGTTGCCATAACAAAGGAGGCAGCGTTGCTCTGAGCTCCACAGTGATGCTCGTGGACGCAGCGGGACATGCTGGAGGACCGGCGGAGTTTCTGCAGACCCTCCAGCTCCTCCGACAGCTCGTCCGGCAGCTCAGCTTCCCGCATGGAGAACAGCTCATACTGAGGCGGCTCCAGCACCTCCTGCATCTCTGCAGTGCTGAATAAACCTTTACGGCTCAAAACCTGCAGGAGATAAATACATATTAGCAACGTCACATGTTGTTGCAAGTTAAACGTCCATGCACCAATAAATAAATAAATACTAGGGTTTTAATGCTTAACATCAGTGTAAAATGCCGTTTCGCGAACTATTCTACTTTAGTAATTTGATGTATTTCTGAGTGAAAAGGAAACTCTCGCCAAAATGCAACCTAGGGTCTTTTTGTTAATCTACCCGAGGCAAACTTTCGTTTAAAAGCATAATTAGAATGGAAACTTGCCTTTTGAATGGGAGTGCTTGGGGCACGACTATGATAGCATCAAAATCGCTATTTTTAAAACACTAAGAAGGCTCAACACAACATGAAACTTTGCTCGAAGTATCACCAGGGGCTCTTCACATGAACTCGAGCATTGAGTAAACTCTGAGCATTTTAGTAAACTCTGTGTACACAAACAATGTTCTCAGTGCTCGAGTTCATGTGTAGAGTATATCTACCAGGAATATCTACCACAATTATTTATTGACTTCATCATGGATTTATTAAATGAAAAACTTGTTAAACTGAAAAACTCAAATTATAAAGGTGATAAGTAATTTAAAAGTAAATATATATATATATGTGTGTGTGTGTGTGTGTGTGTGTGTGTGTGTGTGTGTGTGTGTGTGTGTGTGTGTGTGTGTGTGTGTGTGTGTGTGTGTGAGAATATATATATACTTCAGATGCAAAAGCCTCTAAGTGCCATCTGAAATTTCCTTCTATAATGATCATTTTTATCAAGCTTGTATGTTTATGTTCAGTTATTTCACTTTAATGGCAATGAAAATTACCTATTAATTGTCATTAAAGTGAAATTACTGAACTTAAACATACGAGCTTGAAAAAAATTCTAATTTTAGAAGAAAATTTCAGATGGCACTTAGAGGCTTTTGCACCTGAAGTCTTCATATATATATATAAAAAATTTGAAGATCATTGCAAAATGGAATTTGGCACAATGATCGTTTTACCTCCATTATCTTGTATTTTTTTAATAATGGAAGCCACAACCGTACGGATGATGTTTTCCATAAATCAACCCTTGCTATTGGTCAAACAAACAGAGCCAAAGTCACACCATTGGCTGAGTCAATATTGCAGTTGTTGCTAATGCTGAAATAAACAAAAGCACGAGTAATGTTTTGATAGCGCCACAGTGTTTACTTTTTTTCAGGGAAATCAACCTACAAATGGCTTATGTATATAAGAGGCTGATGAATAAAACATTTTTAAGAACATTTTTCACGTTGAAAATGTATATAACTTTAATGTGAATTTCTGACACCTAGGAGGCTGGTAATTTGTCATTCTAAATGGTGATTTCTCAATATGAATAGTCACCTTCTTTCTCGGCTGCTTCATCTGTATAAATACAGATATGATGAGAAGAAGAAAAACAACACCAGTGGCCAGTCCAATCACAGTGCAATGAGTTTTACTCATATGTTGGAAAAAACCTTTAGACTTCTTTTCTGAGAGAGATGGGACAATAAAGACAAAATAAAGCAGAAGAGGACAGGGTCATGAATGAGGAAAAATCATATTTTCCATCTAAATCAGAACAATGACAATAAAACTGAATTTATGAATCCTTATTACTGCTTTACATAACCAGGGCTCATGGCATTTTCTGCACTCCATAATAACCCTTAAACATATGACGTCCAATCCTTCATAGACTAATAATTCAGAATGCATAAATATCATGTGCTTTATATACTCAACATTCATTTAGTGGACATCAGTTCATTGAGGTCAAACCCCTGAAGGAGGGAATCTAGTTCTGTGAAATATCGACAAAAACATTGATTTGCTTGCAAAATTCTTAAGAAAGCTTTTGCATCTCATTAGCGACACTAGGCAAGGCAAGTTTATTTATATAGCACATTTCATGCACAATGGCAATTCAAAGTGCTTTACATAGAAGAAATTAAAATAATTAAAAGAAATAAGAATAATTAAAACAGTTTAGAAAAATAAAATAAAATACTGTACAGTACAAACAGTCGGACGAACAGCGGCTCAGTGCTCATTCAGTAAATGCATAGTTAAACAGATGTGTTTTGAGTCTGGATTTGAATGTGACTACTGTAGGAGCACAGGTTGGAAAACGGTCATGTGAAAGCACATTTTTACCTTTGCAATTGTTCTCATCCCAGGGAAACACACAGTTCTGAACACCATTACAGACCAGAGTATTGTTGATGCACATGTTGCTGTGACAGAAAAATGCGTTGGCCGAACACGGAGCTGCAAAACAGAGTTTTTAAAGGATTAGATCACCTCAAAATGAAGATTTCCTGATAATTTACTTAAAATTTTTTTTTATAGAGAATGACCGATCGTTTCGCTTGATAAGACCCTATTGCTCAGCTGGGATCGTGCAGAGCCCTTTGAAGCACTTCAGAGCCCTCTGAAACTGCATTGATTTGGACTTAAACAATTTGGTTACCGTTGATGTCCATTGTGTGGAGAAAAATCCTGAATGTTTTCCTCAAAAAACGTAATTTCTTTCCACTGAAGAAAGAAAGACATGAACATCTTGGATGGCATTGGGGTGAGTAAATTATCAGGAAATCTTCATTTTGAGGTGAACTAATCCTAAACTAGACAAACATGCAATGCCCATAATATCCACACGGTGGACCTCTTACACCACATGTTTGAAATCTAGTACCAATGGTTAGTTATTGTGTCCTGCAAAACTACTGAAGCACAATATTCTGCCAGATTTTTGGTTAAAAATGGTTTTTGTGTGCTTTTTATAGTTATAATGTATTCCTAGACAAAGGATTGAAGATAAAGGACAATTTTACCCAAAAAGTTATTAAAATCTATAAAAATTAGATTAAAAAAAATCTCCTTTTGCATTCAATGGAAAAATAACAGTATATGTGTATAGAACGACATGAGGGTAAGTAATAACAGAATTTTCCTTTTTTTGGTGAACTATAAATTTTATAAAATTGCAGAAAGTAAAAAGGTTCGTGAATGCTTACGTTCAGCAAAGACCGTAAAGAGCATACGGAACCGACTCAGTTTGCTGTTCTCGTCGGCCCACATTCGAACAACACCCACAGGATTATCAAGTGTGACGTCATTGGCAACAGTGCTGCAGAACTTGGCCTTTAGGTCTTCAATGGCATTACTGCCTTCATAGATCGCAACAAAGTTTTTCTTACACTCATTTGAGTTCTCCAGCTGATACTCCAGAAAGCGGAGATAGATCTGTGTGTGAAATAGAGACACAAACAGAGACAGGTAATGCTACTGTAAGTATAATGGTACACACAGGGCTCTACAGTGCGAACAAAATTACAGCATGCAACAGTGAAAATATATTTGGTTGCACCGGTGCGAATGACCCGATCAAAGCTAATGTACAACAAGTGTATAATCAAATACAAATTAAAACTACAACTGCCAAAATGCATCCAGACTGCACAACAGTTCAGTTTCACACTGTGATTGACTGCTTTAAATGCCTTAAAGTGCGAGATAGTTTTGTGCGAGGAACTACACAGAGGTGCAGCAGGTTAACATGCATGATTTCAGCACGGTTGCAAATGTGATATTGATTTATCTAATTGTGATTTGTAATATTGATTTGTGATATTGATGAATAACCAAGAAGGTAATATTAAGTGACTTACATTTTAGGCACCATATTATGAAGGTAAAAGAGTAGCAAAACTCGAGAGCACGTAGATGTGAATTTGAGAACTTGTACGTTCATACTTGTACGTGAACATTTACACTTACAGCTCCAATGTGAAAACCTGTAAAAAAAAAAATCTGAAGTTGAATGTTAAAATTTGCACTCGCTGACAATAGTCACAAACCTGTATTCTGAATTTGAAGCTGCAGACAAGTAGTCACAAATGTGTAAAATGACATTCTCAGAAATACAATGACAGACACAAACTTGTAATATACATTTAATATTACATTCACATTCGCAGTACAACCTCAATTATGCACTTGCAACTTCTCAAATCTGTCACTTCAATTTCATATTTCGCGCCTTGACTTTTTCTACTCTTTTTGCGATATATTAGGTGCAAAACTAACTTGTGCAATTGAAACTCAGTGGCGGCGAGAGAGAAAGGGGGGCGGGAGCGGGGGTGTTCAAATGAGCCGTTTTATTGGTTGACGCCTAGCCAATGAAATAGGACTTCTATTGTACACGATGATGTCACGAAACCCACGTCCTCTGGGACGATCTGAAACGCTAACATGGCTTAATGCATTAGACTGATATTAAAAGAAATAACTGATATTATCAAATTCAGTAAACACCATACTAATAATGCATACTACAGAAAAGCAGATGCCATTTTTATTTTAAAGGTTTTCACATTGGAGCTGTGAGTGCAAATGTTTGTGTACAAGTATGAATATTTATTGTACAGGTTCTCAAATTCACATCTACGTGCTCTCGAGTTTTTGTTACTCTTTTACCTTCATACAATATTGTCTGGTTTTGCTCTATTTCATCAACAAAAATAGTTCCAAACAAAGTCGCAGCTGAGCCGCTGCGCATATTCGAGAAAAGACACAGCGAGGTTTTGTTGAGGAATGAATCTCTTTGATTTGGGTGAATGAAAGATTCAGTGACCCATTCACAAATGCTGTGTCTCAATTCAGAGGCTGCATCCTCCGAAGGCTGCATTCGAACCACGTCACCACAGTGCGATGAAGGCTGTCCCAATTCGAAGGCTCCTTCAAATGCGTCCTTCGTTTCCTATGAAATTAAGGATAAAACAGATGGACCATTCGCGGCCTCACGTAAACTGCTCTAGAGCAGTGGAGACGTGTTCTCTGGAGTGATGAATCACGCTTCTGTCTGGCAATCCAATGAACGAGTCTGGGTTTGCCGGTTGGCAGGAGAATGGTACTTGCCTGACTGCATTGTGCCAAGTGTAAAGTTTGATGGAGGGGGGATTATGGTGTAGGGTTGTTTTTCAGGGGTTGGACTTGGCTCCTTGAAAGGAACTCTTAATGCTTCAGCATACAAAGACATTTTGGACAATTTTATGCTCCCAACTGTGTGGGAACAGTTTAGGGATGGCCCCTTCCTGTTCCAACATGACTGCGCACCAGTGCTCAAAGCAAGGTCCATAAAGACATGGATGAGCGAGTCTGGTGTGGAGGAACTTGACTGGCCTGCACAGAGTCCTGACCTCAACCCGATAGAACACCTTTGGGATGAATTAGAGCGGAGACTGTAAGGTTACTTTCACTCATCAACAGCAGCTGTCACAGTTGCTAGGCGACAATAACAGTCCTCCGTAGGCTAGCTAGACCGTCTCATTTAACAACGTTCAGTCCGACCTTCGTGCCCTCGAAGGCTTGGCCTTTGAAGTCCAAGTCCTTTGAAGGATGCAGAATTTGAATTGGGACACAGCCAAAGTTCCTGAAAGAATCAGCTGTTTCGAATGAATCTATTGAATGAATGATTCAGTAACAAAGACAGTGACTTGTTGCCACCTACTGGTGGGTTTAGTACCATTTTTAAATTATCATTTCAATTATTTTAATCATTAAATATTTCTATATTCAAAACTTTACATTTTAGATTGAAATAAATATAAATTGAAGAATTTGACATAAAATAAGGTTAGAAGAAAATGCCTCCTACAAAGGTTAAAAAAACATCCCTGGAAATAAATTTAAGGAGGCAAATATTCCCCTGTAAAAGTTGATCAGAAAGTGCACCTTAATTTTTGACTGTGCTCCTAATATTTTTTTTTTAATTAGGGAGCTCAAGTACTCCTAAAAATAAAAGTAAGTGTAGAGCCCTGGCATATACAGTTTTATTATAATGCTCTATGACATTCTTTTTTATGCTAATTCTGTGGAAAATATTTTATATAAAGACTTTGAACTACATAATTGCTCATTCTTCCAGGCAACCTATTTCCTAGCTGTACTAGTTTCATGGTCACTATCCTCTCACATAATAAAATAATTTCAGTATTTAATGTCCATTTATTTATTTATTTGGTATAAAGTTGTGTAAGAAGCAGGATGGCATACATTTTCATAAAATTAACCCCATCCATGGTGATGCAAAACCATCTACTTGATCTCAGTGACTGTACATGATTCCCTTACTATAATCCATGTGAGAGGAACAGATGTTTACCCATGGCTCCATTACTAACCTTAGACATCGGTGGAGCTCGTATGGTCCAAATACAATCCAATGCTTCTCCTGATTTCACCTTGTTTTCCTCGTCAACTTGACTAGATTTGATTATACCATCTGATCCAGACATTTCAAACTGACAGTCTGAGGGGAAGAGACAACAGTAAAGATAAAGACAATTAAATGAACATTATAGCATTCAAATATTATAACATTATAGCTTGAGAAAGAAACCCGAGAGTCTGCAGACAGCAGCTGGGAAAAGTAATACTAATAAATTCTGGGGCACTGAAATATTTAGGAGTTTACATAACTGATGCACCAAAGATGGAATTTACATTTATATTTGTTGGGCTCGGTAACCATCGCAACTGAAAAAGAGAACACATAAAGTGGTATTCTGATGGATAGCAAAACCTTCAAAAAAAAATCTAGCACTAAGAAAAAGTCTGTTTCTGCAGAACATGCCAGGTCAGGTTTAGTTGTTTATTTAAAATATTTAAATTATTGGTGCACAAAAAAAAAAATATATATATATATATATATATATATATATATATATATAACTGCACAATTTCCAACCATAAACTTTCATGATAAATGTAAAGATTCTTAAACAGATTTGACATATGAAGTCGGTTTGCAGAAGCTTTTATCCAAATCAATAAATGGGACAAACCCCCTGGAATAACCACCTACCAACCCATGCTCCATATATAAGTGTTATCCGTTTACCTGGAATGGGATTCAAGAGTCCTCCAACATGGAGATGGAAATCAGGATCTGGATGCAAGTGGGGTTTTTGGATAAAAAAAAAAATCAAGTGCAACAAAATGAATACAAAAGGAGCAGAGCAAAACGGCATTAGAGTAAATGATTCTAAGATCTAATTGCATGAAGAATTGCAAGATGCATTTACCTGCAGCATATGAATACTCCACCCTGAAACCCATGCCTTCCAGCTCCTCGTCACTTATAAATCTGATCCACATGAAGCGTCCAGAGGAGGTGACAATCCCTGGACTCTTCGCCCCGCAGAACCGATTAATCAACGGAGAGAAAACAAACGGCCCATCACGGATTTCAATGTTATCAAAGCGGCACTCGAAGGACGGCTCGATGTAGTAGATGTCATCGAAGGCGAGCTGGATTCTCTTCCGTGGATGGGCTGATGTAGACGAGAAAGAGGTTATGACTAACATGGGTAACTGTTGTGACTGAGAAACATACACTACTGTTCAAAAGTTTGGGGCCCGGTAAGATTTTTTTAATGTTTTTAAAAGAAGTCTCTTCTGCTCACCAATACTACATTTATTTGATCAAAAATACAGAACATTTTTTTAATATTGTAAAATATCAGCATCATTGCTTGAGTGTTCAGTGTCACATGATCCTCCAGTAATCATTCGAATATGCTGATTTGTTGCTCAAGAAGATTTTATTATTATCCATTTTAAAATCAGCAATGTAATTCCTTTTTTTAATTTTAATTTTTATTGTTTGATAATTAGATTTATAATTTATTTATATTTATTTGAAATAGAACTCTTTGGAAACATTATAAATGTCTTTACTGTAACTTTTGATCAATTTAATGCGTCTTTGCTGAATAAAATTCTATCAAATTAAAGAATTAATTTCTTTATAAAAAAAACTGGTGCATTATTATTACAAATTAGGTGCATGTTTTACCAAAACAACGAATAGGAAAGAATAAGTATGTCTGCTAGTGGAAGTGAGACTCATACCCTCCAGTATGTACACACACTCCTTGTTTGGTGGGTAGGTGTTGGGGTAGTTTGGGGAACTGAATGATCCTCCATTTGCGGTCTGGATCAAAGTTCCACAGTGGGCAGGTTTCTTATCCTCAACAGCCACATTCTGAGGCAAAGCTAACAGCACACACACACACACACACACACACACACACACACACACACATTCAGACAAGATGATCTACATTAAAGGTAATGGTTATTAAAGCAAAACAGATATAATTTTTATTTATTTATTATTAATTAATTTAAATCTCTCTCACACTGGAAATATAATAACATGTGGCTTAGCAGGCAAGTTCGTAATTCAAACTTACCTTGAGTTTTCTGTGCCAATGCAAAGCCCTCCTCTATCAGGATAAGCAGAACCAGGGCTGCAAGAAAACATTTTAATTTTTTTATTATTACAATTTAAAATAGCTGTTTTCTATTTGAGGATATTTTCAAATGTCATTTATTCCTGTGACGTAAAGCTGAATTTTCAGCATCATTACTCCAGTCTTCAGTGTCACATGATCCTTCAGAAATAATTCTAATATGCTGATTTGCTGCTCAAGAAACAGTTATGTTTGAAACAGTTGTGCTGATTAATATTTTTTTTCCAGGACTCTTGTCTAGAAAGATCTAAAGAACAGCATTTATTTACATTTTTAAAAAGCCTTTTATCTTTTGAAACATTATAAATGTCTTTACTGAGCAATACTGTGTAAAAGGTGGATGTTATATTGTGTCATGTTAATTAAGTTTAAAATAAAAAATCTAAATGCTCCCTAACTCATGATATACATCCACAGGTTCAGAGTTTCCAATTTACATGGTGTATTAAAAAGAAAATGACACCTGCCCAGGATTTGAACCCAGACGTTTTACGATCATAGCTCTATAGCTTGATGTCATTGATTATGCTGAACAACAAAGGTTTTTAAATATAGGCTACTGTAGCACGTGTTAGGCAGGGTTGTGTTTAGGTCATTGCATGTGATTTTCATGACATGAGAGGTTGAGAGTTAGAATTCAAATTCTAATATTATCAAACCGATTTCTGCAATTTCATAAGACGTGATGGGAAGTTTTACAATGAGATAAACCAATTGCTAATATTTGCTCATGTTTCGACCAAAATAATGGAGTACTATGTAGATTTCTAAACTATAACTTGTAGCAGACAACTGCCATTTACAGTATAAATGACTAATTATGTCATACTGTTCATGCATTTGTAAAGTGTGGTTTCACTGAGGGTTTGTAGAAGCTGTAAATGATGTTATGACCTGGATGAATGAAAACCATCTCAAATTCCATTAACAAAAATACTATGGTACTACTATGGTTCCATTGGAATGCTATGGTATTCTTTTAAGTATTTTGGAGTACCAAGCGTTGTAAAAATTTCAACCCCTTACAACTGAAATTTGAAGTTTAAATGCTGCATTGAGTTTTAAATGGCACAGTATAATTGACGATTTTGGCTAGTTAAATGAAGAGAGACAAAGATGCTATTAAGTCAGTTATGAAAACATTTTACAGTGAGGCAAATTAATATGGTGAATATCATTCAGCACAACGGTATAGCCAGTGATTATATCAGATGGCTTCTGATATAATCACTTTACTATGGTAATACCACAATAGGCTATTGCAAATTTAGCCTACATTATATTTACAATTCTCAAAACACGTTTGACACTTACAAAAACACGTTAACAGATTTAGACAGGCAAAAATAGCATTCAACTACAACAAACTCACCTTCATGCATTTCCACTTTCACTGAACACTTTTGCTCTCGTGAGATTTGCTGTCTACATTTTCAACGACATGAAGTTAAGACTGTCGCAATACAGTTCAGCAACAGATTTCATGAATAAAGAAGCATCATCGTCCTAGAATAAATTCGAAAAAATCCATTGAAAGCACTCAAATGAAACGGTATACGGCTAGGCGTTTGCAGAAACTCTTGAGCGCTGTGCTTCTGAGCAGCGAGATTTCACATTGTGACACTGACAGAGAGAGAGAGAGAGAGAGAGAGAGAGAGAGAGAGAGAGAGAGATGGGGGGGGCTTGGCTCATGAATATTAATTAATTTCATCATGAACTACACAGTTTGTATTAACTACGTGTTGATATATCATTTTATGTTATGTATAATACGACATTAATATAGCCTACTATTATTTTTATTATATTTATATTGTAGATATTTATATATGTAAATATGATTATAATATTTAAATATTAGAAACATATATAATGCGAAATAAACAATGAGATATTAAATCATATGAATATGAGACTATAAATTATGAATAATTATACTCTGTCATGACCATGCCAGCAGCATCCGAACTGCAGGCACTCAATCAGGACTGAGGTCAGAACTACCATATTTTAGTACGGTAGGCCTACTAATATTTTGTGCAACATTGCGTCCTTGCACAAAATTTGGAGGCGGCACAGAGCCACAGAGCAGTCTTAACACAGCTGTGTAAAGGTGAAATCCTGGTCCAGGGGACCCAACAACACCTCACATTATGGGGGTCTCCCTGGACACACATTTCAGGTCTTGTCAATCAGTTGTGTTAGATTAGAAGGCATCTAAAATGTACAGTATTCCAGGACCAGGATTGAGAACCACAGCTCTAGGAAGATTACAAAGAAGCATCCACATGACCTAAGTAATATTCACAAGCTAAGTCTTGATAGTAGGATTCGTAATATTGCAGATGGGGTCCACACAGCTGTTAAAGACAAGGGATTTGAGACTTAACACTGGTCTCTCAGAAGGGTCTGTCCCACCCATGCACGCCTGGTAAGCAGTATGGGGACTGTACTGATGATGCATGTTGCAGAAGCTGATTACATGGTTGCTGTAAGGAAGGATATTCTAATAACATCGGCCTTTCTATGTGTGATCACATAATGCATTGACTGTCAAGGCTTGTTGCACACTATAGCTTTAATCACCTTTAATCTTGGCAAGCATCACTAGTATTATTGCTCATAGAGCCTTGACCCTCAGTATTAAACTTTGTATGTTGTCCCACACTGTTTGTGGTGCAAATATGAATTATGCGACTCTAAGCGATCAGATTTATGATTCAGAATATTATAGACTTGGAGGGAGCTGGAGATAATCTTGCAGCCAACAAACCTGGCAAATTATTTCTCATAATTGTATATTGAAATATGCATAATTATTTTCATCCTGTGCATGTTAAACCCATATTCAATTAACAGCCCAGATTTTTAACGTCTATGCTACAGGTTTCAAAAGTAATCAAGTGGTTATCAAGGCCTCTTGAATGAAGCTCTAGACCGGTTAAATTATCATTTTCACTGCTTAAATGATCACAGAACAGTTATTTTCTATTCATGGCCCAACAAGACCATGCCTGCTGACAACTAACATAAAAAGGGCTTTCATAAATAACTTAAGCTGCAGTGATGTATGATGGCACTCATTTGCAATTCAAATGAAGTTCAAACTCCCTTTCATCTCTTACTGAGGAGATGAGATTCTCACCTGAGAATAGAGATTCTGCCACATTCATTTGCAATGGCCTAGATAATGCAATGAAGCCACTCTTACTGTGGAGAAGTCAGCATGCAACCAATGGGTGTCCACATTCATGTGATGCACATCTAGGCCACGTGTTACTTAAGAGAACAATGCACTGATGGATGCCTGAATGGTTGCAGGATGTTTTTCTTAACAGGTAAAAAGATGAATGCAAAATGATTTATTTTAGCTGCTACAATCACAGCAGGTTTGTTTCTGTAGGCAGAAAACTGAAACACAAAGACAACATTGTGCCATAAGGAGAAAACAAATGTTTATTTAATCCTGTTTTCATGTTTTATTTATGAATGTAGAATATTATTCCAAAAATGTGTCTTCCGAACTTTTATCTATGGAAGAGCCACTTTGAAATAAAGCGTTTTGGAAATGTATCAGGTAAAATGATTTGTGAAAATCACATTGATTAACATATCTTATTTATATATCATATTTAGCTTTTTTAAAAGAACCAAAACAAAACAATCGCACAATGTTTTCTAGTTACTGTTTGAGCAAAATGTAACAAAAAAGTCTTTAACAGTGTGCAATGTGATCATTCCTGTGATGCTGTTAAAAAAAAACTTAATCCGAGGATGCAATGAAATAATTTTTATATTGGATTCAAAATAAAACTCAAAAAGTTCAAAAAGAGCATCAGTGATGGCATTATTTTTGCAGCTTCTAAGTTCATGACTTGTATCTGTCAGATCTAAGTCAATCTTGCTGTCGCGTCTGGTTGAGTGTTGAAGGATTAGGAAAAGAGTCAAATCTTTTTGTTAATCTGGTGCTTTGTGGAGAGAGAGGGGGAGAAATTGCTAGTCGGTTTCCTGTCAGCTAACTTAATTTCAAGGAAATAAAAAACAAAATGAAGGAATGTACTATCTATGCAAACCAGTGAACCCAGACATGTAAACCATTTTACTTATTTTATTTTATTTTATTTTATTTTATTTTATTTTATTTTATTTTATTTTATTTTATTTTATTTTATTTTATTTTATTTTATTTTATTTTATTTTATTTTATTTTATTTTATTTTATCATTATTTTAATCATTGTATATATTAAATGTTTCAATTAAATAAGCACTCATTTTATATAAATATGTGTATGTATATATCTACTGCAAAGCTATAAGCTATATGTTGCCTTTGGCTTGCTCAGTTGGGGAAATTTTGGGGATATTTAATTTAATTTTATCAATCAATAAATTCCTCTTGAAACAAACTTTGTTGTATTATTTTAATTTAATACTGTGAAGCTGCTTTGATACAATCTGTATTGTGAAAAGCGCTATACAAATAAACTTGACTTGACTTGACTATAACTGAATTTTGAGAGTGGAAGAAAGCCAAGTAACTTAATCCAAAAACACTTACGACAGCCATATACAGTATGGCTATATGCACTTTTTTGATTTATGGGAACTTTCCATATACTGATGTTTATACTGAACAAACTGTATGTTTTATACCCCTAAACACAACCCTCACAGAAAAAAACTGACTGGTATCTTTGTGGTCCCCACAATGTAGGATTTACCGGATTTACCAGGATCACACACACACACACACACGCACACACACATGCCCACACACACGCAATGTATACGATCTTATTCATTTTCTGGGTTCATCAGCAGGGCAGTAAGGGTTTTGCATCCTTCAGATTCATCAAAACCATCTGATCCTATTGTCATCTAACACACACACAATAAATATGTAGTCCTAAGATAATGCACAACCACGATATCAACTCCTATCAGAATCAGTTACACTATAAGCTTCATATAAGATGCTTAATATTAACTTTCAATTTATATATTCTTTCAAACCTACAGCAGAACCGCATAGAATACATGGTATGCAGTTAAACCAGTATAGCCATATGTGTGGTTTGAGGGGTTAAGTCCAGGAAACATTCTGGATTAGAATATGCCATGTGACAGAGCACACAATCAGACTGATTCCAAGATGACATCAAAGATATAAGTGATTTTCTTCAGATATTTCAAAGGGTGTGTGACGTTAACCGTGGCTTTAGTAATGTTCTCAGAAAGAGACGTTCTTCTGTCTGCCATTCTTTACAATTGTATCAATTCTTATTGTCATATATCATCTAATTATCTAAATTTGTTAATGACAAATTTTTTTTTTAAATAAACCTTCAGCAAAGCAGCTTTACAGGCATGATTTACAATATTGCCAAGGTAGTCTAACACATAATTTAAATCAAATTACATAAAAAATGTAAATCTTATATTATTATATTTTAGGTTATTTAATTTAAACTATAGGTACAGTTTAGCAATATTGTAAATGGCCGTATAGTGGAGAAGATCTGTCTATCCAGAGAAGTAAGATTTCACCGAAAGAAAGAAATGAAGGCAGCTGGCCTATCTCTGTGAGAACATGGGGAGGGAAATGGAGAGAGTCTTTCTGACTGAGGTCCTGATGTCAAGCAATCTGAGACTTCAGCAAATCTCTCAACATCCCTCAGACTAAAAATAACCACAAAATACATTAAAGCCACCAGCAACCCACTCACACCAAAGAGGTCAGATACGCATACTGATCTTCACTGCCTGACATCAAGTTAAAAAAAACAGAAATCTGTTTTAATGAACTTTGTATTTACACTTGTAACTTTTCTCTTACTAGTCTAACTAACCTGAAAACTAAAATTCCAAAAACTTTTAATTCATATTCTTATACGGCGGACCAAATCTGTTAGATGTTTAAGTTTATAATCTTTGTTGCAGAGATGTCTGAAATGTGACCTTGGAAACACAATGATCTCTGAAACAGAAATCAAATGTAAAATCAGAGTCTGTTATAAAATCTCATGAGTTACATCATCATTACATATATGTTATGTGACACAATGGAGAAAACCCAAAGCATTACTATTGAGAAAACCCAACCCATTATTATTACATATGCTCTGACTGAATGACTATGAAATGTTATATGTGGACAGTTATATTTGATTCTGATGCTTTTAAAGGTTTTTTTTTTTTTTTTTTGCTTCATTAAAACTGTCCAGAAATGCGCATTGTTTGTGTGTTTGTCTGATTTTTGAGAAGAAAATCTGTAATTTCCTTCTCAACAGAGGGATTGTGTATCTAAGTGGTGAGATGACAATTTCAGAACAGCAAAACAGGAATCTAAATCTGGAAAACATAAGCACACTAGTCTAACTTTGCTACTGTCTTTCCTCCGTAACACGTTTCTAATCATCCCTTACTTTCTGTGCCAAAAGCTCCTTCCAAAAAGAAAAAGGACGAAAAAGCATGAAAATGCCGTGATAGACAGAGAGAGGAATTGAAATGAAGGGATTGAGAGTCTTAAGAGTGATAAGAGCTTCATCTCTCTGTCTCACACTCATTACACAAGCCGATTCTCACAGCTCTGCAATTACGACTTCAGCTGTACAATTACTGCTTACAGCAACAACACCTGCTATCATCTGCAGCAAAACAACAACAACAACAAATAGACAAAAACAAGAGAGATATAAAGAGATGGAGATGACATGTGGTACCCAGACTATTAAAAGGGAAGATATAAACCGTTTTTACGTAAACATTTTAAATGAAGCACTGGTTCAAATCAAAAAGGAAAAATGTTGAGGCAAACAGAAAATAGCAAACAATGAAAAGAGGACTAAATGCTTCATTTGTATGGTTACATCAGAAATTAGGTAAACTCTGTCTCCATCTTGTGGACTATTTTATAGTATTTGCCAAAAGTGATATATATATGTGACCCTGGACCACAAAACCAGTCACAGGGGTCCATTTTCTGAAATTGAGATTTATACATCATCTGAAAGCTGAATAAATAAGCTTTCCATTGCTGTATGGTTTGTTAGGATAGGACAATATTTAGCCAAGATACAACCATTTGAAAATCTGGAATCTGAGGGTGCAAACAAATCGTAACATTGAGAACATCGCCTTCAAAGTTGTCCATTTATGTTCGTGGTTGTGCTGCATTCACTCACAAAAATAAATGTTTTATACATTTATGGTAGGAAATTTACAAAACATCTTCATGGAACATGATCTTTACTTAATATCCTAATGATCTTTGGCATAAAAGAAAAATCGATAATGTTGCCCCATACAATGTATTGTTGGCTTTTGCCACAAATATACCCGTGCTACTTGTGACTGGTTTTGTGGTCCAGGGTCACATATACATATATATATATATATATATATATATATATATATATATATATATATATATATATATATATATATATATATATATATATATATATATATATATATATATTTTTATAACCATACAAGATCAGTTACAGCTGGTTTTATTTTACTATGCAAAAAAACAAAAAAACAAAACAAAAAAAAAACATACATTGACCATTGACCACAACAACAACAAACAGTTATTATTGCTAATAATATTTTAAATGAATAATTTTGTACTCTCTTGTTTTTGCATGTGTTAAAATGCATAATTTCATTGTGTTACAGCCTGGGTAAAACGTATGTCTGCACAATTTGGCATGTTTCATTGCGTTATCACAATTAAAACATCACTTTTGGCCGCTACTAAGCTATAATATGAATTAGGCCTATTTTAAATGTTAGGGGTAAAAACTTGAATTCACAAATTTCTGACCCTGACATTGATTATTTACAGCAACAGGATGATGCATGCAGATGTTCCTGAAATAATTTTGGATTCAAATTTGGATCAATTGTAGGCCTATTTGTTGTTGTTGTGTGTGTAACAGTCTGAGTGAAAATATATGGCTCTAAATGCCTGTGATTTATTGAACCGTTTGTGGAGTCAAAGAGGCAGAAAATGACTCACTTTAATCAATAGTTCCACATTTTAAAAAGAAGTCCGTGACGTATTGGAGGGGGGGGGGGGGGGGGGGGGGGGTGTTGGTTGTCTGTGGGAGTGTCTGTGGGACGCAGAAATTTCCGACAACCCTGTTGAAAATGACGGAGGAGTCATTCAGGGTTAGCATGTCTGATTCATTTCACTGACTCGGTTCTTTTCCTTTGAACTGGTTCAAAACGGCTCTGATTCATCCCTCATGCGGATTGCGGAAGTTGCTTTCTTTTTATGCAAATATATAATACACACACACACACACACACACACACACACACACACACACACACACACACACACACACACACACACACACACACACACACATACATATATATATATATATATATATATATATTATAAGTCAAAGAATAATTTGCACACTGTATTTAACAGGGCCGTTAAATACAGTGTGCAAATTATTCTTTGACTTACATAAGCCGTCAACTTTTTATGTCAGGTAATTTTCATAGAAGGCACAGTGAATTACAAGCGCTTTGAGAATCGGCTCAATCGAATCATTAAAAAGAATCGGCTCAAAAAAAGTGATTCATTTGGAAACTGTACATCACCATCTTCGAGTTTTCCTCTTTGCACAGTCAGACTCACCATCCTTGATCCTGCATCTGCTCGCGTCTCCACTCATTCACCGGTCAAAAAAAGGTGGGTTTATACTGGTTTGACGATTCGCAACGCATGCATAGCTACTTTGCAATGTTTGCAACGTTTTAATATGTATGTGTAGTATGTTAAAGATAAAAAGTATCATGATTATCGGTACTCTCAATAGGACTCTGCTTTGTCCCTCTGTCCCAGCTCTGATGCCACGTCAGTGGTGAAAATTATAACGAGTTTGAACTCCACCGTGATATTTCAGGGTGTATTTTATTTTTAAAACTTCGTTTGACAGTGTAAGTTGTGTTTTAAACCTCTTTTCAAGAGTGTGGTCCCCAGATGAAACCCATGTTCAGAGCACTTCAGCAGCTGGAGGAAGGTGTGGCTGAGTTAGAATAATGAAGTCTCACTCTTAAATTTACTATTCTAAAATACGGTGATGGTTAGAATTCTGAGAAGCTTTTATTTAATGTCTCCAGCATACAAAATAAAAACAGCTCTTTTTTTTCCGCTTTTAAAATAGGAAGCGGTTCATATCCATCAGAACTTGTGGCTCTTTCCTACTTTCTAGCCAATTTAAAACCACAAGAGAACATGATGTTCTGATGTCTAAATCTTGTTAACCCATGCTGGTCCCCAATTTTAGCATTATAGTTCAAGACTTCTATCCTACTGTTTTTAAATAGTTGTTGTATGCTATGAAAGTAACAAAAATGTTCATATGTAATGCACAAGTTTCAACGAGTAGATATGATACTTCTTAATCTTAGTAATTCAGTTGATTTTGATGTGCATTAATAATTCCACTGGTTGATGCTTAACAAAGGTATGCAAAACACCCTGACCCCATAATACGTAGTGTTTTAACATGTCATCCAAATTTTGACCGACCATTCTTAATTTAGTTGGAAAGACATTTTTTTATTTTTTTATCATGTAATTCATTTATCATGTTATTCCAGCTTAAAGCCACTTCCTGTGGCCCATTTGTTCGAGCTCTTTTCAAAAGATTGTTGATTAATACTAATCACTTCCAAAACTGGTGTTGGAATCTTTCCAGTCTATTTTGCGGTGCGAGAGACCATCATAAAAATAATTGTTTGTGTGAGCTTGCTTTAATAACAGTGATGTATTCCTCTATTGCAAAGGGGGCAGAATGGGAGCGAAGCTCAGTCGGAAGAAGAGTGAAGTAGGGATAGGAGCTGAGACAACAGCTCCAGCTGTAGAGGAGTCTACAACACCAGAGGACTCCACTGTGACTGAGAAGGCAGAGCAGAAGTGTGAGGTTCCAGAGGAGGGCAAGCCTGCCTCTTCAACCAGTGTTCTGCAGACCATTACACAAGCTGTTGAAGAAACGGTCGATGCAGTCACTGAACAGATTTCTGCACCGGTGGAAGATGTTGTAAACAAAGGTATTGAAGCAGTGGAGTCCGCATTGGCATCCGTCAGTCTGATTGGGAAGGAACCTGCCGCTCCAGAGCAGAAGTCTGAACCTGTAGCTGATGATGCTTCTGATGTTCTTCAAGAACCCAGTCTCTTGGATGACCTGCTGAAATCTCCAATCTCTGAAGCCCTCATTACTGGAGTCACAATGGCAAGTGAAGCCATAACCAGCGAGATGATGGAAGACAAAATTAGTAGTCCTGCACCAGCTGAGAACAAGGATTTGTTGGAATGTCTGGATAAGGTGGAGACGCCCTCATTGGACCTCCTGGATTGTAAACTGACCCATGAATCCACAATCCCTAACTCGGATCCTTCATTCACTTTGGAAGACATGGGACAGAACGCAGTTGACAATGTCAACATTATATAAATCACTACACTCACCTCTAGAAAACAGTAGCAGCTGGATGGTCATTAGGTGCAACAATATTCAATAAATTAATGAACAATTAAATGTATTTTTGAAGGGTTATAGACAAACTATAAAGTCAATTCTTAAATTCTGAATTTTGCAAAACCCTGTCATGAAAAAGTTGAAAGTAAGAGACCTCTAAATAAGGAAACAAGCCGCCTCAGATGTCTAACGAACATCACTAATGTTACGCCTACCAATTCATTGACATGCAGCAAACCAGCCATCTGATTTTTTTTTTCTTCTATTTTCTTCCAAGCTCTTGGCAATTGTGTATGAAACGTGCAGCCAATATCCCATAGAAGAGGAAAAGAATGTACATTAAACAATGATTGTAGTTAAGGAAAATAAAGACTGTAACACATTACAAAAACTTTCTTTCATTGATCTGTATTTTATACTAGAAATACATTTAATCAAATTTGTGGTATGTATTCATCTCTTCAAACATCTGAACAAAACATCAAGATGAGTGCAGTCTGTGAAAATAAATTGACAACATTACCACAGGGCTGTAATGTGTTAGAAATAATTTGGAGTACAGACCAAACTCTACATAGTAATGTATGAACTATCCCAAAACACAGGAGTTTCCCGGGAAGTTTCTGGGAAGATAACATCCACTATCTCTCTTTTACACACATCTTAAGTTTTCTCAGAGAAGCTTCTGGGGAGAGGGGCAACATTCTTTCCAGAGTCTCATGGGACTGTTTTTTTTTTTTTTTGAGGTTAACTTTCTGGCTCTTGTCCTAAGAAACTTTGGATTTATATAAATAAACATCCTTCCACTGAGTTTTCTGTATTTAGTGTGTAACAAAGTTTTTAATGAAATATTAAGCTGCTTTCGCTTGCTGGAATCTCAAGGAAATGCCATGCCTCATTATCCTTGTATAACAGAGCTTTGTGTACTTCAGCCATAAGAGGAACGAATACAGATGACATGGACACTGTGGAATCAACAGTTGCACAATGGAAACTTTATACAAATATGCGCCTACCATGCAAATCAAGTGGATTTGACTGAAAACAAATAAACAGGTAACTGTTACCTTAAGGGAAAATACAACTTCTAACACATCACCTATATAGCAAAATAAGGGCAATTCAAAAACAAAAACATCCAATATATTACTCTATTAAATAAGACAGAACATAAATATTGAAAAATCGTTAGATAGAAAAATAGAACTAGAATAGTTAAATAGAATAAATCTGCAAATAAACAGGTAACTGTTACCTTCAGGGAAAATACAACTTTTTCCATTTCTCTTTAGTACAAACAATGTTATTTTCTAACACATCACCTATAAAGCAAAATAAGGGCAATTCTAAACAATTCAAAAACAAAAACATCCAATATATTAGTCTATTAAATAAGACAGAACATAAATAGTGAAAAATCGTTCTAGATTAGATGGCAGACAATTAGTCCATTTTGAGATTATCTGGTGATGTTTTTATCCATCTCCTGCACCAGACAGGTCTACACCCTGTGCTTTGGCTTTCTGTCAGTAAGAGAGAGAGAGAGAGAGAGAAAAAATTAGGATTCTGAAAGAGCATTACTGGGGAAATGAAACAGGAAGCAAGAATACGATATGTGCACTTCTTTTCACAATATAAAAGCTAGATAACTCCATAGCCCTAAAGGTAACAACACTGCAATAAATCTTCCATCTGATGTATTTAGCATATTTGTTTCACACAAGGTTATGTGAACGTTATGTGTACGTGCAATGTGTACCATTATGATTTTTTACAATGTGAAATTGAGCACTCCTCTCATTTCTCATTACTGTAATGTGAATCATCCTGTTGGAAGCATGGATATTTTTAATTAAAGTCATGCTAAAATGAATATAGTACAACAGATAATACAATATATTATTTACATTGTAGTTTTTTTGCATTACAGTATTAAGAATGAGGATTTTCTTTTGCATTGCACCAAAGAAAATGAGGAATGTCACAATGCAAAACACTGTCATCATCTTAAAAGTCTTCTTTATGCACAATATACCAATTTTTTCTTTTGATTTTGGGGTAAAATATTGAGTGAACGTTCTTGACTTTGTTAAATTTATATTGTAAGTTACCGTATTGAGAAAACATATCTTCACTATTGGTCATGTCATGCCTGCATGTGTTGGTACTTCTTGGCCAGGCCTACATTGGTGCGACTGGGATGGAAGGGATACTTCCAGAGGATGGAGTTCCAGGAGTGACCAAACCTTTCCACACCCATTTTGAGATAGCGCAACTCATCAGCAGACCAGTTCTGCCTCTCTCTGTGTCTGCCTGAAGACTAAACGAGAAAACAATTACAAATTATGGAATAAATGTGGACTGAAGATGATTATGCATATGAGTGCAAAAATATGAACATTGCCTGATAATACCGTAACTGCTTAGTAAATTAATCTTTGAATTGTTTCAGAGAAAGAGCAAGTTATTGCATTTTATATTTGCATTTTTTTTTATTCTGCTTAGAATATTATGACAACAATAAAACTGTACAATGCATGACTGGCTGAACATCTAAAACACCATAAGAATGTTCCAGGTTCAATGCAGGTTTAGTTAGTGTGAAATCATGGTATAATCCTTTCACCTAAAACTAACAGTACCATACATTTTTTGAGAGCCAGTATTCTGAGGTTTTCTTCTTATGTATGTGATGCATTTTCTTTTCCATGTCTGGGCCTGAGAGAAAACAAAAAGAGCATAATAATTCCTTGGAATTAAAGAACCAAAGCATTCAAAATGTGTCCATGCTGGCAACAGCAATACTAATGGTAGGACTTGCACAGGGCAGCAGGGAGGTGTATTGATCTTTAGAATGATTTAGTGGGCAGACTGTGAAACTGCACACACACACAGTACTGAACCCTGTACAGAACAAATACACACCGTTCTTTAGCAGGACTATGACAGGACTTTTTTCTTTCAGCATGAAAGAAATTCATTCCACCAACTCTTGAGAAGAACAAAACATGTGTGTATGTGCATGTATGGATGTGAACGTGTGCATTGGCAGACTGGAACACACTGATCTAAAGTGAAACAGTGTGTGAAAATCCTGTAAGTGCAACTGAGTGTGTGCTTGTGTCTGGTCATATCCTCAACCCTAATGACTTTGTTCTGGGGTACAAAACAGACTAGTCTCCATGGTAACAGCTCAATAACTAGAGCTCAGAACCCCCAGGGACCCATAATCTAGTTACCCATCTTACCTACACATATGCTCCAGCTATCTGTCTCTCTCTCTCTCTCTCTCTCTCTCTCACACACACACACACACAAACAAACACACTCCCAAAATGAAACAAATGCTTACACAATGTTCAGGATAATGCCGAAAGAGCTATTCTTTACTGTAATGTCAAAGTTTAATGCCAAGAAAAGGGACTGATCCAAACTATAGTCTCACATAGCCAGATCTATCTAGTCTCAGATATATTTTATAATCAAACTATCATAAAAGTGTCATTTTAATGACCTCATCTGTTGACATTATACCAGTGAATTGCAGAGCTGGTGCAAACGTATTCACATTGCGATGATCAGATCTTATCTGCTGCTTTCTCACCGTTGTTATTTTTGTTGTGTGTCTATTTTGCTATTGAGAGTGCTTAAAATATTTGCTTATTTGCGTGTAGCTTTCGCTTTTTAAAAATAAAATGTAAAATATCCATCAAGATCATCATAGAATCTCTAGTAGAGTTATTTTAGTTGACTGGATGCATATAAATAAAAAAGAAACATTTAATATAAAGAAACAGAAACACATCCAGCTGAAATAAACAAGGTTCTTTAGAATACGTGACTGATTGGTCAATTGGAGCATTGATTGGTAAAGTACTTTTGGATAATGGCCACTAAACTGTAATATTTTTTTATTTTTCATTGGGGTCCAGATCGCCCTATCCAGACTTGCGATAATGACTGGATGATGGTACATTACAATTTACTTGACAAATATCTCTAGAAAGTCTAGAGAGTAAGTTTTGAGGTTATGGGAAAGAAGCCACATAGGAACAACTGAACAGCACTCAGAGACCACAACTCGGCAATGGAATGAGTGAGACTGAGGGAAAAAGGAGGACACAAAGGAAAAAAACTGAGAGTAAAGTTGGAAAGACATTTCAGAAGCATAGACAAAAGTGGAAAGCACAGGAGAGTCTTGTGTTACAGAACAGCACCTTATTCAATATTATATAACCCAGTTCTTTACATACACACACATAATTTATCAAAAAATATATTTTTTGCAGATGTTTATAGTGACACAGACAAATACATCTACAGGAAAGGAGCACTTCTCTTACCATATGTTTCACACGGCCTTCTCAGTGGTGTGAGCCTAAAACCTGAAGAAAGAAACACAGAGAATTTCAAAGCAGAAAAGAAAACACAAAATGCATCTGTGTATAAAATATAAATAGATCCTCAGAATATGTATATAATTATAATTCCTAACATTTTGTCTGAACATACATTGTCGTTTTGAATGAAAGCATCTGCTACACTGATAAATGTAACTCATGAAGGTGTGTTTTGGTCTCCAGGCCTTGTTCTATCAAAGCTACTTCTAAACATTTGAGGTAGGTGCACATTCCTCCACAATCCCAAAGACATTGTGAAAGACTGTGTGGATGCCGTCTCTTACATCCGTCTGATGGTTGGTGACTCAGTCTCGGTTTTTCCCTCTTGCTCCTCTTATTATCCCCATTAGTGCATGTGCTGTGCTCTCTGTTTTTGCCGTGTGTGTTGATATGAGTGTGTGTTAAATTGTGGCTAGTCTTCTCTAACTGCTGGCTTCTCCTGAATCGATCCTCAGCCTCTTGTAGCACCAGGTGAAAGTCACACTGAAACCTGCAGCTACGCAACACGGCGCCAAATGAACGACTGTCCATCTCATTCATATGTTTCACACAACCTGGGAGATGGAAAAGGTGCATGCGTGTGCATGTGACAGCATGGATTAAATGAATATGTGAGAGAAAAAGAACAATGAGAGTACAAAAGAACCAGAAAGTGGGAGAATGTATTGCTTTTATTATCTAATGTGCTGTTCGTTTGCATTTATACAGACACACCTGCACAGCGTAGATTGCTGGGTTTAGTTGGAGAGGGCGGCTTCAGAAACCTGTTAATTTCTCTGTCTAACAGCTCAGAGCACAGAGACATCTCATCTAAAAACAGAACGCAGCACAAATTCATTATCTAAAACAGCAAATGAACAGCAAACAACTTGATTACTAAAATAAATCAGCAGGTTTTCTGTGATTTAGCACAAAGAGAGTGTGATGTTTTAAGAAAGATTTACCATCTGAGAGAGGTTGCGTGCACTGGTTTCTCTTCATGGGATCAGGATGTCTGAAAATATCTGGGCTGAAACCCAAGAAAAATAAAACGGAGAGAGAAATGTCACTCCCTCGAGGAGGAAAAATTTACTGACTCTGTCTTGAAAAGTCATTGACATGAAATTCTTTATGTGAATCTGGATTTAATGTGAACATTCTAATCATGAATAAAACAACTAGGAATGAGGAAAGCAAGAATAACTCATACTGTACTATCCGTACCACATTTTCCTCCATCAAAAAATCTATTTGTTTACATTTTCTGGCCACAAGTGTACAATATATTTTGTAAAAGATGTTGGTTTGAACTCTGTTCGCCAAATGATATGTAACGAAACAGTGTATGTATCAAGCAAAACAGTAATAGAAAAACTCAATAATTGATGTTTGTTTACCCCCGTGTATCTCTGCTGCCCCTTGTTGGCGTGCTGCAGTGCTGGAAACGTTTGTTGCCATCAAGCTCTGAGTCCAAATTCATCATCTTTAATCTCTTCGCCACTCTTTCAGACTTCATTTCCCACTCCATGTCTCTCTTTTTCACAACTCTCTCTCTCCTCGTCTCCTGGTTGTCACTCTTCTCAATATTCCTCTCATTCTCTCTCATTTGTTCATGCTCTCTTTCTTTGCTCTCTTCCCAGGTAGAGCCTTTGAAGTGAGTGACTTGGGCAGGACTCAAACACTCTTCAGAGCTGACACACTGCTGCTCACATACACAAACACACAATTTTATGTTGTTAAAACTGCTGATGCAGAATGCTCAATAATATTTACACATAACAACAAGTTGTATGTGTTTACATGTGATTCTCACCAGGCTCTCTTGGTCGTACGGTATTTCATTCGTGATTGGATGTTCAAGAGTTCCTGCAGGAGACTCACATACTCGATGATGAACTTTGACCTTTTGCATCACAGAGCCCTCCCACATTGCCTCATTACATTCCACAGATGAGGCCGACCTCTGCATGCTGTGCTGCTGGCTTTCAATGGCTCTTTCCCACAGTTTCACACCCATCTGAGAATCAAAATACAAAATTAGGCTTATGAAGTAAAGAGTAATAAGAATGATAGCACACTCTTCCTTTACCATGAAATGTAAGCATGCTCAAGTTAAAAATGTAAAAAGTAAAGGGCTCTGTGGACTCTGAAATGCTCTTAGTCACATTTTGTCTTTGGTGTCATAGCATGTTATCAAATCTGGTTAAAGCAATTTGGACAAAATAAGAAAAGAATGCTCTTGGAGGTGTTAAAGTTTATCTTTAAAGTAAAGGGTATCTTAACAGATGCATCATCTGTTAAAAGCACCAAAATCTCTGTCTCATCCACATTATAATATGACATTTACAGGTATGCACAATAGCCGTGAAAAAATATAAATTCACAAATACCTTTTTCTCTAGATGCTGTATTCTCTGGAGGATTTCTCCAGCTGAACGCAAGTGTCTCTCTTTTTCACTCTCCTGCAGATCCATACTGGACATGCCTGCGCCTAATGATTCAGCTGAGTGGGAAAGGGAAATAAATGTCCAATCCTCACGAGCCAAAGTTTAACAGAAGCAAGACATTAAAGAATTCAAGTTTTTAATGTTGTTTATATGTCTGTGTGGTGTTAGAAGGCAGAAGGTCTTACGCTGAGATGGCGAATGGGAACATGGTTAGTGTAATATTAGCAACACATTATTAGCTGTTTGATAACATAGTCAAGCCAAAGGCTAATCATATGAATTACCGTTATGTGTCCACTTTTATTCTAATTCTGAATGGATTATATGTATAGTCCAGAAAGCCCGAAAAGACAGCTCCCTCTATAATCACTAAAAAGCTGTCACTCATCTCAGTTTGCGATCTCACAAAGTTTCGTTAAATTCAATGAAGATGTCTACACTGCACAATGAATCTCTTATTTACATCGTGTCTACACTTCGCAAGTGTGCAGAACTGGGCACTGAACAAAAACTCTGGTGTTTTGACAGGTGAGTGGATTCTGACTAAATTAAACACCCCTGATTGGTCATTGCGTTCAAGAGATTACCAAACATGTCTGTGATTGGCTGCATTGTTCACCGCTGCAAAAACACACAGTAAATAAAAACATTTGACATTCTCCAGAGTGCAAACACAAATACGCACTGGAGCGTTCATCAAATCTGTTTTGTCAATATGATATTATTATTACAATGCTCTTGTGTTTGTTTGAGGGTGCTTAGCTCCCTCAAACACCCCCACAGAACCGGGCCAAATTCTTTTTTCTGACTCAGTTTCTGGTTCAAACATATATGGCTGAATTAAACCAATATTTCCACTTGCCATTGTGTATGTAACGGTCACCAGCTGGAGTGCCCTTGAAAGCCACCAGAGGGCACTCCACACCAGACTATCATGATTCACTCACAACTACACTTCCCATAATTCACTGCCCGGACTCATCATCCCTGATTATCGCATTCACCTGTGTCTCATTATATTGTTTAGTTCACCCTATATAAGCCTGGTTCACCTCATTATCATTGCGAAGTTTTGTATGTTGTTGCACTGCACTTCTGAGCATTTTCCCTGGTTTTCGGATTTCTTGCCTGTTCCCTGGATTACTCTCTCGCCTCTGACCCCTGCCTGTTTTGTTTGTTTGTTTGTTTGTTTGTTTGTTTGTTTGGACTGTCTACTTGTGTTTTGACCCTTTGCCTGTTTATTGGATTTCGTCTTTGGATTACCCCTTAATAAAGCTGCATTTGGATCCTCAACCTTCGTGTCTCGGAGCAGTTCGTGACAGTGTAAAAAACGATGCATCGCGATTCTCTCTCCAACGATTCTGGATCGATCCTGAGAGTTTCAGAATCGATTCTGAGCTTAGTTTTTAACCACAAACGCATGAAGACGCTGTGTATGCTTTAGGAACATCCGTATTCTGCTTGCTTTCATTTCCTCACACACACAAACACCACTTAAACCTTACATAAAATAATGGATAAATGGCTTTCATAAAGTTTGGAAAGGTTGTAGCAAATTACAAGAACATTCACAGGCTTCATTGCACAGGATATGCGCTGTGAGTAACTTGCACTTGCAGTGCGCGGTCTCACCCGCTGTTATTTTACTTACAAAAATGTATGTAAACACAATCAATTGTGTCTTACGGGATTTAACAGACAGGACAAAAACATCTTATATTTCAAAAGAGATCTGTGCATTAGTGTGAATGCAGCTTAATAGATATCCCGCTGTCTATGATGCCATCAGTAATAATCAAACAACAGTAAAGCTGAGAAAGAGGAAAATCCCTCACTTTTATTTTCAGGTGTGTTCATGAAGATTTATAAAAAAAAAAGTTTTTTTCACTACATATTTCTTTGTTCCCTGCATGCCAACTTCTGCATGCTACTACTAGTGATGGGTAGTTCATTTTAACTCATCTTTTACTGACTCTGGAATAACGAGTTGTCTCAGAGAGTGATTGGTTCATTTTGTGTTGACCGTGCTTGCGCAACATCCTTTCATTCCTGCATAGACTCTGTACAGGAAACAGAAATGATTAGTTCACCTCCCGAGTCCTCTGGTCCGAGTCGTTCGTTCTTTTGTCACGTGACATCCCCATAGGCTGAAGCTATAATGCAGTCTGTGCCGGAAACAAAAATAATAGGAGTGTTTGTCTTGAAGTGACGCTGTACAGACCAATCGGTGAATGATATCAAAGTACCACGAGCGCAGATGGCTCCATATGCTTTCGTATCGCTCTCATGGTACTTTGATGTCACACACCGATTGGTCTGTGCAGCGCCGCTTCCAGTCGAACACACCTGTTTAGTTTACCCTTCCGATTCTTCTGGTTTAAGTTGTTCGTTCTTTTGTCATGTGACGGCCGCATTCATTCTGTATTGCATACATTCATCAGTTATTATTTCCTAACCTTCCTTACAAACGAGCAGATAGTTAGGTTTTATTTTACTCTTACAATTACATGATGCATTTCTGGACACAAATTGATGACTTTTTTATTTCTTAAAATTTATAAATTTGTGAATTTCTGTCAAGATGGATCTATTCCATAAGTTGTTGGTTAATGCTTTAAACTTTATACGTATGAAGGGGAAAATCATGTTGATAAAGCAAGATACTTATTTCCATGGATTTACTTTTATCTTCTCTTCAGAAAAAAAAAATCATATAATACAAAAGGTATGGGGAAAATCCCATATTATTGACTTGACTATTGAACTCATTTTGGATCAGCTGTTGTTTTCCCTCTAATGATACATCCACTTGTTGTATGATTTATTTCCTTTGTAATGTGTAATTACTGAATTACAAATTGTTTATTATCCACATTATTCCTACACCCCATGACGCTTTGCACGAATTATGGGTGTAACTTCCGTTAAGCTGTAAACAATCAGTGAAAGACTAGCTCTATGGACGCAATAATATTATTTAAACTGTATACAATGACATTACATTATTCTACTCACCCTTCAATCATTGAACATTAAAAGTGTAAAAGCATCAACAAGGTACTTTTCAACAGACCATGAATAACCCCAAAAGCGGGAATCTTTCCACAGCAAAATCGGATGGTTAAATATCACTGTGGTAATCTGTATTATGTAACATACGTTGCCTTAATAAAAAAATGTATATATATATATATTTACTTCTGCATTGCGTGATACTATTTCAAAGTGATTTCAGTCATTTTGACAGATAATAAATTGTTGAAAACAAACCTGGAAAGAGACGTGAGGATTTGGGGAGAATAAAAAGAGATTCTTCGTGCATTCCAGTGAATTATTAATGGCATATATCGTAAATTAAATCGTGAGAAAAGACCATAAATGTGCAGTATATGTTGACCTTTTTCATACTATTAAAGCGAAATGCAAAAGGAAAAAATAAATTAATCACGAGGAAAAGAATGCAGTGACTGAAAAGAGCTCTTGCCATATATTCTTGTGATAACATGTCATGTTAAAATACCAAGTGTTGCGTTATTCTCATGTTATTCTTAAATAAATCATGAAAGAAAACTGATAGCTCATTGAGTCAAACTGACGGATAAGCTTTATTTGTAGGGCAACCTTATGATTTGAAATGATTCAATTCAGTCTTTTTGAATGGAAGTTCCCCAAACCGGAAGTGCCACCCATAATTCAAAACGCAGTAAGCTTGTCAGGAATAAGGTGGATAGAAATATAGCAATGTTAAAACTCAGCATTGACACTGTTTTGAATTTAGGATTCAAGAATAATTCACTCACTGTTTTTTTTTTGTGCAATAATAAATCACCTAAAAAAGTTTAGAAGTTGTTGTTTTTTACTAAAAAGTCACATGTTAATTAAAAAAGTATATTATTAATATACCTTCCATGTGCTGTTATTTTATAATAGAAATTATCTGTGTAACAGCCTACACTTTTTCAGCATAGCAATGATGCACTAGACTAGGAGTGTCTAAACTTTTTTTAACAGGGGCCAGGACACGTCTGGGGGCCGGATACTTTTCCTTCATTATATAGGCTATATATTATTAAAATAATATTAATAATAGTAGCCTACATGTTTTGTCTCTTGGAAATGAACATTTGACAGAAGCTTTAGTTGATAGTAGCGTAGCAGTAGCTTGAGATGGATGCAGAATTGCAGATGTAAACTTATTTTCATTAATACAAACAGTAACATCTGTCAAATTTGACCAACCTCATTTTTAAAGGGTTAAATTTAAATATTCCTTCTGAGTTAGAACAGCTACTCTTATTAAAGATAAATGTGCCGTTTTTTTCCACGTTTAATGTTTCTCACAAGTGTAGCGGGTCAGGTGGTTGAGTTGGGAAGTGTACCTTTAAGGCCGGCTGATTATTTGGATCAGGTGGCGTAAGCGACGCATCCCCTTTAAAGGTGTTGAGATGAACAGGAGAATGGTGTGGCGTGAGTGAAGAGTGTGTCTCTCGGTGTATCGGTTGTGCGAAGGGGAGAACCTCAGTTTGGCGTCTGCGGTTATGGTGTCCAGTCAATGGTACCAGCAGGACGAGCTTACAGAAACTTGCTTTCATAATAGCGAGTAGTGATCTTACATAGGTCTTGCAGCAACCTCTGTCTGGTGTCTGCGTTTATGGTGTCCAGTCAATGGTACCAGCAGGACGAGCTTACAGAAACTTGCTTTCATAATAGCGAGTAGTCCTCTTACACAGGTTTTGCAGCAACCTCGGTCTGGCGTCTGCGGTTATGGTGTCCAGTCAATGGTACCAGCAGTGACAAGCTTACAGAAACTTGCTTTCATAATAATGAGTAGTGATCCCATAAGAGTTGCAGTAATAAACAACACTGATGAGAGTGTGCACAGTTATTAGTCATCCACACCACTTAATTGTATTGTTACGGGGCATACGGCTTTGATTCAAAGAAAAACGAGGATTGTCTACGTCGGTCACTAGCCACTGTTTTTCCTGAGCTTAATCATTCTGTTTTATTCTGTATTTCTTTGTGTGTGTCTGTGTGTGAGCGTGCGCCTTGGGAGCGGCTACCCTCTGGATGACCCGGACCTAGTTGGGCTTAAGATGGAGCCCTGCTTGTGGTAGCCTGTTCATTTAAATGTTGTTTGCTTTATTTTCTTGTTTATTTTCTGTTTGGCAGTCATAACTTCCAACATTCGGCCTATGGGCAATGAGCAATATCTCCTTTAGGAACAGCGTCTATTTTGTGATGAAATGTTCACTAGTGAAGTGTGAAATGCTGTGAAATGCTGTGAAATGCTGTGTTAGTGTATGTTTGCACGGCCGAATTGGTTTGAAGTGTTTCTGCAGTGTTTTGTGAACAGTACCTATTTATTCGATTTTATGCACTGTAGTTTTGATATTGTTAGACTTTATACCTAGTAATTCATTTACTATGAGGCCTTTATTCACTGTGACCTATTTATTGTAGAGTTGTTTACTGTTACCTATAGGGAATATTTGTCTGCTCTGATTGCCAATCATTATATTTGTGAGTGTTTAATAAATTTATAATTGAGTACATCAGTCCCATTTCTGCTCCTTCATTGGACACAACCTGCCTAATTATCTAAAAGGGGAGTGTGGGTTTTGGGGTTTCTATTCTAAATATCCAAATTGTGCGTCGGAGCGCCCCCTAGGGGTCACACAAGCAACAGAAATGGCAGCGCTTATCAGTTATCAAATTTAGTTTCACGCAACACCTGGCCTAAAATGTAGTGCTGCCACCTTGTGTTGACACTGTGAAACTGCATGATTTGTAAATGATGCGTGATTACGTACATACCACATGTAATGTATTTTAATAGATAAGCTCACGGGCAGGACTTTTGACAACCCTGCACTAGACATTACAAACATAGTACACACTCTTTTGTTCAAACTGAAGAATTTCTCTGACAATTTCCCATTCATCTGGCTTGTTTGGCAGAGATGCATTAGTGAGTGCATTTACTTTTCAATGAATCTTTTCAACATTTCGAATGTTGAATTCCACCTTGTCACCATATGATGTTTTAAATGCAACTGCTCTTGACCCATCTGTTTTTGTCTGGCCATGAGCTTGTCTGAAGCAACTGTGCTTCTATGGAAGTATTCAACTATGGTCTTGTATTGAATAATTCCTAAATATAATACAACATACAACAAATACAACATTAAATTAGTATTATTGACTGTAATACTGAGCTGTGAAGCAGTCATGTGACAAAAAAACAAATGACTCGGACCAGAAAATTCGGGAGTAGGGAAGTGAACTAATCATTTCTGTTTCCGTTACAGATTGCATAGCTACGGTCTATAGAGCTGTTACGTGACAAAAGAACGAACGACTCGGACCAGAAGACTTAGTAGGTTAACTAATCATTTCTGTTTCTTGTACAGATTGCAGAGCTTAAGTGGCTGTCACGAAATAATGAATCATTTCTGTTTCTCATAATTTGGCTAGATACGTTGACTTTGGAATTATTAACATGTAACATTTTAATTGAATTCTGCTGAAATTAACAAATGAGTTTGTTCATTTTGCTGTACAAAATATAAAGATCAGAGTCAGTAAAATGATCTGAACTCCCCATCACTAGCTACTACAGCCATATAGTGTGAACGTATATATAAAAAACTCACTGATTCTTTTGCAGGTGTGCAGTACAAACACCGCTGCCTTTCTGACCTCTTCATCACTGGCCTCAGTGAGCAGCGAAATCATAATGGGCAAACCTCCAGCCGACAACAACTGAGATTGAAGCTCTACTGCATAGACAGAGAACAGACAGAATAATTACAACAATATACCAGATTTGTATCAAGATTTCAATGCTTGAAAGGAAGCAAAACAAAACTGCTATACTGTTATGTAAACAAATACTGTTAGTGTTAGTTGAATTATTTGCAGTGCTAAGGCCCTTTCATGATAACTATAAATATAACTATAAGAATAACTACATTAGCATTAAAACCAATGCACAATTTCATTCTGTTTATTCTAAGCATCCGCTACGGATGTGTCGTCTGTCACTTTAAATGCTCAAGCTCTTCAAAGCAGGATGGAAACTGATTGGTTGTCAATGTTTTTATCGCTCATCAGCTGGAACAAAATCGTTATTAAAGTGATTCCAAATATATTGTTTCTTCGTGCCATTATCGTTGTGTTGTGGATTCTGCTATTCTTTTATATTTAGAATGATTTTTAAAACTATATCTTTATCGTAATAGTTATCACTCTTGGTGTAAACAGGCCCATATGTGGTTCAACACATGCTGGAAAAAATATTGATATAAGAATGAAGACAAATCGTAATTAATTTGCAAATACTCATTTAATTTAACATTATCTTAAATGTCTGTTAAGCTTGGCTATGCAGAAGTAATGCAAAAACTTTTTGAAATTGGTTCTGCTACATAACTAGACAAAAATCCCTGGAGCTGTCTAAAGTCCTCTGGATGACACAAAATGACACATTTGGATGTTTTCTAACAAATAAACAGGGATATCTGGCTGCAGGTAATGCACAATATTAATTTACATACTGTATACTACCGACATTGTAACAATAAAAAGCTGGTATAAATTCGACAAACTTTTCCTTTAAAGGGATGGTTCGGAGTAAAATCAACCTAGGGTCCTTTGCTCCATGACCTCGAGCCATACACCCCCCCCAGAAGCCTTTTTTCCCCTTGGTCGAACATTATTAAAATTAGAGATTATTTTGAGAAATCAGGCGGATGGCTTAGTGCAGGCGCTAATGGATCCTATGATGTATCTCGTAAATTACCCCACTAATAATGCTCAGA
This sequence comes from Leuciscus leuciscus, assembly GCF_965113295.1. NCBI lineage: Eukaryota > Metazoa > Chordata > Actinopteri > Cypriniformes > Leuciscidae > Leuciscus > Leuciscus leuciscus. The sequence goes on from NC_138734.1 coordinate 26,957,663, forward strand.
ATGGTACCAAACTTATACAGTAGTACAAATAGTTTCTTTACTCATAAAACAAGGCATTGGAAAGTCTGTAAGTACATCAGGAGTTTATTTAAATAACACTTGCCTGACGGCTCATGCTACTGCTAACCCGGACGTCACTTCAGTGGTTTGGGAAAAGCACGTAAAAGTCCTGGCAGAAAGCGATGCATAAGGATGTAGTGTAACGACGAATTATAATTTTTTCCGAAGTGTTACCGTTTTTCTCAATTGCTTAAACACATTTCTTGAAACTATGCCTCATATTCTCAAACCTGTAAACACAAATCCATAACTTCTCACCCAATTCCCCAAACATCCTATTTTCAGTTCAAAATGAAGCTCTACAAAACCATTCACTCTTGCTGAAAAACCAAACTTTGACCTCAGACAGGACACACAAGCCCTCACAAACACACACACTACAACATAGTCTAACACACTGGTGCAATAAATTCAAAACAACATTTCCAAAACTGGTAAGTTATGTTGCTTGTGGTTCCCCCTCTCACAAACCTTTTCACATGATGAGCACAAAATACACAACCAATGGATACATTTTTATTCATTCATGTACTACACAGTACAATGCACACACACACAAAAAGAAAAGAAAAGAAAAAAGAGCTGTTTTACACTTTTTTTCTCTCTCCTCTATTTTTTTTTCTTTCATATTTACTTACGTAAGATGTGTGTGACCATCATATGACAGTAAAAGAGCACACACAAACCTTTTTCTAATATGAAAGTGTATTGAATGGTAAAGAATGTTGGTACGTGACAGGAGGGCCTCCACTCAAGGAGACAATATGATGAACAAGTCTAAGAATGTTCCACATATGGTTGAAATACCATTATTGGCCTAGAAAGATTACATTCTGGGAGTCAAGACTATAAAGGAGAAAGGATGCCCTCCCTTCACTGTCACACTCTGCAGCCACTCTGTGTGACTGTATGACTGCTGGCCTTTTCTTGCAAGAATATAAACCTAATCAAACTGACTATTGGAAATGTTTGTCTCTTATTCAGTGATAGAATTTTGTTTGCCACCACACCACCCTGAAGGATCTCGAGGCGACGGTAAAGCAACTCAAATTTGGCCTTACTCGTAGCCCAGCCTCCCTCATAGTCATACCATTGACAAAGACATGGGCAACTAGAGTGGCTTGAATTTCATCTGAGACTGCTTGTCTTCTTGCCCTTCCTCCACCTCCTTCTTATCCATCCTCAATCTCTTCCTTCATGTCTTTCTGGATCCATTGTTCCAAAACTCAATAAACTGATTTGGGCCCTTTTATCTATCTATTGAAGGTTCTGATTGATGTGTGTTAAATTTTGACTCTAAGTGTTTCCACTTGGGTAATTGTGTGCTAACTGAGCTGAAGCTGTGCTGACTTGAGTGAACAATATTGAATGCTAGTGCTTTCTATATGACAACATGGTCTAGGCAATGAGAAATGAAGGGATTTGTGTGTAGAGTTTTGCAGTGACAGTTCAACAAATCTGATTTATGTGTCAAAACAGGGAATAGTGTTTATAGTTTGGAGAAATGGGTGTGCTTTTTGATAAATGGCATTATGGTTTTGAAATTTTAGTTCAAAAGCCTGGTTATAGTGTTTAAGCAATCGAGAAAAACTGTAACAACTTAGTGTTAACTGATAATTGTTGCAAACTGGTACTATCAACAAAATATTAGTGCATTCCTGGAACTGGGCGTCGTTACACTACATCCTTATGCATCGCTTTCTGCCAGGACTTTTACGTGCTTTTCCCAAACCACTGAAGTGACGTCGACGTCCGGGTTAGCAGTAGCATGAGCCGTCAGGCAAGTGTTATTTAAATAAACTCCTGATGTACTTACAAACTTTTCAATGCCTTGTTTTATGAGTACAGAACCTATTTGGACTACTGTAGAAGTTTGGTACCATTCTGAGCATTATTTGTGGGATAATTTACGAGATACATCATAGGATCCATTAGCGCCTGCACTAAGCCATCCGCCTGATTTCTCTAAATAAGCTCTAGCTTTAATAATGTTCAACCAAGGGAAAAAAAGCTTCTGGGGGGGTGTTTGGCTCGAGGTCATGGAGCAAAGGACCCTAGGTTGATTTTACTCCGAACCATCCCTTTAAGAGCATCTGGCTAATTGCAGAAATTTGTTGAGAATGATAAAAAGTAACAGAAATTTGAATCTAGAGTTCACTTTGCAAGCACTTATATACCGGAGCTTTGCTTGTGTATGAACTGAATGCAACCCTGATTTCCAATCTGCATACTCCCATATAGAAGGGTAGATTAAGATTGGTCTAGCACAGATAAAAGTTTGATCATTATAGTCATTTAAAGGGATAGTTCACTTTGAAATTAATTTTTGGTATGTTTTAGCTTACCTCAAGGGCATCCAAGATGTAGGTGTCTTTTTTTCCGCAGTAGTTTCAATTTTTATATTTTTAGGTCAAACCGTTCTTGTCTGTCAGTCATATAATGCAGGTCGATGGTCACTGTCTCAAAGAGCATGCACAGAGTCCAAATTAAAACAATTCCCCATCGTCCAAATTAAACATCGTAAGTACACATTGATGGCCCAAGACACGAAACGAGCGGTTTGTGTGAGAAAACGAACAGTATTTATATAGTTTTTACCTCTTGAACACAGCTGCGTCCAAATGATCTGAGAGCGCGGGCGGGTATAGAAATATACACTAGATGTCGCCTTAAAGACATTCGTTCCAATGAACTGCCGTAGACAAGGCGACATCTAGTGTGTATATATCTATGCACCAGTCTGCGTACACGTCAGATCAGATCACTTCGACATGGCTGTGTATAAGATGTAAAAACGATATAAATACTGTTCGTTTTCTCACACAAGCCGCTCGTTTCGTGTCTTAGGCCATCAATGTGTACTTACGATGGGGAATTGTTTAATTTGGACGACGGGGAATTGTTTTAATTTGGACTCTGTGCATGCTCTTTGAGACAGTGACCATCGACCTGCATTATATGACTGACAGACAAGAACGGTTTGACCTAAAAATATCAAAATTGAAACTACTGCGGAAAAAAAGACACCTACATCTTGGATGCCCTTGAGGTAAGCTAAAACATACCAAAAATTAATTTCAAAGTGAACTATCCCTTTAAAGGTACCCAGACTGAGTTTCTGGTGAGCTTTTGAAGTAGGCATTAGAGAACTATTTTTTTGGATAATTCTTACCACACACAAGATGTTTGAAATGTTTTATGATGCATCATCAAAATGCAATTTCATGATATACAATGTCCCAATGCCTGCCTGCTCTTACTTCATATTTAAAAATACTTCCTTCATTTTTTTTGTAGTGCAGCATATAATTTTTGAATTTGGTGGAATGCATGTCATTTTACCAGTCTTTTACCAACACACTCACCACAGGCATCCGTGAGGTGTCCAATCGTCAGCACCACGGCGAGCCGGTCTTGTTGGTCAAGGTTTGGGCTGGACAACAGACACAACAGCCCTGGAATAACCCTCAACTCTGATAAAGAAGATACCAACTGCTCTGAGACAGAAAGAGAAAGGAAATAGAGCATTCAAAACAACCCAATATGGTTCTATTGGGCTGTGCATGCATTCATCTTACCGTTGTTTGAGATGCAGGCCGAGAGTGTTTTAGTGATAACCGTTGCCATCTTACAAGCAGCAGCACAGTGTGCAGACTGAGACAAAACTCTGGTAAGAGTGTCTGAGAGTGAACTCAGGCCTCCCACTGACACAAAATACTCCTGAGCACAAGCTGAAAAACACATTCATATGAGATGGGAAAATGAACACATAAGATGCCATTATGTGTTATTTTGTGCTGATGTGCTTTGTGCTCACGGTTGTTTGCCACAGTCATGCCAATAAATGAGCATATAGGCTGTGCCAAATCTGCCCTGGGCAATGCCACTTCCTGCAGCCAGGTCTTCACCAGGGGAAACACATGCATGCATAAGTTCTGATTCTCCTCTGTCAAAAACAAATACATTGGAAGATTGTCAAAGTGTTCAAATGCATAAGTACAGAAAAATCTGTCTCTCAATCTACATAACAGTTTGGGGTATAATGATGGTAAATGGGAGAGAAAGGATAGAGAACATAACCATACCATTCTGAGGGTTGTTGACAGAGCCACAGAGAGCACTAGACACAGTGGCCCACAACTGTAGCTGCTCATAAGAGTCATTGGGATCTGGAAAACTATGCCTGAAAAGTGGCATAAGAAAGAAAATAAACCGAAATCTGGTCCTGTCGAGCAGCAAAGGAGTGTTTAAGTACATTTCCAGATGTTAATCTGGATTTTTGTGAATCACTTTAACAAACACCAGACAGTGTTTGAAATGTTCCTCTTCCACACCAAGTAGGAAAGCATATTACATTTTGTTTGGGAATGTTTTCATTTATCCAGTCTTGGAGACTTAAAAGTATAGTTCACCAAATATATGAAAAAACTCGCCCTCATGTTGTTCCAAACCTGTATTACTTTCTATCTTATATGGAACACATATTCTCTACAGGAGTTTCCTCCCTATAGGTGTTAATTGAGATAAAACTATTTAAACATTACATATACTTTACTTTTTCAGTTTCGCTGCAATTAACACCCTTCAGGGGGTTATGTGACATCACAGATTTAAATGTAAAGGTATTAAATACATTAAATAAAGGCAGATAATGATGCATACCTGAACAAATTAAACCTAATATATGTACCTGAATAAATTGAGCAAGGTTTCGATACATCTGGAGGTCTTAGCAAGAGTCTGTCCACATCCTGAAACACAAAACACAGATAAACAAACCATTTGTGAATTGACAACCTGTTCTCTCCCCACTCTATAAAACCACATTATCAGCACAGGAATGGTCTCATTGGATGTAAGTTTTATGGTGAATCTCACTGTTGTTGGCAACCAATACAGACAGCAAGTACACCGCTACTCTTTTCTCCGTAAGTGGCATTGTCTGTTCCAGATGCTGCGCTAAGTCACGAAACGTCTCCTCTCTGCACAATGTCTGTTTACAGCTCTCTGCAGGGAGAAAATGTGTTTATAGTTAAATATTAAATATCAAACAATACAAATATAAAACCACATTTTATATAATATATATACACACAGTATAAACTGCATTCAAACCTTGCAATTCAGCTAAGGATGCAAGTGTAAATAGAGCGGTCTCTTTAACTTGAGAGAAAGTGCTGGACTTTGACAGGTTATAGATGAAGGAAATTCCTCCAATCTCTCTGAAGAACTCCACATACTGATCTGATACAGAATACAGAGACATCATGAAAGAAAATCAAAAGTCATTCAAGTCAAATATTTTCAAGTTTGTTTGAGGCAGGACATATTTTTGTGTCATATGAGTATGTTCTGAGCTGTAAATCAGACCATTTTGATTGCAGATTGAGATGATAGTGAGAAGAGCTTGTTTCTGTGAGCCAGGCCATTTCATCTGGTATTTCAGACATTCCAGTAACAGACGCAAATCTGTCTTAGTAGCTGAAAAAGTGAACACTGTTAAATCATTTAGCTTGTAAAGCAAAATACAAACTTGGATCTGTACAATAGATGGGTACTGTGCAAATACATATATATAGGCCTATATAGGGATGGGGCCGATCCGATCCAGTATCGGTATCGGGACCCGATACCAGCGTAATTCACGTATCGGATTTTCCCGATCCAACCTGCTGAAATATCCGATATCCATGAGTCATGTCTGCGCTCGCTTTAACGTCTGCTGAAATGACTCCAAAGTCCAAAAGTGATTCCGCCGGCGAGTCTGCTAGCTGGCTGCAAACTGAGGAATGGATTTCCTGAACGGAGGCGCGGCTCAATGAGACACAGAGTTATGAGACACGCTCCCGCTCAGGAAATCCATTCCACGTGTTGCGGCTAGCAACAACGTCCGCTGTGTGGAAATACTTCACACTGGAAACACCGCAGAGCAAGACAGCAAAATGCAATGTTTGCAAAGCTGTAATTCAGAGCCCTTTAAAGCTCCCTCGCGTCGTACAACACAACGAACGCAATCAAACATTTAAAAAAGCACCACGTTACTGTGCGTTCACACCAAACGCGAATAGCGCGTCAAATTCGCGTCTACCGCGTCTAGATGGACGCTTGAATATTTTGAATCCATTCGCGCGACCAGAGAAAAACTTACGTGCGTAAAAACCAAAAGTTTGAAGCGAAATCGACGCGCGTCTGAGGCGAAATTCGCTTGTCTGTTTGCACGATGCTGATGCTGATCGAGCATTCATCGAGAGAGTTACCGCATCGGAGCGAGGATCACCCTTCAGATAGTGTGTGTGTAAGATGTTTACACTTGCACTTTTCTTATATTTCAAGACGCAAGTATTTGACATTTTGGGAATGTAATAAATATTGACATGACAATCAATTTGAAACCCTTACAGTTGCATATTTGTTTTCAGAATGGGATTTTTTTCTGTTAACAGGATTTCCTGTTTTTCTGACTTCCTTTTCTGACCTTATACTTACCTCAAGTTGCCTTTTGGGACATACATGCATACATACGTACATAACATATCATTCATACTTGCCTGTTGAGAGAAGTTTATTTCAGCATCATATAAAATAAACAAAAATGATAATAATAATATTAAATCAAACACAGCTCTGGTATCGGAATAGTATCGGTATCGGCCGATATCCAAATTCAGGTATCGGGATCGGATCGGAAGTGAAAAAATGTGGATCGGTGCATCCCTAGGCCTATATGTTGCCACTTCAGACCAGGTACATTTCAACAGAAAACAAACCAGAGATGGTAAAGCATTTTACTAGAAACTGAAACAATAACCTCATAATAACTTTCATTAGTCATTAAAACATTACATAATTGTTTACAGATTAATAATTCGCACAAGAATGAATAAATTATATTTACACTTATGCATTTGTCAGTTATCTATCTATGTTATGTAATTGTGTTTACTAATGTTGTTAATGCAAGTTATCATATTGTTTTATAGAATGAAACTTATTCTGTTATGATATGATGTTGACCTTCCATTTTTCATTTCTTTTGACTCAAAACCATCCTTTCCACCAATGCGCTCAAAGTGTCACTATATCCTGCACAACACATCACAAATGTTGTTAGAATATGGTATATTAACAGTAAGTAAATAACAATAACTATAAGTAAAAATATTTCGTCAACTTCACTGGACGCAACAATATTTAACTTACCTTCACCGTTCACGATTGAAGGGTTTGGTTAGCTTACATCATATCCACGAACCACAATCCTAAAATATTTACAAAATAAATGTTTTAATCATGATTAGGCCAGAGTCGTTAAATTCCCTCAGTTCTCGCATTCATTTTATTGATTGATTAACAACATTTCAACGGAAGATTTTCATATTCCCGCTCCGTAATGTGACGCTCTTTTGAATCACGTGATTTGAGCCGCTCATGAAAACAGCATAGTTCATGAAAATCGCAATTAATTAACTTATATGATTTATTTGGACGCACATTTATATATATATATTTGTTTGTTTAGTTACGAAAAAAAACACACACATATATATATATATTTGGTTTTTTTAAAGTAATCTGTAAAATGTTGAGTACACATAGGACTGTAGGGGGCGCTGGGATCTGAGTGTCTGCAACCTGCTGCGATGGAACTGAAAAGCACTGCAGAAGAAGAATCATTCGGCGAGTAGTGTCAGGTATGTCTTTTTGATTCATCATTTCACTCATATTAAAGCTGCTCTTTGAGGGAATTGTTCCACTGACAGTTCCAGCATATCTATTCAATTATATTTGCAGACAAACATAAATAAAATGTAAAATTGACCATCCATTGTGCCAATTTTATCACGAAAGCCGGTATGTTAGCTTGTAAAGCTAGCACGTTTCACTTTAAAACCATGGTTTAAAGGGAAACTGTGTTTATACGTATGCTTATGTCGATTTTGTTTAGACTCTCACAGATATGAGAAATGGACGATGTTGGACTTATTACATTACAGACGCCTCTGCAGTTTTAAGGTTTTGTTTGATTTAAGAGTTGGAGTAGTTCATAACTGTATCTATTAACATTTCCTTAATCTTTGTTTGTTATACCACTGACTTGAGCCTGTAAAAAAAGCTATTTTTGCTACTTTTAATCTGCACAACATATTGCTGTTCATTTCATTTTAAGACTGTCTGTTACTAAATGAGATCTCATATTGTGTTTTCCCAGATGCTGGAGTTGTAGACTGCTTCTGTCACTGCATCCAGGCAGTAATGTCTGGCTATTTGCATTCAAGACTTCTCTTTTACACTGGTGGAAGACATCTGTCCCGTTTCTTTGTAGCCAGCCAGCATGTTTTACCTGTTGCACCGTTTAGAACCTGCCTGTTCCCTTCTCAAGCCCGGAGCTTCTCCTCCCGTAGTGGTCGATCAGATGGAAGCTCAGGACAGGAAGGAGAGAACACACTGTGTGCTCCAAGACATGACATGGACTTCCAGCTGAGCCGGCTGCAGATCAATGCTGTTCTGTGTGCTAACGAGCAGTCTGTTCGTATTCCAGAATTTGATGGCCGTGGTGGTCCCAGTCCGGTGCTGAGGTTTGAGTGTAACCAGCTTTCAGCCAACACTCCACTAGAGGACCGACGCAGCAGCGCCAACTGCCTGCAGACTCGTGGCATGCTTTTCGGCGTGTTTGATGGACACGGCGGACATGCGTGCGCTCAAGCGGTTAGCGAGCGCCTGCCTTATTACATTGCTGTGGCGATGATGGCAGAGTCTCTCCTGGAGGATCTAGAGGCCGCCATGGAGACCGTACGACCCGTGCCGCCCATCCTGCAGTGGTATAAGCACCATAATGACTACAACTACAGGGAGTCAGCTGCCCTCTACGTCGAACATTTGCGTGTTTACTGGCAGGAGCTTCTGGCAAGTGAAGAACACGGTGACGGCATGCGCCCTGATGATGCTCTCTGCCATGCATTCCAACGACTCGACACGGATCTTTCCCTTGAGGCGCAGGTGCCGCTCGCAAATGACCTGATGCGGAACACTGCCATCCAGGCCGCCTTCGCTGGCTGCACAGCTTGTGTGGCTCACGTTGGACCAGGGGGTGTGCATGTTGCAAATGCAGGAGACTGTCGGGCAGTGTTGGGTGTCCAGGAGGAGGATGGGAGCTGGAGTGCTCTTCCACTCACACAAGACCACAACGCTGCCAATGTAACCGAGCTGGAGCGGATATGTAGGCAGCACCCGGCCAGTGAACGGCAAACCGTAATCGTAGATGACAGGCTGCTTGGGGTCCTGATGCCGTTGCGTGCTTTCGGCGACGTGCGCTTTAAGTGGAGTCGTGAGCTCCAGCAGAGTGTTCTAGAGAATGGAGACTCAGATTTAGAAGCATTGAATCTTTATCAGTATGCTCCGCCTAATTATCTCACCCCACCTTACTTGGAGGCCACCCCAGATGTCACCTACCACCAGTTGCGGCCACAGGACCGATTTTTGATTTTGGCCTCTGATGGTCTCTGGGACGAGATGAACAATGATGAGGCAGTCAGGCTTGTGGCGGAACATCTGACAGGTATTCATCTGCAGGCTCCGGTTTCAGCCAGCCAGCTCAACTTGGGACAAATGCAGCAGCTGCTGTTGCGGCGACGGGCCAGGGCAACACCCGCTTTGGATTTGAATGGAGCCACACACTTGATTCGCCATGCGCTGGGCACAAATGAGTATGGTGAGATGGACCAGGAGAGATTGGCAACCATGCTGTCTCTGCCTAGCGATTTAGCACGCATGTACCGTGATGACATCACTGTCACCGTGATTTACTTTAACCCGAACTTCAACAAAACTAAAAACTAATAAAGAACAACATTTTAAAGTTTCATACATATACAATCAGATTTGAAGAATTGTTTTCAGCTGAGATTTTTTTTTTTATGCATTTTTAGAGATTTTTTTTTTGTTGTCTTTAATGTTGTTCATCCAGTGCACTGCATACACCTCAAAATACCTACAGGTGGCTTTAATTTGAGTTCGCAACAAATTCTTGCATTTTGTTTTGGAAAATGTGAATACAAACAATGGGTAGAATTCACTGGTTCATTTTAAATGACACAAGGTTACAAATGTGAAGGTACATTAGGTCAAGTCTTAATCTGTCTATGTAGGTTATGTTTTATATAACATTAGGCTGTTTTAATTTTTTTTGGTTATAGTTATACTGAGTATATCTGTTCATAGAAGTGGTCATTTAAGTGTAATTTTCACAACAGTAGAATTAGAATAATGACAAAAATGCTTTATTCCATAGCTGTTCCATAAGACATTACTTGCATTAAGTTTAAGTTGCTATGCATCCTGAAGATTACATGAATTTACACACTTGGCTTCTGCTGTATGTTATTTGTTGCTGAGCTGTCTTGGCTTGTGCTATGAAGACATTTTCACTTTGCACTTTGTAGTGATTATAGGTTGTGTCAAAGTACCACAACAAAATTCTTGGCAATGGTTCAACTGATAATATTTGTAGTGCAAAGTATGAAGGTCATAGGGGTCGGTTTTATGGAAGGTTTTATTATAGGTTATGTGTCAACATTATGCTGACATTACATCAACTTGGAAGTACATTTCAAAATCACTTTGCAGAGAAAAATTGCCATTGTTTTACACAGCTTGTGTAGATTTATGAAGTACAACGTGCACCATGTTTTCTGGTAGTTAACAATGTTGTGATTTTTATATTTTTGTTACTTGTGTCTATATTGTTACTATTCTGTTCTAATTTGAGTGACTTCAGAGACTTTCAGAAATTTTAAAATAGGATAATATATTCACTGCAGAATTTTGTCTTTGTATTTTTATGTCTGTTATATTCAGTCTATCTTGTTATTAAAATGTTTAATCCAAATTATCACATTGATCTGTTGATTTTTCAGAATGGCACAAAGATAGAAGCAACCACAGAGCCTTTTAAGTCACATTGTAGTCTCTGAACATGGAAATATTATGTTATGCCTTATAAGAACAAGGTTATTAAATAAAATAATGCTAAAACACCTCAAAAGGATTCATATAAAGTAAAATATACATTTTACTCTTTGGTCTAGATACTTTAGTTATTAGTATCTTGGAATGACATTTGTAATCAGATATGTAGAATTTTTTTTAATAAGAATGAGAATTTATCTTAAGCTGATGCTTAAACCAATTTATCTGTTACACAACATCTAATGATAGGCATACATAACAGGTGCAAAGGAATTGAACATTTATATAAGTATTATTGTTTAAATTTGTGCAAATTTCACAACGCATTTGGCATTTCATAACGCCATTAATCATCAGGCCACTGGAGGGCTCTGCGGATTGACCTGAGTCGATGCTCTGCGCATGCGCGTACCGCCCGCGGAAATTCAAACGCTCGAGCTCAGCTGACAGACAGACAGACAGACGTTTGAAAACTCCAACAACTCTGACACGGTTCTTTTACTCAGGTAAGAGTAAGACAAATATATTTTAACTAACTGACAAAAATGACTTAATATATTTAAACGCATACCATAGCTTTTCACTCTTTACGACTCCGACCATTTTGTATTTCGTATTTTCAACAATGATTGCTTGCTAGCAGCGCATTCATTGGCCTCGTAACTGTTAAACTCGATTTATGAAAAACACGTATTTTCTACCGTTCAGATTAATCCGTAATCTCACCGTCAACGGTCGTAGTTTATTGTTGTTGATATGAAGATTTGAAGTGAAACTATAAATCGTTCTACTGTACTGTAAGTTACTATGTAAACAAAGTTAGTAACACTTCTAAATATTTCGAAGTTCATATAGCCTATCATTCATGTAATCTCAGATACAGCTGATTTAAGACTGGACAGTCTCTTTTACTTGAATATGTTGTAAAGTCTAAATTAAACTTAATTTCGTTGAACTTGAAGTTGTTTTTAAACTGTCAGGTGAAAAGATGGAAAATCAAAAGAGACCGAGAGATCCACTGGAGGAAAACCCTTCAACTTGTAACGTTAGTGGTAAGACTCTCACCTCCTTCACGCTTTATACACACAAACCAGTGTGCTTGTGCCTATCTAGACACAGCATTTATGAGTGTATAAATTTGTTAATTGTTAAAAAGATACAGCTGCTTGAGTTCATTAATTTTCAGATGAGCTTTGGCTATATACACAGATTATATGTGACACTGTCAGTTTAACCATTAGGCTACATCATTTTTTCCAGAACTTGAAAATGTGTTGAAGAAAAGGCGGTTGGCAGGGAGAGATGAGAACCTGGACCCCACAAAATCCCCTTCCAGGACACGCTTGAGATTGGCAGAGCTAGAGATGAAACCAGACACTCCAGCCATATCCTCCATCCGCTCCAGGGTCCAGCAACTCAGCCAGAGACGAGATGGCAAGAATTCAGATTGATCCTTTTGCAAAGTCACTCTGCCAACACAAATATATGAACTTTTAATCAGTTTTTCAGGTCTTTTAACTTGCAAGTTGATTTTCCATTACTTTCCAAAATCATTTTGCTTGAGAGAAATTTATTTTGTTTTATACTGCTTATGTAGATTTATGTAAGTAAAACTGGTGCACCATGTTTCCTGAGAGTAAAATAAGTTTTGCTTTTTACATTTCTGTTATTTGTGTCTATATTGTTACTATTTTTTTTTCTGTTCAGACACTTTCCTCTTTTATAAATTTGGGAATGTACACAACATTTTCTCTGCAGAATTTTGTGTTTCTGTGATGCTCATTATAACCAGCCTCTCTGGTTATTGAAAGATGTTTAATCCAAATGGTCTTGTTGATTTTTAGGCACATAAAAAGAATGAAAAATTATTTTTGTTTTCATTGGACATGTAAATATGTTAGTTATTGATTTCTATAATAGCAAGCCTATTAAATAAAACCCAACACTTTAGAACTGTATAGCTGTAAATGTTTTTTTTAAATAATCTTTTAATAATGCATGCTCATTTAATTGCCTCAATATGTTTAGAATTGTGCTGTTGATATGCTTTTAAACAGGTTTTGTAATTATATTTCAGAGGTTCAGTAATGAATTTTCCTTTTTCTGTTTGGTCAGGTGGGACTGGGTTAGTCCAGCGCTGCCTGTCTGACCCCGGGTCTGAGGGTTTCATCGGTGGCATGACCTCGGCGGTCTGTCACATTGGTGAGTATTTTCTTACACACAGGCTTCACTATGCTTCTTTATTTACTGCATCATGAATTATGTCAAAGATGCTCTTTAATTGTGGCCAGCTTTCTGAATGTGTATTTTTATGAAAGGTGAAGGAGAGTTTAGCTCTCGCCTGCAACGCTTCAAAGCTCCTACGCCTCTGAACAGCCCTGGTCGCTCCACCCCCTGCACACGCAATCTCTCCAGCTTTGTGCATGGCATCCAACAGCAGCTGAACGCTGCAGTGACACCCAGCAGTAAAGAGGCCTCCCGTATCCGCCAGGTAGATCTGTCCCACCGACCTGACCTTTTCTTTCTGACTATTCAATCCTTCAGAAACAAATTTCTAAGAGCAGGATTTGTATTGTTACTAAGACCAACTGTCTCTTGTGCAGGCACGTGAGGATGAGTTGCGCTTGTTGAAGGTTCAGCCAGTGGCAGACAACATGTGGTTGAAGAGGAGTTTGTCTGACTCTTCCCTCGCTGAGGTGAGCCAATCAGGTTATGATGTTTTTGTGCTCCTTGTGGAATCTTGTCTGGTTCTAGGGCATTTAGAAGTTTAGATCAAAAGTATATGATCTCCATTTTCCCAGAGGGCATCTCCATCTACATCCTCTCCCTGGGTTTACAGGAAAACTCGAAAACTCCAGTGGCCTCCATTACAGCCCGGGAGTGTGAGCATGTATTTGAGACAATTCGTTGAAGTGTATTTGATTTTTTAGCTCCTATTTGGGTTGTTTTCTCTCTTTTTTTTTGTGGTTTTCCTCACCCTTGATTTTGATATTCATCCTCCTGTATTTGCTTATGGTCGCTGGGTCAAAGAGATTTGTTTGCACAGACTCACTTGGGAAGAACAGTGTTTTGCACTGTTTCACACTTGCGCACCGTTTTGTTTGTGAAGGTAGGGCTTAACCTTGTTTCAGCTTTTATTCACTGCCTTTTATTTGTTCTGCAGGAAGAGCTAAAGGGAACTGAATTCCGCTCCTGTGAAGGTGACAGTAAGGTATTTGATGGAAGTCTGAACACCACACTTCCATGTACCGTGGACATCCGTTTCCCCAATGAAGAACTTTACACCTCAACAGGTAAATGTACTTCCTGAAATCTGTTGGATCTAATGTAACTTATTTGCCATAATTACCACATATACTTCTTTAACAGAATCTGCTTCTTTGAGCAACTCCGCCCTTATTGACAAGATGTTTGAGGACGTCCTACTGCATGCAGAAAAGGAAGATAAATGTGAAGATGTAAATAAGGAAGAGGAGGTGGAGAAAGATGAGAGCAATTCATTACAGACTGAAAAGGAAGACAAAACAGAACCAGACACAGTTGAAATGGAAGACAAAGCAGAACCAGTCACAGTCACCTTAAATGAGGAGCCTCTTGACCACAGCGAGATGTGTGAAGACAGTGTAGAAACTCCTGATGCCAGTTCTGCAATGGATGATGAGAAGGAGGTCTGGTCTGTTGACCATGGTGAGGGAGAAATGGAGGGGAAACAGGAGATCGCCCCCATGGGTCCTGAAGACGACTTTCTAACCCTGCCGCCCAGCTGTATCCTCTCTCCTCTCAGCAAATCTGTGGAGGCTGTTGTCACACCACTGGTATACTGGCCTGGTTTCAGTTATTTTAAATGATTTTGTAGTGGCAGCCAGTGAATGGGAGAAATTGCATTAATATGGCTGTATATTTTGTAGCCTATGAAACCCTACAACAATATGCCTTGTAGCATAATTATGCCACTTTTCATATGAAATTAAATCCCAGGCAATGGTTTGCATTTTTATAGATGAGAAATTCAAATATACAGATACATACAACTTTCAGTTAGAGTGTGAGAATGTAATCGATTATATAGATATAAATGTTTTAGATGGTTAACAAGACCTTTTATTTTTTTTTACAGAAGATTGGAATCACTGTGTCTGAGCCATCAGTCCAACCACCCTCCCCTGAAGAAATAACAGATAGTCCTGCTGAAAATGTTCAACCTTTATACAGGTGTGCCTCACTTGAAAAAGAAGAACCTTATTGTCATTCTCTGTGTTTATCCATCTTGGTATTTAGAAATTGTAATGCATGATGCCTACTAGAGATACACTGATAAATCAGCCAGTTTTTCTATTATAATAATAATATACACTACCGTTAATAAGTTTAGGTTTTAGGGCTGAACGATTAATCGCACTTTACATGTAATCGCACTTAAATCGAGATGGCTTATCGCGATTTTAAAATCGCAAAGGCTGCGATTATTTTATTTTTTTATGCGCAGCTTGTCATTGATGTACAGCTCTGTAAACGCTGCTCCATCTGAAAGCACTGTGAATTTGAGTCACTTATAACGTGCATTTGAAAAAACAACACGCATCATCAAACATCTTTCCAAAACATGAGAAGCATTTATGAACCTCTTGTCCAACAACAGACAACATTTAATAACATGCATTTACTCCAAACTCACTTCATAACGACAGTTGAGCATCCTTCTGTGAGAAGATGTGCCTTCTTACACAGAATAAGGCAGTCGTGTATTTATAAGTCATGTTTAATCAAAGTGTTTCAATCTTCCGTTTATTCAGCTACAGCGATTGGGATTTCCTGGAATGATGCGCATTATTGTACTTCTGCGGCGGGGCATATTTATTGTGTTTGCATGAAAGAGCCTCTGGCGTTCAAATGGGGCAGTATTTATTGCCAATCAGCTGCACTCCACTGACAAGCTGCGCATAAAATAATCGCAGCATTTGCCAAATCGCGTGCAGTTTTATTGCGATTAATCGTTCAGCCCTAGTTTGTAAGATATTTTTGAAAAAGGTCTCTTATGCCTCTCTTAGGTCTCTTTTCTTTTTCTTTTTTTCTTTTTTTATAAGGTGTAACTTTTAGTGAATATATTTCTGACCCCAAACTTTTGAACAAATAGTACATAACAGTATTGTATCAGTCATGAGCCACTCAGCACTCTAGATTTTGATCAGCCACTGGTATTTACAATCATTATGATTGACTGTTGTTTTACCTATAATTGACAGCATTGACGCCTACCGCTTACAGAGGAAGATCCACCCTCCCTCTACTCAGAGCTTGGCCCCTGGAGTTCAGAAGCAGGTTCAAGAGAAGACCTACTCAAAAAAGCCCATCAACATCAAGGAGAAAATTAAGGTTTGAAAAGGGGTCTATAGATATTGAATTAATTTGTCTACCTGTAGAGAGACTTATTCTGGGGTATTTTAAGAGACTCCATGCATGCAGAAGTTGATGCAGGATATTGCATTTGGCCCATTTAAGGCTTTAAATGAGGAGGCAGCCAAGTTGCTGACAATCATCACACAGACTCTGCAAGCTCTGAGCTGCTGCAGTGACGAGGAACACGGGAAGGGTTCCCAGCAGGAGGCTGAGGCTGAGAAACTTTTGCTTGTCTCCAGTAAGTATAGTAGAACCCTAGTAAAAAAGCTTGAACCTTCTGCAAATCACTTAGGCTTCATGCTCTGATTTGGCACTAATCCGTCCCCGTAATGCAGGTGAGAAGCGAGCAGCTTTACTGGCAGAGGTCAGCAGGTTGAGAGAGGGTGAGTCTGGAGAA
Source organism: Leuciscus leuciscus (assembly GCF_965113295.1). NCBI lineage: Eukaryota > Metazoa > Chordata > Actinopteri > Cypriniformes > Leuciscidae > Leuciscus > Leuciscus leuciscus. Next base: position 26,974,482 of record NC_138734.1, read on the forward strand.
CCAGAGTCCCAGAATGCAACTCTTAAGCCCTGCAGGGGCACCGTCAGCATCAGCAGCATCCAGCTGCCCCTCAAGGTAGAGTTTGTGTGCTCTGCTCGCACAGGTGAGTGTTAATGCATATTTATTATTGGAAGCAGTTAAATCTTTATTGCACAAGGTCAGTGTTTACATACAATTTGTTATGACTGTTGTCTCTATAAAGGCCGTCCAACGCACTACTTCTTCGTTTTGATCCGTTATGGCCCATGTAACATTGTCGCGACACCTTTGGCTACAGCTGCTGATGCCCAAAATGGAGACACCATCTCCTTCCCGACGTCCATCACACTGTGAGTCCATACACTACATAAAATGCTCTTCTGCTTCTTTAAATAGATTCTTTTAAATATAACAGTAGTAATTTACCCTGGTTTTAATGTTTGCTTCTACAGACAAGACATTCGCTCCAGTTTTGAGATTGATGTTGAGGTTTACAGTTTGGTAGGTACAGCTCGTATACGACCAAAAACATTAGTTTTCATTAATTCAAAGGGAAATAGCCCCTCTCGCAAACAACTATTTTTCCTCAAACTAGTTCGTAATAAGGTTTTATTGTGTATTTATCTGTTTTATAGTCCAGTACTCCGAGTAATACCAGCAGTGTTAATGCTCAGCAGTTTCGCAGCTCAACAAAGTCAAGGGTATGTACACTTTCGCACATATTGAGAGAGCACAGTGTTTTATTACATTTGTCAATGCACAGCTGCAACAGAAATGTTTGTGTTTCTAGGTGACACCCAAGAAGATTCTCCACAGCATCACGGTATGCATCTTCTCTCTACATTTCATGAAACATGAACTAAACAAATTTCTGTACTTTCTGTAATTGTTATAATGTAACAGTCCATAAGAATCCTTTCACACACAATTCAGAAAATAATTCTGCTTATGTATCATGAATGAGGTGCAATGTGTGTTTAAATTGGGAGAAAATGAATCACTGAAAAATTGTTGAATGATAGACATCCTCAGCTCATCCAAATGTCTATTTTTGTTTTCCTAGAAATCTAACCAGAGTGTGATGTGTAAGTATTTAACTATGTTCCTCATTTAATCAATGGTTGATTGGTGGTATCAGATATTGATATTTCTCTTCTGTCCATTATAGCTGCTACTCTGCCTGGTCTGAGTACCCAACGCTCCAGTAACTTTACATTAGTGGGCTCTCACAAGATCACCTTGAATTCATTGGGACAGAGCAAGTTTCCTCTGGACAAGGTATTGATACTGCTAAACTGGGGTCACATTTAGAGAGAAAAAGGAGAGGAAGTGTTTGTGTTGTTGTCACTTTTTTTAGGCACTTGTATCACTTACAATAATAAATATTGTATACACTTTTACACTGTTAATTGTGGATCTTCACTTTGGGCATTAACTAGGACATCAATAGTTGAACGGTGTATTGAGGTTTTGTCTTGTGTTTGCACTGTGGTGGGAGTTGTGGTGATGTAACTGGGTCTCTGTCCATCTCTCCTGTTTCTCTCCACTTAGATGAAATTTGAAGGCAAAATCAGGCGACTCCTTGGAGATGAGTTTCTGGAAAAGGTGTCACTCTTTCCACCTTAGTCTCTGCTTCTGGTTTAGTGGGCATTGCACATTTTCTGTGTTTGTGTGTGACAGAGTAAAATGCTGGGCATTTTATTCATCTGTTTGCTATTAGTGAATGTCCTGTGCAATGGTCAACAATTATTTTGTTTTCTTTGGGATAAATTAAACTAATATCCCAGAATATATTTCCTCTTTGAATGTTCTGTGTTTTATTAGTGAGATATCAGGGAATTTTATTTTCCAGTCCTGGAAAATTAAATATTTATTTTTCTAGTTGTGCCCTGTTGTAAAAAGTATCACTGGCTAAATGGGTTGAGCAAAACTTGTTTGTAAGCCATAGTGATGTCCCAGTTGTAAGCGAACTTTTATTCATTAGAATTAGTATAATTGTGTTTTTAAATTAATTCAAATTAATGTTCTTTGAATGTTATAGTTAAAAGATAAAAAAAAAAGGTCTTAAAGCTGCACTTTAATGTGGTTAGCCAGTACAAAAAGCCCATCTGTTGTTTTCTTTTTCCAGTGTCGTGACTAACCTATTTGTTATTTTGTGTAGGTTCCCTTCCTCTCTCCTCTAGAGGGCCACATCTATCTGCGGCTGCACAGTGAGGGCCACTCCAATGTCCAGCATCAGAGCTTTTTGGTGGGTTGGTGTAAATGTGTCCCAGAACCTGACTGATACCTCAGTTGGCTGGTTTTATTGCATGAAAAAGGCACTTAACATATCGGTACTCCCTCAGTTCATTTGTATAAAAGCAATAATGTGATAATACAGTTGGCAATACATATTTACTAAAGCAGATATGTGAAATGTGAGCTGTTTAAGAAGTGAGCAGTTTATCTTCATAGTCAGATGAATGCAAGTTTTTAAATGAAAGACGCCTTTGGAGACAATATTCCATGTGTTGCATAGAATAGCTGCAGATGGTCTCAGAAAGCAGTAGTCTGCATAGCCAGACCTTTTCCTGATGAAGTACTGTAAAGTTCAGTGAACAGAGAGCGGGCTTGACGTCTGAGGAAGAGACTTAAGGTCCTTTCACACTGGACGCGATTTTGACGCAGGAATAATTTGCATGATGGTTTTATTTTTTGATCAGCTGTTTGTGTAATGAGTGCTTCCACACCGAACGCAAATGTGCTGCGGCGAAAAAACAACTTAATTTTTTTCCGCTTCGATGTCGTTTTTTTTAAACTTTTGCGGCGACAGAAAAGGCTTCAGCCAATCGCATACTACAAGGACAACGATTTGAAAGACAATGTGTGGCGTAGCATTGCCAACCAACTCAGTTATCACGACTGAGTATGTTGTGTGATAGTTTTAGTCGTTGTATAGTCCTGTGCTGTGTAGGCTAGGAGGCTAAACTACATTTGGGATAGAAAGCTAACTCTATTATTGTCAAAGATAGAGACAGAGACCGTGTTTACTTTGAAAATGTAACAATGTAGTGAGACTATTTAGGGCTGCTTTTAGTATACTATACATTCTTTGTGTGATATCTACAGTTTCTAGTCGAATGATTGTAACTTGTTACTTCGTGTGTTACATGTAATGTGTATTGACGCAATTGTTTAGTTGATGACGCAAAAAAACTGTGGAAAAACCTCAGGGACACCTATGTGAGAAAAAGGAGAGAGGAAAAGGAAACTAAAAGTGGACATTAGCATACTCCCCTTCAGACTTTCTGTTCTTTAAGATTGGGTGCACCCAAAACCTTCTTTTCTGTCTTTTAAATAAAATGAAAAGCTTTGTCTTCACTGGATGATGATGAAGTGTCCATGTTTTCTGAGCTGTCGGCGCGAATTTTGGAATGTTGAAGCTCTGAACGTCACAGACATCGCAAATTCGCGTTGCGGCTGATTTGAATGGTTTTGACGCGAAGTATTCGCTTTTTCGTTACGCTTCCGGTGTGAAAGGGCCTTAAGAAAGCAGTGTTCCTCCCCTATACATCAGTACTTCATTTTGTGATTGAAGTATTAATTTCATCTGTGTTGGACCATTATATTTGTTATTTTGTTATATTTATGATCTGTGTGTGTAGGAAATGTGCTGTGAAATTTATGCCGTTATTATTTTCTTTTTCCACTTGTAGACCATGTTTGAGGATGTGAGTGGCTTTGGAGCCTGGCAGAGGTTCTACTTCATTCTGGAAGGAGGACACCTGCTTTACTGGAACCACCCTAATGAGATGGGCGACAAGGTGGGTTTGTGCAGCGATGTTTGTATGTAATGCGCATCCTTTCTACTCATTAATGTCTTTTTATCATCTCTTCTCCCAGCCAGCAGATGGCAGTCTCTCTCTCTTTGGCTTCTGCAGTGTCAGGCCTGTGGAGCGAGATAGCTGTGCACGGCCGCACACCTTTGAGTTAGTAGAGACTAACACCCTTCAGCAAGAAGACAGCCAGACCTTGAAGAAGTAATACATTCCCTTTCAACCTGCTTTGTATTATTACAATCTCGATAGTATATGTAAATGAACAACGTTTACTCTTTCTCTATGATAGCTGGACAGAGAAATTTGTAATTTTTTCATCATTGAGAAATGTATTTGTCAGCTGACTTTCGAAAGCACCAGGACTTCCGTGAAAACTACAGATGATACTTAGCATTTTTGTATTTTCGCCCACGGATAATCAGGTCAACTGAGGTTTTTCAGATATTCCGTCGTGGCGTTCTCTCCACGTTTACGATTCTTTGCAGCTTTTAGCCACTGCCAACAACACTCTGGATCCTTAACTGGAAACCGAAAGTAACTCACTCCCGCCAAACGTTTACTCTTTGAATTTCTGCACCCAGGAACAATGCACATCGGTATACCAAAGTTTACTGAGAGGTATTTCCTACTAAAGGCAGTATTTGACTCTGGTCAAGTGTATTCATAACAGACTGGTGGGAGTGGCCTTGAATGACAACATGCCCAGTGCATTATGGGTGTGGAAGTTTTTATAGTTTTTATAGAAGTTGTTTGGCAAAAGGGAAGATAATATCCTTTTTTCTTTGTTTTCTCTAGTCAGGTAGCACCAATTAAAATGAAAAATCGCCTTTCCAATGCATAGGCAGCCCAGTTTTATTGAAAGCCCATTTTGCCAGCGAAGTACCACTTTTGAAGCAATAGTTCAGCCGGAAATTAAACTTCTTCCACAAAGGAGAAATGTCACGCTCCTCTATTCCATAAAATGACATTGATGATTGTAGTGGTCATGTTTGTAGAGCTTCAAAAACGATAATCACGCAAAACCAGAAGTTCCTCATATAGAAAAGGAGGTTGTTCAAATGAGCTTCACATTTCTGCATTCAGTCCTGTGATATTTCTTTATCAGTTTACACTAGAGTTTTGAATTTAAGTTGTATGTCAATGATCTTTTGTTGTGCAGGTGCTGGTTTTCAGCAGACACACGAGAGGAGAGGTCTGACTGGATGGAGAAACTAAATCAAACCTTACTGGACTTTCTTACCTGGAACAGGAAGCCTGTTTCCAACGATAACCAGGCCAGCACATCCTCTAACTCTGGGACCTCTCGTGAGAGCATTCTGTAACGCAACACAAATGTGAAACATCACCATGTAACACTAAGAAAGGAGATCTCTGAGAAGATCATATGTGGCACTAAAAAAAATACATGAAGAGCTTCTGAGAATAAACTCGGGGGGGCAGCCAAACAGGACTGTTTTACGTAATAGTGTATGATAATCTACATATGCGTGTTCTACTGCTTTATTAGATGCGTACAGAATAGTGGCATATTTTTGAAGATTTCTGATCTATCATTACTTATAGATTCTGTAAGGGTAGATGGATAGATTTAGCATTGCCATCAATTTTCAGGTAAGCCATGTAGTAGCAGTCCAGTTTATAGGAATGAGGTAAGTCTCTTAAGTGCCTATTTGAATGTTTATTTATCTCCTGCCTTATTGACAATTGCCTATTATTGAATGAATTTTACATTTTAATGCAATAATCTGTTCCGGGTTATGCTTATGTTTGAGGGTGTCCTTAATTACACTAAACAATATAGTTATGTTTACAGCATTAGTTGGAAAGCACTTCTTGTCTGCCTTTGACTAAAGCTTTTTATGTTTTTGCTTTTTCATTTACTCTGGGAACAATTTATATGACTGTCATACTGCAGTCTTCATCTAGAAGGGAGAATAGTTTTATTTGAATGTACAATATATGAAGTAGGTCGTGAATCGTATAGCTTATGATTTTTCTGGGAGGACAGTTTCATACTATACCTCCATATGACTTGATTTTGAAAAACTTTGCCAGATGTATACTTCAAAAATGATTTTGGGAGTACCTGGCCATGCATTATATTAAATGAGGTGTACATAAACTAAGCAACTGAGTTTATACTCTAATCTGATGGTCATATGGGGTTCTTGGGTTCAAATCTGGAATGTGCAAGTGTAAGAATAACACTACAGAGCTATCTGTCTGAAAAGGCCGTATTATAATTTACCATGCTTGCAGGGGGGGAGAGCAAGGTATGACCTTGTGACCTTTTTGAGGTTTATTTGAAGCTTCTGAATGTCTTGAGAATGAAGAGTTGCCACTCTAGGGACTGTGAGACTGTTAGGAAATGTTTCTGTGCCATGTATGTCCCATATATGTGTTTTTGCCAAGAGTCTCATATGCAGTTGCTGTGTTAAACTATATAATACTATATGAAATATACTGGTAAAGGTACTGCAAAAATAAAAATGGCTGTTAAAGCCTTAAGTGTTTGTTTTTCTTTTAAGCTTAAACTTGGTGGCAGATCTTATTTTTTGGTTTGATATATAATGTGTAGGATTTTTTTTATTTTTAACAGATCTCTACATTGCCTGGCAGAACATCATTACAAGCCATTTTACTTAATATAAATATGAGCACTTTGTATTTGTCCTAAATCATGTCCTAACTAAAAACTCCTGTTGTAGTTGAGAGTTCTCTCTTTCTCTAATTTAGTTTATCCCAGTATTTAAGTAAATGTTAAATGTTTCTCAATAATCTCTTCCTATGCTTTAAGTGTTTCCAAAGGAACTAGTATTTTCTGTGTTATTTTACATAATCTAGAAAATACTAGCATTTTATTAAGGAAATATCACCAACTCATCTTTAATTACTCAAGTGTTTTCACGTATTTCTGAATCTGAATGCCAGATCAGATAATAGTGGGGGGGTTTTATTTTATTTTTTTAGAATTGAATGGCAAAACATGAGTCGTTACTGATGGGTTAGAAGGATCAGGTTTAAATACAGATCCAGATAGACGCTTACTGGTAATAATCAGAAGAGAAATCCTGAAGAAATCAGATGTAGGACACACACTTCCATTTAATTCTGAGGCAAGTTAGCTTGTAATGTACTGCCAGGTGATTGTTCTAAGTTGGCTTATGAGTTGTTTCAGTCCATAGGCTTCATCCTTATTGGGTTGCTTGCGTTCCAAGTTTTGTCCTAAACTGTATGATTATTTTTAAAGAAAACCACATCATGGTGACATGGTTGGCAATTATTGCTAATGACTGCAAAGTCTAGCTATCAACATTACATTTAAGAGGTTACTTTTGTGTAAAGTAGCTAATTAGTAATTATTTTAAAGTTTAAACAGTCAGTCATTAGTTGTTCTCCACACTGGAAAAAATGTGGCTGCGATTAGTTGTAACAACTTAAAATTTGTTGAGATAACTTAAATATCCAACTTAACTGAAGTTAACTAAACTTAATATTTTAAGTCAAGCATGAACACATACTTTTTAAAGTTGAAACAATGTTGGATTTTAAGTTGTGATAAATAATCGCAGCCATTTTTTTTACAGTGAGTATGTACATACGATTCAGTAACTGATTAGCTAAAAGTCAATAACACAAATCTTCTGTTTGCCACCTTTCTATAGCAGTGCATGGTAGTAAGTTACTGCAGAGTTAATTTTGTGCTGCTGCATTGTTTCATATTTATTATGGAACAGTTTTATAAAGTCTTGACAGCAAATTCACCAGATGCACTGCTGTCAGAGCAAAAAACAGTTCTCATGAACAAATTTTTCCATGATGACATAGCAGCACTTTTGTCTATTTGTTTGCCCCTAGGCTTGAGGCATCAACACACTGCAAACAGTCTGCATTTTATTATATTAGAAAAATGTTGTATATTATTTTGTTAAATATTTTTTGTCACTTCTATGACAATCATGGATGTAGTTTGTTGAAGCTGTAACTGAATTGTCCATGCAATGCCTGCATATGACTTCTGCACCAATGTTTGCTTCATGTTTTTAAACATGCCATCATCTGTCGTGAAGCTCATTGTCCTCTGACGCTTTGCCTTTAGCACCTTATCATAAACATGCAAATGCACACACAAACTGAGATCAGACTTTACAGCACAGCTACCTCTAGGAACTAGGAAGCGAGATACACATAGAAAGTGTGTATTTCATTACTCCGTTACATTGTGAGCATGAAGGGATGTGCCTGTGTTTTGTCTCTGGTGAGTGTTGTTTAATTATCTTTTTCTTATATTTTGGTTTTATGCATGTTGTGATGAAGACACCGTCATCTGTGTATGTCTGTCTGCAAAAGTTTTAAGTCCAGAAAATAGATCTTTCAAAATGGTATATTTTAATTCAAATTAAATATTTTAAGTGTACTGTATATATGGAAATTATTTTCAACAATGAGTCATGTCATTCTTTTTAAATTAATCACTGTGTGAGTATGTATAATTCCTTAAAATTAGTCATGTTTGCAGAATTAATTATAGAATGTAGAAAAAATGTATGCATCAAAATTAACATAGTATTCTGTGTTCCAGCTTTACCTATAGGAGTTATGCAACCTGATTCAAGTGAAAAGTTATACATTTTCTGTTTACTTGAATTTTTTTTAATTATTAGTATTTGAAATCATACATAAAATTATGAATGCTTCATCTGTTTTAACAGGTGATATTCACAATCCATGGAAAGATCATACCACAGTATTTAGAAGCCATTCAACAGGGACAGTTCAGGGGACAGCCATTCAAGAGAAACAGCAGCCCGCTTTGGCAGGTATATTAATGACCCTATTAAATATTATAAAACTGTTTTCTGATTTTCTTTTATTATTTCTAAAAGTATTTAGTAGTTCCAAAAAGTTTTTGGATGTTTATTTGAAATGAAATTTATTGCAAAAACAAGTGGCATCTGCAAATAAATTACTTTTTTGCAATTCTATTATTATTATTTTTTGGATTCAAGTCAGTTTCTTGTTCACAAGCACAACCGTAGTTCATAATCATCACATTAAATAAATATTATTTAAAATATTATTTAAATTATTTAAATATTAAATAAAGACAACTTGTTGTATATTGGATTTAAAAAATGCAGCTTAAGAGTCCAAATACTTTTTGGAAGCATTGTACTGTAGTTCAAAATCCTTTAAAATATTTACATATTTTGGTTATTCAATTTAAATTTGTCATTCAGAATAGCACAACTCCAGAGACCCATAATGGCTTGATGAGGGTCATTCCCAGGCCATATAATGGCATGATCAGAAGAAAGAGGGATTGGTTGATTCCCCCTGTCAGCATTTCAGAAAATGACAAAGGCCCATTCCCAAAGCAAGTGGTGAAGGTGTACCTCTCTTCTATGTGTCCTTTTTACTTTCTATCCTATTTTAATTTGCATATCATTGTCTTCTTTGCTCTGTCTTTATTTTAATATTTTTATTTAACATAAAAGAAGAGTTCTTTTCTTTGCTTCTATGTTTTGCTCTACAGATGAAGTCCACCGCTGCTGATTCCATGAGAATGATTTATAAAATAACAGGTGCTGGAGCCGACCAGCCTCCCAAGGGCCTTTTCAAAGTGGATAAATATTCAGGCATGTTGTGGGTCACCAAATACCTGGACAGAGAGGAAACTGAAGAATACGTTGTGAGTGACCTGCAGTGATCGAAGGATCTCAAACATAACAAAGTTAGTGTGTTACTTTATAGGAGGAGTTTATGTTGATAAATGCTGTATGTTATGTGTCTGTGCACTTGAGCAGCTCACAACTCATGCCTCAGCAGAGGATCAAGACTACACTGAAACCCCTGTTCAACTCACCATAAAAGTTCTTGACCAAAATGACCACAAACCCATCTGTACCCAAAATCCTTTTATGGGAGAGGTCCTAGAAAGGGCCAAACAATGTAGGATGTGGAGATCCTTCTATCTGTCTCAGAAATATCTTGCAATAACTAAACATTTGTTTCTTAGAAGATAAAATAACACAAAATACTATGTTTTATACAGATGTGCCTCTCATTCAAGTGACAGCAGAGGACCTGGATGACCCCAACACCTTAAACGCCATTGTGCGTTACAAACTGGTGAGACAGGATCCCAACGTTGGTGCATTCCGCATTGACCCAACCAATGGAGTCATCAGTCTGGCCTCTTTGGGCATTTTGGACAGAGAGGTATTAAAACTTAAGTGATTTTGCACATGTAGAGACCGGTTGTTATGAAAACTAAAGCAATTGTAAATCATTTTTGTTGTGGAAGCTTGTTGTGTAGCGCAATTGCGCTTCGGCTGACCTGTGTTCGAGTCCAAGCTTGACCTAGACCTTTCCTGGTCTTGCCTCCACTTTGCTTCCTGTCAGTTTCCCTACGCTCAGTAAAGACAAAATTCCACACAAAAAAATCTTTCAATAATATATAAATATTAGATGAACTTAAACTTGAAGGTGCAGTATGTAATATTGATAGCTAGTGGTTGAAATGGGTTCTGCAATCCAAATTCAAAATATTGGAGAGGGTTGTTTCTCCCCAACCTCAGACTCGACGCTCACGCTGGTTGCCAGATTGAGAAAATGCAGCAGGAACAAGCGCAATTATTAATAAAAGGTGACGAGCCTTACACTGTAAGTTGATGAGTTGAATTATCCGCGTTTTAATATTCCTTCTAAACAGAGCTTTTAAAATGGATGCTTTTTAGATTGGGTAGAATCTGCGATCTCTGACCTAGTTTGCTTGCTAGCTACAATACGCTGTGTTTTCCGCCAAATGGCAACCCGTGGTGTCGTAATACTATTGGGTAAATCGGCAGTAGGTGGGATCACACAAAACAAAAAAAAGACATTGCGACACGGAACGCTCATTTCAAAGTAAAACAACTGGCTGTGACATTGTTTTTCGGAGAAACACGAATGTGAACTTAGCATGTTTCCTAAATCTCTGCAAACATTATTATGGTATTTTTGTGCTTTAGTACAGTCCAAAATGTTTTTACATACAGCACCTTTAAACTCATTCTGTTTCAGTTAGTTGCCCATTTTCTTTCTTTCTTTTTTAAGTTTAAGTACTAAAATAGTAAAACTGAAATAAAAATGTATTAAAGCTAAATAGAAACAACCAAACACTAATTAAAAATTATTTAAAAAAACATAAAAATATGCAAATAAAAGCTAATTCAAATATTATATAATAGTAGTAAATAAATAATACTAAAATAACACTGGACCAAAAGGGTCTCTCTCTCTATGAATGGGTGGGTGTTTTCTGCGGATTACCATACTCTGGCTTTACTGACATCAGTGCTTTTTTAAATGGAATTTGTATCGAGGCAGTAAACAGAATTCAGAATTGCAATTTGAAGTAGAATTGAAATGATCTGAAATTGTATTTTTTTATTTTTAACTTGAAAAGGGAAGTTCATCAATACAAACTTTGAATGATGGCATGACAATGCCTTGTTTGAAAGTTTTAGAAAGTTTAAAATCTAATTTGCATTCCAACTCATGAAATGAAAGCGAGCCAAATCTTAAATTCAGAATTTTGCCCAGGTTCATGTCAGGTGCTTCTAGCAATGCAAAAAACTATGCTTTTGGGTGGGTAAAGTCACAATTTATGACTAGTGCACCCAAATTTAAAAGCACCATGTTGATCACAAGAATTTATAATGCTCAGTGTCACATGATCCTTCAGAAATCATTCTAATATGCTTATTTGGTGCTCAAGAAACATTGCTTATTATTATCAATGTTGAAAACGGGAGCTGCTTCATATTTTTGTGGAAACTGATATTTTTTTTATTAATAGCAAGTTCAAGAGAGCAGAATTCCCTTTTGATAAAATGTGTTCATGTCCATCCCTGTGGTAACAGAATCATACGGTGTATACGGCGGCAGATATGGATGGTCACGGTCTTTCTTCCACCTGTATGGTCACCATCATAATCACTGATAGCAATGATAACGCACCTAAGTTCAGCAAAAGAACGGTGAGTTCATTGTTTGTTTTTGCTTCAGGCTTAATCTTCCAAACATCTGACATTCAGTACTTATGAAACAGTCTGTTTGTGTGTGTTTTGGCAGTATGCGAGCACAGTACAAGAAAATAAGGTTGAGGAAATTGTTGCAAGGTTGGTCGTCACAGATAGAGACGAGCCTTTAACTGCAAACTCAGTGGCAAAGTTCACCATCATCCAGGGCAACGAGGAAGGGTTCTTCAACATCAGCACCGGCCCCAGCAGGATGGAGGGAATTATCACAACATCAAAAGTGAATATACAAACAAAACATACAACACACTGAGATACACACTACCGTTCAAAAGTTTAAGAATCAGTAAAGAATTTAATTTAGCAAGGATGCATTCATTTGCTGAAAAGTGACAGTAAATGTATAATGTTTCAAAAGATTTCTGTTTCAAATAAATGCTGTTCTTTTGAACTTTATACACTACCGTTCAAAAGTTTAGGGTCGGCAAGAATTTTTATTTATTTTATTTTTTAGAAAGAAATTAATACTTTTATTCATCAAATAATGATAATCTATCACCAGACCAAGCTCAATGTTTTAAGACTGAACATTGGTCTGGGGAGTCTGTTATGTATTTTACTGCACAAGAGGCGTGATCAACAAGCATAGTTCAAATGACTCTGTACACAATTGGATAGTCCTTCGACCAATCAGACCAACGATCCTTTCTCTTTATTAAATGCTTGCTCTCATATACATCTCAAAGAGAAAGACATTAGGCCTAATTCTAGTCCATATGTCATGATCAGTTCATCGATCGGGTGACGTACTTTGCAGAGCTCCACGAAAACTACGCAAAAAAAACACATGAAAGTTACTGGTATTTACACTCACTCGAGCGATTTGTTTGTTAAAAAGAAGCCATTGAGCATCGCCGAGAGGTTAAAAGGAATTGGACTGAGCCGTAACGGCTCTGGAATTGGATTGGATTAAACCCGCCAATAGCGCGCCAGGTGGATAAGCCAGTTTGTGATTGGTTCCTGCAAATTTGTAAAGGAAGCAGCAGAGATAAATGTACAGGTTTCCAGCCTGAGCTGCAGGGCGAAATCAAATCACAGGCAGATCAGGCTGGGTTTACCCTGTCTAGCAATTTAGCCTATTAGAATGATTTCTGAAAGATCATGTGACACTGAAGACAGGAGTAATGACTGTTACAATATTTCTGTTGTTACTGTATTTTTGATCAAATCAATGCATTCAATGTCTTAAAAAGATATACAAAAAAAAAACTTAAAGGGATAGTTCACTTTGAAATTTAATTTTGTTATGTTTTAGCTTACCTCAAGGGCATCCAAGATGTCGGTGTCTTTTTTTCCGCAGTAGTTTCAATTTTGATATTTTTAGGTCAAACCGTTCTTGTCTGTCAGTCAAATAATGCAGGTCGATGGTTTCGTTCCAATTAACTGCCGTAGCCAAGGCGACTTCTATTGTATATATCTATACCCGCCCGCGCTCTCAGATCACTTGGACGTGGCTGTGTACAAGAGGTAAAAACTATATAAATACTGTTCGTTTTCTCACACAAACCGCTCGTTTCGTGTCTTGGGCCAACAATGTGTACTTACGATGGGGAATTGTTTAATTTGGACGATGGGGAATTGTTTTAATTTGGACTCTGTGCATGCTCTTTGAGACAGTGACCATAGACCTGCATTATATGACTGACAGACAAGAACGGTTTGACCTAAAAATATCAAAATTGAAACTACTGCGGAAAAAAAGACACCTATATCTTGGATGCCCTTGAGGTAAGCTAAAACATACCAACATTTAATTTCAAAGTGAACTATCCCTTTAATAAATATCACTAACCCCAAACTTTTTGAGTATTTTATTGTCTTGAATGAATGAATGAATGAGGCATTTATATAGCGCTTTCATATGTACTACTGTACACCCAAAGCGCTTTACAATCATATCAGGGGATCTCTCCTCAACCACCACCTTCACAATAGCACCGTGACTATTTCGTTCCACCAGCATGTGTGCTGATACAAGCTGCTTCTTTGTTTGTTTTTAACTTGGCTCAGTGATGGGGATACATTTTTTTCTCAGAAAATAAAAATCCAATTGTCCGTATCTTTTTAGGCTCTGGACTTCGAGCAGGCCAACCATTTCTCTCTGCTGGTAGTGGTAACGAACGAGGTTCCTTTTGCTATTCCTTTGCCCACCTCCACTGCAACCGTCACCATCACTGTGCAGGATGTAAACGAGCCACCTGTCTTTGAGCCTGCAGAGAAACGGGTCATAGTTTATGAGGATCTTGCGGTGGGCAGCACCATCCAAAAATACACAGCCAAAGACCCAGACACTGCTAGAGATCAGAAAATAAGGTTTTACATGCATACATACACAAAACAGCACAATTATATGGTGTGTTTTGTGTTTATCTAGCGTATTTATCATGTGACCAACCTTGACCGAAGTTGTAATAATGTCCGTTGTTTTTTCAACGTTGAAACAATGTTTAATGCTAAATGGTTAACAGAATACTTATAAACCAACTTTGAACAATTTTGATATCAACATTGATCCGATTTGCAAAATTCAACCTTGATACATGACGTTGATTCAGTAAACATTGAAATGCCTGCAGGGTATGTTCTTTTATTTTAATCTGAATTCTTTCTTTGTACTTTAAAAACCAACTAAAAAGTTTTTTAATCACCAAAGGCCTTTACAATAAAGTACAGTGGTGGTACCATTTAACAGTTATCCAATGGTACTGTAATACTATGGTACTTTGATGTATATGGTATTAAATTATTAACATATTCATGTATTTACAGTAATTATTTATTATTTATCATCATTTCTACTATTCTACTATGTTGCAGTATATCGCGATAACCACAATCCATAAAATGACAAGTACACAGCGTTAAAGTCTCACATGTAATTTGTTTCATTCATACTCGACGCTGGAGAAGAATAAAGAGAATAAAGAAATGTTTTGACTGAAGAAACGTGAAGAGAATTAACACACGATTGCAACAGTATTGTTTATCTGTGTTCTTCAAACCATCCCATTTCGAACCACTCAACACCACACACTGGTGACGCCTGCTGGTCAACTTTTTAAATGCAAAAAAAAAAAAAAAAAACTCCTGCCATAAAAACAGCTTTTAAAACCCATTGCAAAAGTTTTATTGAAAGTATTTATTTATTAAATGCAATTAACAAAAGATCAAATACCAATAAATAGGAAGTTTCTGTATAACGTGTTCTTTTATCAATTTGCAGGACTTGTCTAAAGGGGCTTGTCTAAACAGACCAATAAGAGACTATTAACTACTACTACTTTTCCTTTTAATTACACAAATGCCTCATTAAAAATGTCTGCAAATATAGAAAACTGATCGAGATCAGGTAAAAACCATAACAGTGGTGGTCATCAGTGATTCATGGGTTCGCTGTGATCTACCCCCAACAGCGAACCATTGAAATTTCGAAACATTGCGAAATTATTTATTTATGATATAGCATTATTTTATGATAGCATTTAAGAAAAAATTTAAGATGTATTGTTAATCGTTACCGTGAAGTATTTTGGCTACGATAATCGTGTAGTGAAAAATCTGATATCGTGACAGCCCTAACTCCAAGGTACTACTATAGTACACATGCAAACAATACCATTTTATGTGCGCCACTGTGTCTGTCGTGCTTATTGTTTTGTTTTTGTTTTGATGTCAGATATAAGTTGCTGCGTGATTTGGCAAACTGGCTGGAGATCACAGAGGACACTGGACTCATCAGAGTCAAGAGCTCATTGGACAGAGAGAACAGCTCATGCATAAGAGATGATCAGTACAAAGTCTTAGTAGTTGCATATGACAATGGTAATTTAATTAAATATCTAGATGATTAAAGACTTGGAATAGTTCACCCAAAAATGAAATTTGTCATCTACTCACTCCTCTGTTGCTCGAAACGCATCTGATGTTGGATTTAGAAGACTTGGAATATATTATTAGACTTTCATAATATAATATTTTGTGTTGAATACTCAAAAAAAAAATGGTCCTTTTAGGAGCTTTACAGCTGTAGTCATTAGCCCCTGTCACACAGTAATCCCTGTAAATTACTGTTAAATTACAAGAACAACTTTTCCAGTAAATACACAAATATGTTGTTCACATAAGCAATGGAGTTCTGTCTTTTTAACTGTAAGATACCATTCGGTAAACTCTGCAATGTCAATCACCGAAAATGACCACATTTATCCACTTGGATGGGGAGAAGCGCTTTAGTTTCACACTGTCCAATTTGACTACCTTTTTTTTTATTTTTTGAGTGACAGGCATTAAGTGGATGATCACACAGAATGTGGTTTTGCTCTTAAAAAAAATAAAAAATAATATACACTCACCTAAAGGATTATTAGGAACACCTGTTAAATTTCTCATTAATGCAATTATCTAATAAACCAATCACATGGCAGTTGCTTCAATGCATTTAGGGGTGTGGTCCTGGTCAAGACAATCTCCTGAACTCCAAACTGAATGTCAGAATGGGAAAGAAAGGTGATTTAAGCAATTTTGAGCGTGGCATGGTTGTTGGTGCCAGACGGGCCGGTCTGAGTATTTCACAATCTGCTCAGTTACTGGGATTTTCACGCACAACCATTTCTAGGGTTTACAAAGAATGGTGTGAAAAGGGAAAAACATCCAGTATGCGGCAGTCCTGTGGGCGAAAATGCCTTGTTGATGCTAGAGGTCAGAGGAGAATGGGCCGACTGATTCAAGCTGATAGAAGAGCAACTTTGACTGAAATAACCACTCGTTACAACCGAGGTATGCAGCAAAGCATTTGTGAAGCCACAACACGCACAACCTTGAGGCGGATGGGCTACAACAGCAGAAGACCCCACCGGGTACCACTCATCTCCACTACAAATAGGAAAAAGAGGCTACAATTTGCACGAGCTCACCAAAATTGGACAGTTGAAGACTGGAAAAATGTTGCCTGGTCTGATGAGTCTCGATTTCTGTTGAGACATTCAGATGGTAGAGTCAGAATTTGGCGTAAACAGAATGAGAACATGGATCCATCATGCCTTGTTACCACTGTGCAGGCTGGTGGTGGTGGTGTAATGGTGTGGGGGATGTTTTCTTGGCACACTTTAGGCCCCTTAGTGCCAATTGGGCATCGTTTAAATGCCACGGCCTACCTGAGCATTGTTTCTGACCATGTCCATCCCTTTATGACCACCATGTACCCATCCTCTGATGGCTACTTCCAGCAGGATAATGCACCATGTCACAAAGCTCGAATCATTTCAAATTGGTTTCTTGAATATGACAATGAGTTCACTGTACTAAAATGGCCCCCACAGTCACCAGATCTCAACCCAATAGAGCATCTTTGGGATGTGGTGGAACGGGAGCTTCGTGCCCTAGATGTGCATCCCACAAATCTCCATCAACTGCAAGATGCTATCCTATCAATATGGGCCAACATTTCTAAAGAATGCTTTCAGCACCTTGTTGAATCAATGCCACGTAGAATTAAGGCAGTTCTGAAGGCGAAAGGGGGTCAAACACAGTATTAGTATGGTGTTCCTAATAATCCTTTAGGTTAGTGTATAGCCTATTGCAGTTATTATAGTACTCAATAACTGCAGAGCCACAGGACTGATGGCGCAACGGTCGGTCAGATGTCCGTCTAACACATTTATATTGAAAAACGGATAAAAACAGCGGAACTTACTGTAAACAGCTTGCATAGAGCTTTATGATTGGCCCAAAGCAGACTTATTACGTCAGCATGTTCTGACCTTGTATGCGCTCATACCGGTAATCCAGTTCTTTGTTCACACACAGCATCATACTGGTAATTTACTGGTAATGTTACATCTTCTCATACCAGGAAATTGCCAGAACCGATTTACCAGTATTTAAAAAAAAAAAAAGGTCCATGTTCACAAATGATCATTTAATGGTAACTTACCAGTAAAGACTGTGTGGAAAAGAGCAGAGTAGACTTTCTGCTAAACAGTCCTTGTTACAGATTACAGAATTTTACTCTTCTGGTGAGCCACTCTTTTTAAACTGCAAACTTTATTAATTATTCTGACTAAGGCAAGGCCTCAAGCCTTAACATTTTTTGCATTGTATTTCTTTCTTTAGATGATGAGCCCGCCACAGGAACAGGCACATTAGTGATTAAGCTGTTGGATATTAATGACAACGCTCCAGTGCTGGATCAGCGCAGAGTCCCAATATGTTCTAAAGAACCAACGCCCATATGTTTGACCATCACAGATCCAGATGGACCAGAAAACGGCGCACCATTCATCACAGAGCTACATAAAGAATATCAAAGAAACTGGACCATCATCAGCAATTCCAGTAAGACTAGTTCAGCTAACATTAAGTTTTGTTAATCTGTTATAAATAAATTGTATATCTCACACTCTTCTCTGTGGTATTCTCAGGCTGTGCGGCGTGGTTGAGACCACTCAGACGTTTGGCTCTTGGCGAACACAGCCTGTTGTTGCGTTTGTACGACTCTAAGATGTTATTTCAGGACAGTTCTATCATAGTGGAAGTGTGTGACTGTAAAGGTGATGATGTGACCTGCTCCAGCGGTGTATATGCTGCTAACATCTCCACCCTGTCCATCTATGTTTTAGCAACTATCTTATGCTTTCTTGGTAAGCAAACAACCCATAAATATGGGTTTACAAACATTTAATTCCTAAATATATATTTGTAAATTATTTATGAACTACCTTTTTTTTTTTTTTTACATTGTTTTTGCAAGAAGTCTCTTATGCTCACCAAGGTTGCATTTATTTAATCATGCATATGGTAAAAACATTAATATTGTGAAATATAATTACAATTTAAAGAACTGTTTTGTACTTTAATATATTTTAAATGTAATTTATTCCTGTGATGTAAAGCAGATTTTTCAGCATCATTACTCCAGTCTTCAGTGTCACATGATCCTTCAGAAATCATTCTAATACGCTGATTTGCTGCTCAAGAAACATTTATAATTATTATAATGATGCTGGCCTTTGCAATCTCTACTAATAACAGTGCTGAGAACATTTAAAAATATATATATATTTCTTATTTTCTTTAGTGCTGCTTCTGCTGTTGTTTCTTTACCTGAGGAGAAAGTGTGGGAGAAAGTTGGAACAGTTTAGCCAGAAACAAGACAGGGACAATATATTTTGTTACAATGAGGAAGGAGGCGGCGAACAGGACCAGGAGGTGCACATGGTCTTCCTCATATCATCTTCATTGAATCCACTAAAGCGTTATACTGTTGTTAAGCCTTACTGTACTCCGTGTTTGTTGTGTATGTACATGTGTGTGTTACAGGACTATGATATGATGCTGTTGTGCTGGAGTCCAGAGATTTTCTCTACAGATATTGCCCCGCCGGCCTTACATACAGTCTTCTATCGCCAACATCCAGAGGAAAATGAAGATATCGGACACTTCATTTATGAAGTATGTATAGAGTGTTTGTGTGTATATGTGCATGAGAGTCTCCATGATTTCTGCAAGTTCAACATACTTGTTGGCCTTGGAACTATGGAAAAGAAAAAATCCAGGAACGCGCCCACAACAGAATTAGGGCTTGGCGATATGTACAAAATATGTTATCGATAATCGACTTTATGATATAGCATTATTTTATGATAGCATTTAAAAAAAAAATTAAGTCTGATTATATGGTCTACCCAAGCTCCGCCCCCAACATGCCCGCCCCAGACATCACTACGGACATGCACCGTTAACACAGGTCATGTTGAGTTTGGCTGCACTTTATCTAATGATAGCCTGCGATTTAGTTATTTTAATTTAATGATTAAAACGTTAAAGGTTTTACTGTGGTTAGTTTCAGCTTAAACAAGCATAAAACATTAGCTTTGCTTGTGTTAGTCCTGCTAATAATTTCCACAGTGTTCTTATCGGTGTTTGAAACAAATTTCGTTTCGCGAGGAGAAATGTTAAATACAACTGAACAGAACAAAACACAATTTGGTGGTTGTTAGAATGTTGAATGCATGTTGATGTTACAGCAAGGTGGCTTGCCTGTTTGTTTTTCATAAGGTCCGATATTTCTCTTTTTTTCTTTTCTTTTTTGGCGGTATCGCCTGTTTTAATGATGATAAGTTTAATTTCCTAATAATGTGTAGCGCTGTTTTTAAACTTATATTCAAACTATAATATATTTGTTATTTGTCTAAAATTAGGAATTCAAAACGAATTGTTTCGTTCTGCATGAGCAAAACAATTTTTTGTTTGAATTCCAAGGTCACCTTAAGCCGCTTACAAAATAAAAAATACTGCTTTATTTATTTAGAAACATAAGTCATTAAAAATTATAATTGTTTTGTTTATTTATATTTTTAATCTAAAGCAAAGTATAACGCTCCCAATATAGCCTACTGTAACGGAGCTGCCAACATTGTAAACTCCGAACGCGTGCATGAGATAGCCTATCATGTCATGTTTGAGCTTTTTGATTAGGCCTATTTATTATGTACAATATTCAGAAACGGTAAAGTTACTTCTACCGTTTGTTTTTCTGATTAACTTTTATTAGACTGCAAACCAAAATAAAATAGGCCTAGGCTTGGCTACTTGATTTATATAATTTTTTTTTTTAATTGGATAGGCTATCTCTGCTATTCTGAATTAACAGGGTAGTTACATTTTTTCGTCTGCAGAACAAAATTGTATAAAAAAAATCATAAAAGATCAAGAAATCCAGATAAAATGTTTAACAAAATTACGAAAGTAAGGATAAATGATGTTTGACAGGGAACGCATCTCAAGGTCGCATACACAGACTCATGTTGCTGTTGGAGCAGTCGGCACTGAACAACAGGCAAATCAAATATTCAGCTAATTAAAGTTACAAAAGTTCAGTGAGTGATTTTCTTTTTCTTTTGTTCTTTGATCAACATTAATGGTAGCAGCGAGTATAGGCTGTCAGTGCACTGATTCAATAGACATAGGCTTACTGTTTTTCTTTCTCAACCGTTTAAGACAAAACCGACTGTTTACGGGGATATTTGAATGTACATAATGGAATGTTGTGTAGTCTCTACCAGCTGTTTGTTGTAGTCCTTAAAAAGCAATTTCTTTAAATTAAAATATCTCCCTTTCCTTTGAACTTTGAGCGTTGTAACTTTGCAGATGTTGTTTATGCTCAGACAGCAACATTACACACTAACTAAAGTTAGAAAAGTGAAATCATAATCAACCACCCCTTTAAATGCATGTGTAATATATTGGATTCTGTTTCTGTAGAATCTGTGCACAGCAGATGATGACCACTATGTGGCGCCGTATGACTCCATGCTGGTGTTTACTCATGAGGGTGAGGGGTCTGAAGCTGGATCTCTCAGCTCTCTGCAGTCGTCCATCGGAGATGGAGATCAGGACTTCCAGCATCTGCAGAATTGGGGACCTCAGTTCAGGAGACTGGCTGATATGTATGCTGTAGGAGAAGATGAGTGATATGTCCTCAATATTTATGTACGTGTGTATAGGAGAGTGTAATGTGAAATCTGTTACCAAATATGCTGTAATGTGTTAATACATTCTGACAGAAAAATGTTACCTTTAGCTTGTCACTGGGGGAAGAGGTAGTGATGTTACATATGACACTGAAGCTATCAAAGCACGCACCGAATATGCAGTGCAATTTCTCATCAATCTCTGTGCCGCAGCACGTATTGTTTTCAGAGAAACACATGGTCAAACAAAAATGAAGCCTCTCTTTCTTTCCAGTCACGTGAATGCTTTACGTTTCGGAATGTTTGAATACAGACCAATACTCTAAGGGTTTATTGAAGTTCAAGTTTGTTACTACATTTTTTTTACCCTCTATTACATTATCATATATTCTGCCATATAAACAGTATAAAAACCATAAAAAAAAAATTAGAGCACCATTACTTGCCTCATACAACTCTGTTGGTCATATTATTATTATTATTATTATTATTATTAATAATACATTGAATTTTTTGCCAAATTTTAATTTGTGAATTATAATATCAGAAAACTGAACATTTAGCATTGTCAGGCTTTTATTTGTGTTTAATGGATGAAACAACGGAGCATTTTTCTGTGTTCTCATTCAACCCGCCACATACCTTATCTACCCCAAAAGTACTTTTAAGGTACCCTTAATATACTAATATGCACCATTTAGGGATAGATTAGGCAGAAAAGGTGTAACTTTGAGGGTTCTTCCACAGTGTTAGGTCGTGCCAAAATGTTAGATCGGATGGATCTCCATGTCATATATATCAGATATAATAGATTCGACGCCGGACGTCGAATCCCTGCCAGAAGATATCAGTCTTCTATCAGCCTAAGAGTTTGACTGACAAAGCCAGGGAGGAGCAGGCGCTGGAGATGAAGTTGTTTATTGAACAATCTTAGTTGCGTATGTTTCAAGACTTCTTCTGGACAGTAAAATTCCAGAAAGTGTTGTTATACCAAGGGTAAAACAACGGAAAAATTAGGCTACTGCTTCACCTCATCGTCCTGTGACGTTAAAAACCTTGAAATGGAGGAATGAAATGAAGACAAACATCCCTTCAAACCACACAATCATAACATTTTGAATTCTTAAGATCCTTCATCAGTGACTAGCTGTTGAACACGTAAAGAGACTATTTGTATGCAGTGTTTCTTACAGTATAGAGTTAATTCAGAAAGAATCATCCAAGGATGGTGCTTCAGGTATCTTTTTTTGTTTTCTCTCATTCCTTACTCTAGTTTAGGATGTAGTTGTTTTAGCAGAATTTTTTTTGCAGACATTTTATATTTGCATTATGCAACTGAAGCTGACTAAAAGCTGACTAAATGTACACAAGACAAGCACCTGCTCTTTATTTATTTATTTTTTTGCTAATGAGTTTTACGTTTTAATTTGACTTTTGTTTAATACAATGGTTTATCTCATTACTACTTTGTTGTATTTGCCAGTGCTTTTTTGCTATTATATAAAATAAAAATATAGAATGTTTAACCATCCATAAACACTGTTTTAGCAACTTATATAATGTTATTTTAACGTGTGCATTTTTGTTGTTGCTTTAATTCAAATGTACCCTTTATAAAGCTTACTTTCAGTCAAGTCATCTTCATTTATATAGCACTTTTAACAATATAGATTGTTTCAAAGCAGCTTTACAGTGATAATAGGACATTAAAGTAACAGAGATTGTTTTGGCTTTACAGCAGCTCTAGAAGCAACAAGATTCATAATAACCAATATGAAACTATGACACTAAAGCAACCTTTGACCAGATTCTGCCAAATCGCAGATCAGGACTCTCCCTATTGGGCGGGCTTTAAGCACCCTGAGAAAGAACTTTGACCCTGCATTTGACGAAGACGGATCTTCTTGAAGTGGTTCTGTATACTTCATTGTTTGTTGATTTGTTTTGGTTTTTGGACCGTTTCATGCCTGGGATTCCGGAGGTAAGTTATGCATTATTTTATTTGTGAGGACTTGTCAATAACAGTCAGATATAGACTTTATATTTTTTCAGTTGTCAGACATGACTGTAAATCCTATGTTCTACTGCTCTAGAAGTATATGTTGACCAATCTAATAATTACACAACTAAAATTTAAAATCAGTTTTGGAATTTCACCATAGCCAAACCATTTGCTGCCATTGTTTCTCATGATGTCACTTGTTTTGTCCCAGATGACTCAGAACATGTTCCAGGAGGGACTTCATCAGGTGTTTCTTAAGGAACGCCCTTTGCCCAGCGTAGTTTCAGATGCCGACCCCGCAACTGGACAGCTGGTGGAGGATAGACTGGTCCGTTGGTTTGGGACAGTGGTCAACACCCGCATCCTTCTCTCTGGGGTAACAAAAATCTAGTTTAACTGTCATAGACACCCAACAAACCCAATAAAACTGATTACATGAAACATGTATGCTCATCTTTGAATGTTAATATAGTATTAGACTATCCAAAAAAAAGCATATTACCATGCCACATTTCTGCAATATAGAGTACGTGTACAGTGAATAGTATGCTCATTTTTCTGTATTACATAGAATCCTTGGATGACTTGTAACATTTGCCCACTTACACACATGCATCCCTTCCAATTTTTGAAGGTCAACTTCACCTTTAATTTTCAGTTTGACTTGGATTAGGAACTTAAACCATAAACATAACATAAACTACATCATAAACTTTTTCTTGACTCATTATTTGATTGGACTGCCAAAAAGATTAAAAAAATAACCATTAACACCACTCACTTAATTAAACATGCAAAATGTGCCATACTAATATTTGAAAGATTTATTGTTGCATATAACTGCTTCACATGCTATTTTTGACCAATTTTAGACAGTATATACTGTGATTATTATTATTTTTTTCTGTTCTTCTCTCTCAGGTTGTTCAGATTTTCAGTGCTGTCTTCTGTATTCTCTCCACCTTCTCGTATACTTGTTTGACTTTCAGCTGTTCTGCATCTTTGACAGCTCCAGTATGGTGTGGTCTGTTTGTAAGTGCTCAAACTAACATTTCTATCAGAAAATCAGAACAAAGCAATTATCACATGCTAGAGTAGAGTTACTAATTAGTTGTTTTTTAAATATCTGTGTATTCATATTCATGTTTATGTCTTATATTAGTATGTAGCCACCGGGTCACTTGCAATTGACGTCCAGAGGAAACCCAAAAAATTCAAAGTAAGTTTGTTTTATGTCTTTTTTTTTTTTTAATGACCTTAATGAGTTTCCACCTTAACCAGCTACAGTGACCCAAAGCATATAAGCATACTTCATTAGTCAAAACACAATACTGTTTGCCTAAAACTATATCTTTAATGCTTTGTCATTTTTAACTCAACAAACGTCTTTGTATAAAATGCTTGAAAAGTGTGTTTGTGCTCTTTTTTTTTTTTTTTTTTTTTTTTTTTTTTGATGTTTTGTTGTCTGATGATATTCAGATATTTATGTCCAAATCAAATGTTTGTTGTATAGTTTGGGACAAATGTATTGTGTATGTTCTTATACATTTACCAATTACATTTAACCATTTAGAAGATGCTTTTGTCCAAAGCGACTTACAAATGAGGAGAACAATAGAAGCAGTTAAACAAACAAAAGAGCAACAATATGTACGTGTTGTGACTAGTCCTAGTTAGTCAACAAGGTTTTTGTTTTTTAAATAGAATAGAAATATAATAGAAAGTGTTAGTATTAATGGGTCAAGTGTTGACGAAATGCTTCTTTAGCCGTTTCTTGAAAATGGTCATTCCACTAGCAGTGAACAGTCAAGGTAAAGGTCAGTGAAAGTGATTTTGTGCCACTTTGGGATGGCACCACTAGGCGACGTTCACTCGCAAAACGCAAGCTTCTGGAGTGAGTTTAGGGGAGCAGAGCCAGTGGTTGTTCTGTAGGCAAACATCAGTGCCTTGAATTTAATGCGAGCTGCAATTGGCAACCAGTGCAAGCTTATGAAGAGAGGTGGGACGTGCTCTCTCTTCGGCTTGTTAAAGACCACTCTCGCTGTTGCATTCTGGATCAGTTGCAGAGGTTTGACAAGGAAGGCCTGCCAAGAGAGCACTACAATAGTCCAGCCTAGATAGAACTAAAGCTTGGACCAGAAGTATGCTCCATTTGGAAAGGCCTGATCTTCCCAATGTTGTATAAGGCAAATCTGCAGGACCGGGCAGTTCTAACAATGTGATCTGTAAATTTTAGCCGATCAAGGTTCCTGGCTGTCCTGGAAGGAGTAATGGTTGATGAGCCTAGCTGAATGGAGAAGTTGTGATGAAGTGTTGGGTTGGCCGAAACCACAAGCAGTTCTCTCTTGGCAATATGACGTATCATAGCATATGATATGTCATATGTTAACATCGTAATATATCATATAGTCTGCTTGTTCGAGTAATATGAGATATGTCCTGTGTTGTAGGTCATGACTCTGATGGGCCTGAACATCTTCGGCTTGCTGTTTGCAGTTTGTTCTTTTTTCCCCTTCTTTATGAAATCCGCACAACTTGATAAAGCCACCCCTCAGCAGGTGCGAATACAGAGACACTGACACTCACTAATAAGCCATTGGCAAACCACTGGAAATGAGTTCATGTCTCTTCATCTCTCTCTCTCAGCGCATTGGTGTGCATGTGCTGAAGGGCAGTGGTGTAATGTCCATCCTCCAGTGTATGTTTGCAGCCATGTACAGCCTTTTTCTTATTTGGAGAGGTATGCAGTCCTACAGCACCTCCTACAGAAAGGACTACATCAGTGTAATGCAGGTACAGCATTCACACCTTCAAACTCCACAATATGCTGTTATAAATGCAATATTAATGGTTATTTATTTTATGATTAATGCAATATCTGACCCTGTGTGTCTTAGAACAAAGAAGAACATACAGATCCCCTGCTGGAAAATGAACAGTTCAGCATTTGAACTGTCAGTGCGTGAAATCAGGAAACTTATGCAAGCAAATTTATGGCTTATTATATTTTGTATAGAGAATAAAATAAATAATGCATTTGCAACCCAGTTTACTATTACAAATAACAGTGATATTGCAAAAACCTGAATATATATATATACTGCATACTTCCAATTGTTCCATACAATTTATGTTCTATTTAATGTTTACTTCATTACATATGCATGTAATTTGTGAGGATCACATGGAACTCGTCAATGATTTTGTATATTTATATATTTATGTGCAATTATATTAAATTGTGTCTTAATTAAGATGTGTTGTTGTGCCATTGCTGAAAGTAATAATGTTCTATTCTGTGAAGACAACATAAGTTTACTTTCTTAATAGATGTTACAGGTCTTATTCACAATTCATTAGTGGGCATCATTCTAGAGAAAAGAGAAAATTGCATAATCAAAATGTAATAATTTTTGCACGTGGGGAAAAGATATATATCAACAAATATTGTAATAACATACTTTTCACCATTATTTTCTAAGTTTTGTGTTTCAAACAGAGTTATAACAGAAGCTGCATTGTTAATGCTGTTTCATGTTGTCTTTAATACAGTTTTTACATCTTTAATACATCGTTTAATTTATATTTGCACAATCTGCACAAGATACTGAAAATGAATGGTTCTGATGATTAATGTGGCTGAGAGAAATGAGATTTTAGTAGATCTACCTCAACCTCTACCCACATACACATACATGCATACATATACACACAAACTTCACAGATAAAAGCAAACTGCTGAATATTTAAGTACGCAAATGCTCACACATACAGACAGCTTCACTTATTTGACAGTTCAGCATCCACATCCTCTTCAGGTTTAAGGGCGTGCCATTGGGCAATGGGTCTTCTTGGATTGGCTAACATATCTGACCAATGGCGCTGCTCCGTTCCTGAGCTGTTCATTCCAAGGAAAACCTTTCCAATGGCATCATTCTTCCCAATTTTGTCGTAGTCTAACGCCGTCACCACAACCTGCACTTTCTATAAGGAGACAAGACAAGAACCATCAGTGTGGTCCATTTCAGAAGACTCAGAAGACATTTAAAATAATTTTAAGATGACCAGAACTCTACCTGAATGTGCTCAGATGGAACTTCAAAACTAAATGATTCGTTGTAATATGGGTTTAGTGTGTTTTTCTTAATTGTGGTTTTCTTCTTTTTCAGTCTTTTGCCATTCTGCATCAGGTGGATTTTTACATATGGGTCTGTAGGACAGATATATAATGTCAGAATCAGTGAACTAGGTGGAAAGATATTTCAGACCTGTGATCTGAAATGTGTCATTATATAATTGGGCACTTTTTCACCCACCTGAGAGACCACCCACATCCATTTTTTTGAGGTTTTTGGCCTCCAGAACGACAACGGTCAGCTTTCCAGCAGTGGGTACATAGCGTAGAGACAAGCAAACATCACCTAACCGCTCATGCTGTTGAGTCAACAACACAAAAGTCAATTGTTATTTCACTCATCCAGAAATCAACACATTTCTGCATAAATCAACAGCCAAAGAATCAAACTAAATATCTGACTATAAGCAACTTTGCCCAAGTCATTATGTGTATGTATGTATATATGTATATAAGTGATGTCCAGAGGGGATATTGGCTTTTGATGACCCTATAATTTCGATTAAACCACCAAAATATGAGAAAAATATTTTATTTTTTAAATATGAGGGAAGAACAAAACACTAAACTTGGTTAAGGTGTTTATCTGACTAAATTATTTGGCAAAAAAAGATAAACTACAGTTACAGGTTTTATTTTACTATAAACAACTCTTGTCTTGAACTAATTTTTAGTAATGTAAAAATAAAGGCTGGAGATTTTCCTAGGCTGGACATCTCTTTTGGCTAGTAAATATAGAATATTTAATTTAATTATTTAAGTTTATACTTTCCTCTTTTTTTCTATGAATCTTTATATAATGGAAAGTACATTTTAATATTCTACTCACATGTGTTTTAATATATAATATTGTGAATATATATTCTAATCAAAGTTAATAATGTATTTGTTGCAAAGCATGCTTGTGTTGTACTAATTGTTTTGTGTCATTCCACTTCAGCATGCTGTAGGTTGTGGCCTATTCAATTCAAATTCCAACTCAAGAATGAAGGTTTTTTTTGCCCAACCCTGGAGTTTATGTATTCAAGAATCCCTTCTTCACTCGTACCTCCTCTTTCTCGGCTTTCTGCAGATCTCTCCACTCTTCTGTTAGATGACTGAAGTCCACCTTATTCATCTGCACCCTCACATCCCCAATAGCATCATGTTTGGAGAAACGGTCAAAGTCATACACTGTCATGACCAGCGTCTTTCCACCAAGCTCTGCATATGGAACCTGCAGATAGAAAGGCAGAGTCTCATACGTTTCCGATAATATTTGTATACAATTAAATGCATTATTGTCCCCATAGCACATTTGTAATTGTGAATTTGTATGCTGGGACCTCTCTAACATTCCTTCCATTAAGGATTTTTAGTGTAAGTGGATTTTAAGAGGTACCTTAAAGGTGAAGTGCTCATTAAAAGTCGGATCTAGTGTTTTGCGGTGCACTTTTGTCTCAAATTTTTTCTTCTTGTCAGGGAGTAGGTAGACTTTCACATAGGGATCCGAAGTGCCACTCATATCCATAGCAGCAAGACCTTCTGCCTGAATCACACCCACAATTAACTGAACAAGAAAGAAAGTCATATTTTTATATTAATGTTATTATTATTCATAATTTTATTTCAAAATACAGTTCTCCACACCAACATTATAATTGCAATGCTTAAGCAAGTTTCTCTCATTAATATGGATGACTGAATTAACACAGGTCACTGATTTGTATTCATACCGCGCTGTCAGTGAAGTTGTAGTCAAGGGTATAGAGAAGTTTTCCCAATTTTGCAGCCTCTTTAGACTCTGGATCCTCTTCTTTGGGGTCAGAATCAATACCGTGATGGACAGCCTGTAAATACAATATTATTACAATTCTTCAGTCACATGATCCTTCAGAAATCATTCTAATATGCTGATTTGGTGCTCAAGAACATTCATTATTATGACCGCCGCTAGCGAAAGCGGTCATATAGGGATTGTCAAAGTTTTTTTTTTTTTTTTTTTGTCATCTACTGAATTTTTCGTCAACGATACCAGGGACACCGAAACACCGGGGAACATGAAATTTGGTGGGCATGTAGCCCCACTAGACTTTTACAGAAAAATTTCGTTTGGTCCCCGGGGGCCACTCCCCCCCCCCCCCCCCCCCCCCCCGCGCTGGGCCCCCCCAAACCCAAAAAATTCAGTTTTTCCTAAATAACTATCTGAACCGTGGCACCGAGGATGAAGACATTTTGATGGTATGTTGGTCTTAAGGGCCCACATCAACCTAGCCCATAATCACTCATTTGTGATTTGCGCCCCTCCCATAAAAAATGAAAATGCAATATTATTCTGCTTTAATCGCCCCTATCTTCAGTTGAGATGTTCAGAACTGCACCATATTTCATGTGTATGATTAACTTGACATCCTCTGGGGGTATGCTAAGTTTCGTAGAATTTCATCCATGGGGGGGTATAAAATAAATTCATTTATGTGCACATTTAGGTGGTGTTGAGCGAAGGGTTGCTGGTTTAGGATGATACTGTCACACACACACACACATGCAGGAATACAAACAAACGCAAGCATGCACACACACTGACATCCACACGCACAGACACACACCCATACACACACATACAAATCCACATGCACAGACACACACACACAAACACACACACACATGTACGTACGCATACATACACACACAGACACACACATACACAAACACACACACATACATACACACACAGACAGACATGCACATACTACTACTTTTTTTAGGTATATACATAAACACGCAATACAGCCAAATTGCTCCACGTCATTTATTTTTGTGGAAAGCCAGTGCAGGCCTGAGCGGCGGTCATATTTTGTACCGCCATGCGGTACATCTAGTTATTATCAATGTTGAAAACAGTTTTTGCTTAATATTTTGAGGAAACTGTGATACATGTTTTTTCTTTGATGTATAGAGAGTTCAAAAGAACAGTATTTATTTGAATTAGAAATATTTTGTAGCAGTGTTTTCTCTCTCATTTTTGATCAATTTAATGGGTCCTTGCTGAATAAAAGTATTAATTTCTTCCCCCCAAAAAAGTCTTACTGACTCAAAACTTCTGCACAGTGTGTTTGTGTGTGTCAGATGCAGGACACTGTATATGAATTCAATTAATCATCAATTTGTTTAATAATTTGTACCTGTTTTGTTCCCTCTTCTTTGACGCTTGACATATTTATGGTGTTCTTTTCATTTTTTTCTTTCCCACCCTTATCTTTTTTCTTCTTAAATATCATCTTTTTGCATAAACACAGGCAGCAGCTTAACGTGATGAGGACTACGAGGAAGCCGAATGCCACCAATGCCCAGGATGGTACTGAAACAACACACACACACACACACACACACACACACACACAGAAATTACAATAAATACAAAGGTGTGTGAGTGTATAAGTAAGAGAGAGAGACTGTGTACTCACATGGGACTTTATGAAGCTCATTCAGAAACTTGCTTCTGATGCTATGGGCCAAACTCTCTGCAGTTGTAGGCTGAACAGCAGCGGGTGGAGAACTCGTAGGTCCAGGTACCTTTGATCCATTCTGTGCTGGAGATGCTGGAGATAAGGAAGGACTAGCCAGTAGAGCATCGCCCTCATGCATTCTGAAGCCAAGCAGCAGACAGTTGCATTATCTAAGAGTTGCATGCGACTTTATAAAGTTTTTAACTCCCTTAAGACCTTTTGCATTTGCATAGTGATCTTAATGCTAATGAATTAGGAGCTTATTATAAAGCGTAAAGGCAAAGACAGGTTCACATTCAGCGCACACAGCAGGTGACATGACGCTCCTTAACCTTGGATTATTTTAAGAAATGCTGAGTAGGAATTTATTGATTTTCTCTCTCTTTACAGTAAAATGAGACACAGAAAGCCAGTGACACTGATACCCCTGAGATGCTCTGCTGACTCAAACTTATACCTGAATATGCACGACAAATAATAATAAACATGCATATACACCAATAAATAAACCATCAAACATATCCTTCTAATATTTGCAAACCTCAGAGGCATTCAGAATTTATTCAAAGCATTATATAGTTTATGTAAAAATACATGCAGAACCTGGGACACAACATGATCTTGTATAAGCACATTAAAGTTCACTATAATCTAAGGATCGTAAAGATTCACACTAAATTTGAGGAGGGAGAACACTTACCTGCTGCTCTGATTTGAGGAGTGCCCTCGGACTGACAGTTTATCTGAATTATTGTAGAGCAAGAACAGAAAATTAAAGACAGAAAACAAAGATAATGAGGGAGAGAAGTCTTGTGCGTCTTGTGAGTCTCTTTTAAAAGAAAGAAAATATTATAATGATTGACTGACCACTGCTAAAGAGAGAATGAGAGAGAGAGAGAGAGAGAGAGAGAGAGAGTGACTGTAAGAAGCATCCAATTGGCAAGCTGTGCAGCAGTGGGTGGAACCAAATGGACATTATGACAAAGGTTATAACAGAAAATATTTGAAAAGTAGGGGTCACATTAAGCATTATTTCCCAAAATCTTTGTAGGACACAGAAATGTCTAAATGTCATTGCCACCCTAGAACGTCATCATTTCCAACACACTCTGTCAGTCAAATAGTCAAAAATATAGCCTAGCCTACTGTTGTTTTAATTGCAGTAGCCTATAGGCTATTGTAGCATAATAAACATTTCTTGAATATTTAATTATATATATTTTGGAGTGAGTAGGCTACATATATGTTATTGAAGCTTGTAAGGAATAAAAAAAGTTAAAAGGTAGGCTAATTGTGACTTTATTCTCGCGGTTGCGCGTTTAAATCACGCAGTTCTGACTTTATAACTCACAATTGTGGAGTTTATATCTCACAGTTCTAAGAGAAAAAGGCAGAATTGCGAGATACAAACTGAAATTCAGACTTTTTTTCCTCGCAATTCCGAGTTTAACGTTAGGCTATGACTCGCACTTTTGACATTTTCCTCTGAATTGACCGAATTATGAGATAAACTGTCGTAAATGTCGCAATTACCTTTTTTAATTTTTAGTCCTTGATGGAAACAAACGATATAGACTATAGAATATCTTTCCTTTTGCACAGAAATTGTTTGATATTGTGCATTTCAATGAAATACAAAGCGTTTACTCATTAAACGTTCCTTTTTTAGTCTTTAAAATGTGTATATCATCATAGTTTAATGATAGTACAAAGAACTGGTTATCATTAGGTCTACATTGCAGTTGTTACAACTGCAGAAATTACTTAATTTCAATGCAAAAGGAAGCATGCAATATATTTAAAATGTTTATTTTTGTTAAACATTACTTTCATAAATCATTAATATTGTCCGGTAGGTGTCAGTATATTCCGCTATGCTGGCAGGAAAAACAACAACACATGGTAGAAGAAGAGCGTCGCCTGGATACTGCATGACGCTTGAGAGGATGCTCACCGGATTAGAAGGTTTTTATCATTTCAAAATAATTTTACACAGGTTAAAGTGATCGTTTTTATATGTTGTATCCTGACACTTAAATTAATATTAATCCTCTTTTATTTCTTGTTCAGTTTGTTTTAAGTTTTATGATTCGAGCACGAAAGGTAGTTTTGGGTTTGTTTTGGTTCAGTTCATTGGCTTCTTGTTTTTCTATTTCTTCTGTAACTTGTACCCAGTGTTATTATAGTTATATGACGAACATCACTGAACTCGTTGGTGGCTTGTGCATCTGCCTGATTCACAAATGTGCTAATAAATGCTCACAAGTTTGCTAGTTCGTTGGAAATATGATGTATAATTTGTGTCTTTGCGCATACATTGCTTTATGTTGCTGTAAGGTGTTTGCTGGTTTTTGTTGTGTCCCCTGCAGATGCTCGAGGAGTGTGTGTGTGTGCTCGCAGCGCTGGAGTGTGTCGTGCGTCGCTGTCTCGGGCCTGACGGCGGGAGTGTGTTGTTCACTCGAGACACAGGAGAAACACTCGTTAGTAGACACGGACAGCGCCTTCTCTGCGCACTACACCTGGAGCACCCGATGGCCAGGTGCCCATACTCTCTTTAAAGAAATAAAAGTATTGCTCATAACTGCAAGATTGGAGTATGGTTTTGTTTGCTGAATCATATTCCAATATGCATATACCTTTTTATTTTCTATTTTAATATATTTTAAAATGTGAAGTATTCATGTAGTCATTCAAGCTGAATTTTCAGCATCATTACTCCAGTCTTCAGGGTCACATGATCCTTCAGAAATCATTCTAATACGCTGGTTTGCTGCTCAAGAAACATTTCTTATTATTATCAATTTTGAAAACCGTTGTGCTGCTAAATATTTTTGTGAGAACCATGATACATCATATAACAGCATTAGATAGATTAATTAGATAGATTAACATTAATTGATTTTTTTGTAACAATGTAAAAGTACTGTCACTTTTGATTTATTTAATCGTTATAATAATTAAGAATTGTCTATCTATCGTCTGTCTGTCTATCTATCATCTATCTATGTATTTATCTGTCTGTCTATCATCTATGTATCTATCTATCTATCTATCTGTCTCTCTCTCTCTCTATATATATAGAGAGAGAGAGAGTGAGTGAGTGAGAGAGAGATACATAGATAGAAAGATATAATGAATTAGATATAAAATATTATTAAATGTAGGGTTTTAGGGCAAGTCTCTAGTATGAAAACAAATATGTAAAATATATGTAGCCTATTCATATTTAAAAGCCTAAAACTAGAGAGAAACTAACAGTTCTGACATTTTTCAGGGTTTATGTATATTAATTATTATTAAATGACAATGATGTGGATTTATTTCACATATTTTTGTTGTCTTTGTTCTTTAGGATGGTGTTGGACTGCATGTGTGCACATGCTAAAGCTACTGGAGACGGCACAAAGTCTTTCATTCTCCTGCTGGCCGCACTTTTACGAGGAGTTCGGAACTCTGCGGGATCTTGGACTGGCCCTGGCCTTAGAAATCTTGCTAATCGCCTTCTCGCTGTCAGCCGGAAGGAGTTGGATGAAGCCATAATACACAAAATTACCCCATATGCCTCATTGTGCTGTAGTCGCCATAGTTACAAACGGGAGGGCAGAATCCTTGATTTGTTGATTGGCGGGTATATTTCTGGAAGAGTTGCGATTGGCCAGGCTGAAATACTGAAACGAGTCCTGTGTGAGTTCTACCACAAAGTCAGTCAAGATCAAGACGCAGTAGAAGCAATCTCATTCATACATTCGCACTTCTCTTTACTGCATACATCAGTGACAGGACTTCCTATTGGCTCCTCAGAGGTGATTGAAGGCCTGGTTGTGACTCATGATTGGTCGGTGTGGACTGAACTACAAGGACCAGTAAAAGCACTCATTTTATATGAGAGTTTTGGGCCTACTATTGTTACCGCAGGTGACAACATATCCATATGCGTTCAACAAGACTGGCTGCACCGTACAGAGAGCATCATGAAGCAAAAGTTATTGAGTTTATTAGACTTACAGGTGCATGTGCTGCTCTCATCCGTGAAGCAGCCGGAAAGTGTGGTGCAATGGGCTCGACTGAACCACATCGCTCTACTTGAGTTTGTCGACTCGGCCCAGCTGGACTTGCTTTCCAACATCAGTGCTGCAGAAACACTCTCTCATCCACCTCTTCAACACCTCGTGACGCTAAAGTACTGTAGACGTGTGCAACTTGGTGGGCATCGCTATGCCTGTCTGGGAACGGTGTCGCACACACACACACTTGTTCTTTGTGCACCGGCACCAGGATTGCTTGACCAGACTGTGTGTGTGAGCCGAGGTGTGTTTGCGATGTTGCAGCATCTGTCTCGGACGTTTCAAAGCGCCATTCCTGCTGCCGACCAATCACAAAGCACGCTTTTAACTCAAGACCTGTGGGGTGGAATTATGTGTGCAGGTGGAGTGCTTCCCGTTGGCGGCATGTTTGAGTTCTTGCTACATCATTTCCTGCTGAACGAACGTAACTGTGGTGACCCAGAGTGCTGTAGGTTGCTGGCAGAGGCTTTGTTGTGTGTGCCTAGAACTTTATACTCTCACAATCAAAGAAGCTTCTTGAATATCCAGACATGTTTCTTAAGTGATCTTAAGCAATTGGACAGGGCCAAATTGCGAGGGTCGGAATTGCCAGACCTAAAGTCTGGGCTCGGGTTCAGTGAGAGTTCTGAATTGGCACCGTGTCTGGAGTCGGTCAGTGGTAAACAGCAGCTGGTTGTTTCTGTGTTGCAGTGTTTGCACAGACTCTTATGTGTAGGGGCTATTTTACACACCCGCTCTCCATTACGCACCGGCCCACAAACACACTCTGAGGAGGATGAGGAAGAGGAGGAAGCAATGAAAGAGCACTCAAACTCCACTCAAAGAACAGATGCATAAGCCGCACTGAATATCCAAGCCTATAATGTTGTGTGTAAATTCTATT
Source organism: Leuciscus leuciscus (assembly GCF_965113295.1). Classification (NCBI taxonomy): domain Eukaryota; kingdom Metazoa; phylum Chordata; class Actinopteri; order Cypriniformes; family Leuciscidae; genus Leuciscus; species Leuciscus leuciscus. The sequence goes on from NC_138734.1 coordinate 27,010,405, forward strand.
CACTGTGCCATCTGAACGAAGTGGCTCCAAAAAGTATTGGATGCTTAAGAACATCTGAATGTTCTTGCATTACATACATAAATAATACCAAGTGGCATCTGCAAACAAATGCTGCTAAACCTTCTCTCAGAACTAACTTTAAATATTTGAGCCCATTTTGCAATGACTTTAAACACCTGGTAATTTTTATTAGATGTATGATGTCCCTGTAGAACAGTGCATTTAAAGCCTACAAATTTCTTTCTTTCTTTTTCTTTTAGTGCCACTTGCTTTTATATTTTGATATATAATGCGAAAACATTCAGACATTCTTAAGTGTTTTTTGAGAATCCAGATATATTTATTTATATAAAATATTCTATTGAACATATGTTCATAAGAATATTTATATATTTATAGTGTTTGTTGCAAGTTGGAGGAATATTTGTAAAACAGTTCTATGCAGTTAACACTGAAATACAAAATTGTTTCAATTAGTTAAAAAAAAGTTTTAAATCATTGTTGACTAATGTTGTAGAAACAAAACAGTTGTTTTTTAAAAAAAAAAAACAATAAAAGTAGTACAATTCAAAAGTTTGTGGTCAGTAAGATTATTTTGGAAAGAAATTAATAATTTTTATTTAGCAAGGACTCATTCAATTGATCAAAAGTGACAGTAAAGACATTTATTATGTTACATTAGATATCTATTTCTAATAAAAAGGGGTTTTTGTTTATTTATCAAAGAATCCTGAAAAGTTTACCACAAAAATATTAAGCAGCCTGACTGTTTTCAATATTGATAATAAGAAGAAATGTTGATCACCAAATTTGAAGAATCATGTGTCACTAAATACTGATGCAGTAAATTCAGCTTTGCTATCCCAGGAATAAATCATAAAGTTCATTATGCTTTTTCAAATATTATACCTTTCATGCAGTGTGTAATATAGCTGTTTGTGAATGTAAAATGTAAAGTATTAAAGATCAAAGTGAACTGCAGATAAAGATATTGTCTCCAATAAGAAAGAATAGATTCTGAACTGCCGAAACGAGTCGTCAGTAATTGCAGTCTACATACCTACGTAACAATGTAACAAATTTGCATGAATTCAGCATACGGCCCTCATTTGCCGCCCGCGAATAACGTCTACTTTGACGTTTGGTTAAGAGTTTGGTTCGTTTTGCTCGAAATTACAAGAAGATGCTGTTTTCTGTTCTGCGAAAGCAAATCCACTTTGCATACACTTCAAAAAATAATAAGGACTTCCTCTCGAATTGATATGGAAAAACCAACACCATTGTTACTGTTTCTATCACCGTGTGTATCAAGCGCATTGGAAGCCTCCGGAGCTGAAATTCAGTTATGGTAATGGACGTTTATTTACCGACACACGCTGTAAGAGATTGACCAATCACAACAGACTGGGCCTTCTGACAAATCAGAGCAGAGTAGGCTTGCCGAAAGGAGGGGTTTAGTGACCGGATCCTTGATCAAACTGTTTCAGACAGGAAAAGCGGTGATACAATGTATATTATAAGACAATGCAAGAATTATTTAATTTTTTACCATGGATGCATTTAAACCTGGGAACCTTTAAAATAGCATAAAAGAGGCACTTTAAAAGAAAATAAATATAAAAGGCAGTTACGTTGCATTCACTGAAAAAAATTTGGAGTAGGATTTACTTGAAAAAAGCTAGGCAACTTTTTCCACTCAGAAAATGCCACTAAACATATTTATCAGTAGCTTTAATTAGAAATCTTTAAGTTAAATGTACTTGGAATATGGAATTAAGTAAACTTTACTTAACCTAGTTAAGTGAAAGTAACAAAGAAAATAAGTCATTTTAACTTGGCTAGTAATAGGTTGATTATTATCGATTTAGTTGAAATTTCCTTTGCATTACATTTCACTCAAACAATAATATTGAATTATACCAGTCATTTATAGTATGTGTTTTACTTAGATTATCTAAGTAATTTATACTATATCATGTCAGATGTTAAGCATCATGTGAATGCAAAGACCTCAATACTTGGTAGACAATACACAATGACGGTAACATTTGATGGATCGTTTTTGTGTTTGAATGTGTCATTTTGAGCAGAAAATTGACTCGAAATGTCACAAAATGGCAAGTTACTAATCCTGACAACAAAAGCAATGATAAAACAGTGAAAAATGAACCTCATTAATTATTCAAGGTCCAGTGCATGATGGGAACCCCAGTATCAGAAAAGTTGAGTAATTTTTACTTAATTTTATTGAGTTGATATTTACGCTTTCATTTCTACTCGCTTGAATTAAGTACTGATATGGAATTTACTTAGTTTTTTTAATTCTTGCCTGAACTAACTTTTTCATGTAAATTACATTGGGTTTTTTTCAGTAGTATTTACTTAACCAAAAAATATTTTTTTACAGTGTTGTAATAATATATTTCACAATATCATTGTTTTTACTGTATGTTTGATCAAATAAATTCAGCCTTGGTGAGGATAAGAGACTTGTACTTTAAAAATAACATCTTTCTAATATAGTACTGGCCCTGTCACTGATTATATATGTATGAGTAGAGTCAAAAGTTTGTCAAAATTGTTAGATATTAGATTTAGATAGATGCGGTCAGAGCCATGATCTTGTGTGTGTCAATAGATGTCCAGCTGGTCCCAGAAGTCACAGAAATGGTCCCTGTCCCCGTGTTGTGGGTGTGACTGTAGAGTCAGGTTCAGGATGGGCCAGTCTTCTGTAGCCGTGTATTGTGGCCAAACAGCGAGCCTCTGCTTTCTGCAAAAGTGCGTCTGTTCACCTCGAGAATTTGGGTCCCCCGTGTGGGCAAACGATCCCCAGTAGCACGCCATTCGATTGGCCAGAAGGCTCTCTTGTGGTGTAAGTGTGAAGTTTGTGCTGGGGGCGGAGTCAAACAGAAAGGGAAGCTCTGCCCCATGGCAGGTGTGATTGTAGCAGAACGGAAGCCCCGCCCATATGTTGGGATCAGATGGAGCATGGTCAAATACATACAACCAAACAGATCCGCCAGCTCTCACTCCAGAACGAGCAGACCATCGAGCCGGACACAGAAACACATAATCTGTCACAATCTGCAAAAATAAAGGCCCAACATTGTAAGAACAGATAATGCCTAACCTCTGTCTTGTGCTGTTTGTCTTCTTGCAGTTGTTTATGCATAGGATGCTGAAGTCTTACCTGTGAAAGCATCACTCGTCTGTCCTGGTTTCGGTAGAAAGGAATGTATTTGTGCAGAATTCTGAACGCATGTTGCTTAAAAATGGCGACAGTGTAGAGCAAACATTCCAGCACTGACACAGACTGGTTGAAAGTGCCGTACACAAAGACTACGCCTTCCTCAGAGGTCGTACCTAGACCAGAAAACTCACAATGGTGAACGATGCAAATCTTACATAATAATTTAAAATACGATGTAAAATAGAATGGTTAAATACAATGTAAGCTTTGGTTAAATTTGTCCCACAGCAGTAATTTTCTATAGTAATTAGATCTATGTGTATTTAATCCAGAATGTGCTGATGTTGTTGTTAGGGTATATATGTAGAAAGTATCAGAAACCTAGTATAACAGGCTTGTAACTCTGCCAGTTGCCTGTTTGGAAGGCTGTGATTGGCTGTTCCTGGATAAGCTCTCCATCAATGAATGGCCCCCATGTCTCAAAGACCTCTAGGAAATGGAAGGGGTTGATGATCTTAGAACCTTCAAAAGACACAATTAGATTTTAAGTGAATGATTTCAGAGTTTGTATATGTCTGATAGATGTCTGATATTTTTGTCTGATGCATTTATTACATGGCTCCCTGAAATCCTTGATTCTAATTGGCCAATCGGAACATTATGCATTATATTTTTATATAATCTTCACTAAATTATATATTTGAATGTCGTCCAAGATAAAACCATATATCACCATGTTAGGGTGTTCATTTATTTATTTATTTGGCAAATAGCTGTGTATTAAGAGGGATAAAGCAAAATAAACCCAATTAGGGTGAAACAAACCCCTTAATTTTGTGTCTGTATGAGTCTGTGTGTAACCTGTATGAGTCAATGTTATTTCAATATTATTTATATACTATTATAGTATTTATTAATATTTTGAATTAGCTTTTATTTAAATTTTTCAGTATTTCATTTTATTTAAAGTTTTTGTAATTTTGTTATGTGCTTTTGTCTTTTTTTTTAATACTTATTCCAATTCAATTCTAATTCCATTTTATTTGTCATTTTATTACGTCAACTCAGGGGTATTTTAGTATCACTGAGATACTATGTTTATGTTTATTTTTTATTTTAATATTTTTCATTTTCATTTCAGTTAAAGTCTTAGTTTAGTTAAATTGATTATTATTTTGAAATATGTCTGTATAGTTTTTATTTATTTTTACTTATTACTGATGAAAATGAGAAATAAGTATTTTTTTTACATTTTATTGTATTTCAATGAATGTTTATTTTATTTCAAGTAATGAAAATGTTTTTTAATGGTTTTAGTTTTAGTTAGCTTTAACTTTCAACTTAACTTTTTTCTCAGTCAGTTAGCAAGGCGACATTTCTAATTTTGATGTTTTTAAAGTTTTTCATCTAATATTTTATATTTTACTTTATTTCAGTTTTATTTCAATGAATGAAAACGATTTTTTATAGTTTTTGTTAACATGAACAACTCTGATGTAAGTATGTGTACCTGATTTAACCTGGGCGTTGAGTACAACATGTGAACTGAGAGAGCGCAGGCAGGGCAGATCAAATGCTGAGCAATTAGTTTGTTTAGCAAAATCCCATCCCAGTTTCATAGCATCCCATCTAAAACATAATAAACAACATTATTACTACAAGCTTCATCATAATTTCTGTATTGTCTCAGGAGGCTAAGGCTCTGTTCCAAAACGCTCACTGTGAATTTGTCAAGTAAAACATGTTCCTGGATCAACATATTTTATTGATCCTGGAACTACATTCCAACATCCAGGAACATGTTGCACTTGGTTAAATAATGTCCAGTTGCATAAAAATAGCCATTATGCGCAGCATTATTCAATGTGTTGTAATTTCCACTGAAACAGGAAGACAGGGCGGGACATATCGAACAGCTCCTCCCCTTTTTGAAATGGCCAATAGCGTTTAGTTTATATCACAGCTCGGCCAGAGCCGTTGAGCTCGGTAAAGCCGCAGTTTCCTAATTTCCTAATCTCAAACCGTTTCTCCTCCTAATCTCCATATCGCTTTAAAATATAGCATTCTGTGCAGAATTCAAATGGATCCGAAACGTTTTGTAATCTGCGACGGCTCACGCATATGATCCACTCTGTGCTATCGTGTCTCTGGACCGAAGCTGTGGTAGTTCGCGTGACACTAATGTGAAACCAGACTTCGTTCGCCCAATTGGAAAGCATATTTACACTGTCTGAATCGTTCCCTATTCCCTATATAGTACACTATGTGCTATTCACCATGTAGAAAACAGTAAATGTGTGAAGTTGTGAACAAATGACCTTTTTCAGCCACAGCTTGAGTGTATATTTGGGGGCGGGACGCTTTAGATTCCAGAGAGCATTTGATTGGACAGAAAATCTGATGAGAAGCTGAAGTGCAGCGTGATGCCATCAAAATCATTGATCCATATTGGTGGAAGTGAGAGACTGTAAGTTTTGAATCTAAATGTGAATTTTGTCTCTTTTTTTGGAGCACACTAACTTATAGATAACAACATGGCTAACATATTCATACTAAAAGCCAAAAAATAATAATTTTTATTTCATGGGGATTTTAAGTAGGCCTACTAGTATAACCAACTAGCAGTTAGTCAATGGGTCCTACTTTTTGGTATCAAATTAGACCAATCGTTTTTATGTAACTAGCATGAAAAAGTTATGAAGAAAAAATGAGAGTATCTGCAACCGGCCCCAAGTTCACCATTCCATAACCTATAACCTGCTGCCTATGGAGGAGGAGTTCATGGCATCATAGATGCAAAAGAAAATACGCTAAGATACATTTATTTGCCCAGATTCCCAAAGGCGGCACTGTATTTATTCTTCACAGAGAAGGCAATCCCAGAATGCACTGCGCCAAGCAATAAATCCAAGATAATTGTATAAAAAATATTCCAGAAGATTATTCTAAATTAATGTTCGTGTGCTATATGTTTTCTGTGTTTTCTATAAGAAGATGTTAATGTCAAATTGATTGGCTCCATGCAGGCCACAAGGCAGCTGACAAGGTTTTGGGAAAGAGGTTGAGAGTGTTTTATGTGTGCTTTACCTGGTTTTCAGTGGCAAAGAGAATGGTAAACTCTGAATGGCTGCATGTCTAAACAAAGACTCACTGCTCTCCATCATTAGATGAAGACACACTGATTGGGCTCCAGCGCTCTCGCCAAACAGTGTAACCTACACACATGCAAATATATATACAGTAATTAGATGTCCAGACTGTCGTCATTCATCCACCCCCATGCGCTCTGATACCTTATTTGGGTCTCCTCCAAAAGCTGCAATGTTTTCTTGGACCCAGCGCAATGCTGCCTGCTGGTCTAGAATCCCATAATTCCCCACTGCAGAGCTATCAGGATCTTTGCCTGTGACTAAGAAGCCAAATGCACCTAAACATTGACCACAACATCTTACAAACTTGCTTATTCAGATGTCGGCACACACACCAATATGGAAAATGTAATGCTTTTTCACTAACCAAGACGATATTCCATGTTTACAACCAATGTGTTGCTATAGTTACTGATGAAGCGGCCATCGTACAGAGGTTTAGAGGCGGAGCCAGCGATGAAGTCACCGCCATGAATCCACACCATCACTGGTAGTGCTGTTACTATCGGCAACGACAGGTTGATGCTCACAGGTACGAACACATTTAGATATAGGCAGTCCTCGCTAACCTGTGTACAGTAAATGCAGATTCACATTCAGACCAGCAGTAAGAAACCTTTCTTAGATTAATATTGCTAGCTTGTTGTCAGGGTGTTGCTATGTGGTTGCTTAAGTGTTCTTAGTCTTTCTTAGCATGTTGGAATGTGGTTGCTTGGACATTGCTAGATTGTTGTCAGGGTGTTGCTATGTGGTTGCCAAAGTTTTTCGGGTGATTTTAGCATGTTGCAGTGTGGTTTCTAGGTAGTTGCCAGGGCATTGCTATGCGGTTGCTAACGTGTTCTGAGCCTTTCTTAGCATGTTGGAATGTGGTTGCAAGGGCATTGCTAGATTGTTGTCAGGGTGTTGCTATGTGGTTGCTAAAGTTTTTTTTGAGTGTTTTTAGCATGTTCCAGTGTGGCTTCTAGGTAGTTGGCAGGATGTTGCTATGTGGTTGCTAAAGTCATCTAAATCTTTCTTATCATATTGATGTGTTGTTGACAGGGCATTGCTATGTGGTTGCCAGGACGTTGCTATGTGGTTGCTAGGGCATTGCTATGTGGTTGCTAGGGCATTGCTATGTGGTTGCTAAAGTGTTTTAAGCATTTCTTAGTGTTTTGCTTTGTGGTGTTGCTAGGTGTTGCACAGTTACTGATTTGCTCTGAGTATTTCTTCGCATGTTGCAATGTGGTTTCTACAGTGTTGCTAGGTGGTTGCTAAAGTGTTCTGAGCATTTCTTAGTGTGTTGATATGTGGTTGCTATGCAGTTGCTGACATGCTCTAAATGTGTTTCTTTGCATGTTTCAGTGTAGTTTCTAGGGCATTGCTAGGTGATTGCTTACAGGCCCAAGTCAAAAGATCTTATATTCGTGCCCCTATTTATGTCCATATTGCACAAACAGTGCAGGGCGACTAATCGTTTTAAAAAACCTTAATTATGAGCACCTGTAACACTGAATATTTTATGCGTGCACTATGCTGCCATATCATTCTCTAAATGTACTGTATTTTAATAGGTGGATGGTTTTAAAATGTGTAATGATTACAATGTTGCATACCTTAGGAGGACACAGCCGAGAGAACTCTCCAGCACACATCTGCATGCACGCGGGACGGGGAAATGTGGCATCATACGTGTACGACCAAGGTGACACGGGTGAAGGAGGAGTCCAGCGTTTGTCTCCCACAGGAGGGTCAGCAAACGGAATGCCATAAAACACGTGAGCTTTGTCCAAAGTACGGCCTCGAACTCGCCCGAGATGTGTGATGACCACTGGATCTTCACTAGCCGTATCATCCAGGCCATCAGAGGTGTTATCCAATGAATTAATTATGCATTCACCATCACATCGCACCTTATTCAAGTCTTCATGCCCAGTAATATCCATCTCAGGCTCCTTGTGTACAATATTATCATCTTCAAAATTACTTTCATTACATGCAGTTCTGGTTGTTATGGAATCAGCTGCTGAATGCATATCACTTGATTCAGCCACAGTGTTTCTTGAAAAATCATCAGTACTAGCATATAATTCTAGACTCTTGAGCGAGTTTAAAGACTCATCTAGAAAAACATCATCCAAGCTCTCATGTACTTCATTTTGTTCAGTATTTGGGATGTTAAACATCATGGTCCGAGTCCCAGTTGTGTGTACATAGAAGGTCTTTTGTTGAGTTTCACTTTCTTGTCTTCCTCTAACAATTGGCATCATTGAAAGTAACGTAACCGCAATCAATATAGTAGCAGATGACATCATGATGGTCTTTCAAACTGAGGTGTAGATTCAGATAGCCAGTCAAGATAGTTAGTTTAGGTCCACTCACTTCAACTGAAGAATCTCAGCTGCCCAGATCCACAAACAGATGCTTGCACAAAGTTTTATGCTGTAGATTCCCAGTTTTTGTCATCCGTAACTGTGATTTGTCTTTAATCTGCAAACTGAGAGTATGTAGAGGAATCGGACTCTGTCTTGTGCGCCTGTTGAATTTCACGTGACATCAATGAGTTAAAATTTCACAAACATTTCAGTCTCTCTCACACACAAGAGCGCTATTGTGAAACAAATCAGATTACAGGCAGTGAGAGGTCAGGATATGGTAAATGCACAGGCCATGCTGTAAGCTAATGTTTTGTATATTTATATACAACAGAATCAAATAGACTTAATTTTTGAATGTATAAAAAATTTAAAAATGTAAAAAAATAAATAATGTAATATGTAATTTGTCTTGCCTCAGTTACCTCCTTATAGATCAGTTACTAGTCTCGTACTAATATCCTGGACTGAGATTTTCTTAAGCTCTTGTCTGTGTTTTATCATTTTCTGTGAAGAATTAATTTTATTTTTCTTAAAGAAGATATTTTGAAGAATGTCGGTAACCAAACAGTTGATGGACCTTTATAGTCAATATCCATTGACTTCCATAGTATATATTTTTTTTCCATACTGTGGAAGTCAATGGGAACCAGTAAATGTTTGGTTACCGATATTCTTCAAAATATCTTCTTTTGTGTTCAGCAGAAGAGAGAAACTCGTACAGGTTTGGAACAACTTGAGGGTGAGCAAATGATGACAGAATTTTCATTTTTGGGTGAACTGTCCCTTTTAATGACTTACATTTTTTTAATTGAAAATGGTTTCAACATTTTTCAGAGGTGTAAGAAACAAACATGAATGCAAAGATGACTCTTCAAAGAACTTTCTCATGCATTTTAAACTAGATTATTTAACAGATTTCTCATGTTCTTCATCGCTGACATCCTTATGTGTAATTAACATACAGTGCTGGTCAGAATGATTTGCCCCCTTGGTAAATATGATCAAAGATGTCTGTAAAAAATAAATCTGCATTGTTTATCCTTTTGATATTTTTATTTTTTTTAAATGCAAAAATCTAACCTTTTATTGAAGTAAAAGACACACACAAAAAAAAATAGATGGGTTTGGTGCACACAGGGATAAAGTACCCCATGTGTAAAACGAAATACTCTGCTATATCTTTAATGCAGTGGGCCAGAGGTCCTAGACATCTTCAGATACATGGCATCATGGATTCAATTAAATACCAACAGATAAAAAATCTAAACCTGACAACCTCTGCTAGAAATCTTATAATGGGCCATGTTTGGATCTTCCAACAGGACAGTGATCCAAAAACAAACATCAAAATCAAAACAAAAATGGGTCACTGAGCATAAAACCAAGCATCTGCAATGGCCATCCCAGTCCACTGACCTGAACCCTATAGAAAATGAGTGGGCTGAACTGAAGAGAAGAAGCGCCAACATGGATCTGGGAATCTGAAGGATCTGGAGAGATTCTGTATGGAGGAATGGTCTCTGATCTCTTTTCAGGTGTTCTCCAAACTCATCAGGCATTATAGGAGACGACTCAGAGCTGTTGGAGGAGGTTGCAAAAAGTATTTAATAAAAGGGAGCAAATAAATGTTCCCAACGTGTTTGGAGAAAAACATTTATTTCATAATGTGATTTTCCCCCCACTTTCTATTATTTTACTTCAATGAAAGGTTAGATTTTTTCAATTCTGACCTGCACCGTAGGTGTGTGTACATCCTAAAATAATGGATGACACATTACTCATACACTAATAGAGCACTGCTGATTGATTACTCAGAAAAATAAACTACTTCAAAACATAATTCGTAACTTGTGACTCATAGCTGTTCTCACTCACGGCCTACAGTGTGCTATACGTACACCCGTTTCCATGGTTACGGTAAAATCATCAGGAATGCGTCGTGACTTCATTGGTATGTGTGTGAAACACACAACAACCGAACTCTCAGCCACCATACACAGTCACACATGTTCACGCTTCATAATGGTTGTAACACACTTTAGAAATGAGATCACAGAAGACCAGTAAGAGTATAAAATAACCCAAGTTTATTCAAGTAGCACTTTTATGATTGCCAATCTTAGAAGTAAAATGAAAATTCCACTTTTTTTTAAATCAAATGTATTTATAGACCTTACAGATTTACACACAGCAGAAATGGAACTATATATATATTTATATATACATATATTTGATAATATTTCAGTGATTAATAATTTAATATCTAACCGTATAACTGATGGAGCGATTCAAAGATTAAGGTTCAAGTTTGAGACATTAGATAACACGGGATGACATTAATGTGTTACATAAAAGTGCCAGCAAACTCCTAGTAAACACAGTCCAAGATTAGTCAGCCAATAGGAAACACTGGGGGCTGAAGAGGGCGGGCCATGGTCCCACCCAGGGAACCAATCATATCCTGTAAAGAGAGACCTTAAGATGTAGGTTTGAAAGGGAATATATGCAACATTTATATAAATATGGAAATAATAATAAAAAAATACATCTTTAAATAAAAAGATGTAGCTGACATTAAGATTTGAATAAGTTTTAAACATTAACATTATGATTTTCTTTAAAGCTGCTTTGAAACAATCTGTATTGAGAAAACAGCTATACAAAAGAAATTGACTGTCATATACTATATAGTCTAAAAACCTACATGTGTAGTGTACATGTGGTTATGTCTAAATTAACTGGTTTAATTCAAGTCAAATATATTATTTAATATGACTTCATCAAACTGACTACATAAAATTACACAAAATTAGTAAGCTCAGGAGTAAGCTCCTTTGTACTATAAGTAAGGGAAGTTTTTATTACACACACACATAATTCACACTTTAGTCTTATTAGGTACAACCTTTCCACACCATCTGAAAAGATTATATATATATATACATACATACAAATTTATGTACTATACAGTATATACAATATCAGTACATACAGATATTATATCTATATGCAATCTGTTCAGATGGTGTGGGAAGGTTGTACCTAATAAGACTAAACTGTGAACTATGTTTGCACTGTAATATTACTGTAATATTGCTGTGTGATAGTTATTGTGATGTGTCATTGTGAATGCTCTTACTACAGACGTTGTCTCGGCAGATCTCTGATCCACAACCGCTGCAGCTCACACCTGCTATGTTTGGAGTAACACCGTGAACTTGTCCTCTGCAATAAAGCATGTTGGAATAACATCACCACAAGAGGTAGACAAAAGTAATATTTTGACCTGTGCTGTACTTTATTATAATCAGTGCAATGCAACAATAAATCAAGCAAAAACTTTTATACCCCCTGGCCTCCCCCAGTCTTGAACATTTGGCTACATCCTTGCAAATGTAAAATTATGAAGTCTAACTTACGTATCGCCATAGTTGCACACAAAGATGGTGGATTCTGGGTGAGTGGAGAAGTTTTCGATTCCTTTAGAGCACACATTTACAGCACAGCCCAGCTTGAAGCTTGTAGACCACATTAACTGAAACATACAATACATGTACAAATACACAAGGTTGAGAAAGATAGTCGAAACAAATTTTCAGTGCTGATATATAAAGCTGTAATAATGTTAAAGAACACACCTGTGTGTAGTGGCCGCACAACCGTGAGCAGTTGTTGTTTTTGAGTGAGTACACTCCTTCTTTGTTCCACCTGTGTATGGCGTTCTCCACGGAGAAGGCAGCAAACGGAGCGCCCAGCCAGATGTTCTCGCCCATCCATCCGAATGGCGGGTGCCCGAAATACGCCAGCCCAGGATGATGAGAGGCTTTGCAGTGTCTCGCCCGGTCTCTGGCACCTTTGGCCAATTCATTGTCCCAGGACTGTAGACAAACACACAAACACATCCACACAACAATAATGCAAATCAATAGAATTACAATATATAGATATTATATGATTTAAGATATGAGGATTAGAGGATTAGAGGAGCAAGCTCCAACAAAACTTCCATTTACAATGTGATTTGTCCCAGAACATTTGATCCCAGAACATTTTACGTGTGCAACTAAGTTTGGTTGTTCTATGCTGAAACTTATTCGAATCAATTGAAACACACACACACACTGCTTAATAGTGCTTATATTTTGCGTGATAAAAAAAACAGAACAAATTACTAACACATGTAAAATGATTACTGATGGAGAGATATCATGACATTTTGCCTGTCAGAACCCTCTTCAAGCACCATCACAAACAAGAAGACCCTTTGTTTTCTCTTCATTCTTTTACTACTTAGAAAAATGCGATCCAGATCAATAGGGAGCCTTTTCTTTCCACTCATACAAAAACATCTCTCCATTGCCATGACAACCAGAATGATGGTTGTACATTTTTGTTATATTCTTAAACCAAACACTCTGAGACAAAAACAAAAGAACATGCTGTTAGGGTAGCATGACGAATCTGTGTAATTACCATGAGCATTTAAAATGTGGAAAACTGGGACACTGGATTTCACACTCAAACACAGACAAATGATGATGAACATGAGTAAACAAGATTGAGTAAACAACATGCATAAAACAGCTGCGCCAATAATTATAAACACATAACGTTACATGTTTTTGAGGAATGATTAATGTAAACGAATGCATCAAATACCTGCGCCCCGAGCACCTGTCTTACCATGGAGCGCGCACTGACCGCAGGTGGAGTGACGCGCGAGCGTTGCGTGTTATGCGCCTGCACACACCTGCGGATGAACTCCGGTTCCGCTATTCCCGGTAAGAGAGCCAGAACGCCGAACGAGCCGTACAGAAGAACCCATATCTGTAAGAGAAGACCGCCGAGAGAGTCCATGGCAGGAGACTGTCCTGAGCCGCGCTGCTTCGCTCTGGATAAATGAGTCAATGGAGCATCACTGCAAGAGACGAGCTGACCTGTGCGTCATGGTGCCGTGGATTTGCCCACTCTCGCTCCCTCTCTGTCTGTCGATCTCTTTCTCTCTCTCTGTCTGTCTATCTGTCTTAGTACAGGGGCTTTTTAAAGGACCGATACAGAACCACCCACCATGTCACGAAAGAATTTGATGCGCGGGGCTCTTTGTCTTCATCTCTCACGCTCACTAAGTTCTCGCTCCCCCGCCCGCGCGCGCACACACATTTTATGTCTGAATGTAAAATAAACCGTTACAAAAATGGCTGTTTTGTCATATTTAGCCAGTACATATTTAGAATGTCTATTTTGAAAATGCATTTAGAGTTAGTTAATTTAATTTACATGTCAGCTGAGCTATTTTTTTAATATATATTTTAGATTTAGCCGGACATTTAAATGCATTAACAGGGTATTTGTATTTATTTTTCCATTTATTTTAGTGTATTCATTTCAGACTTCATTACCCACAATCCTTTAACGATGACAGTCACGCTGCTATTGTGTGTTCTGTGTTTGGTCTGTAACCACCACAGCAACGTGAGCGCGGGAGTGAAAAAACCGTCCTAAAACCTGTTAATTTTGAACAACTATAGAATTTACATATATATAATTATATTTTACAGTTCCATTAATAATGAAAGCAAACGTGAAATCTTCACCCTTACATAAAACCGTGCAACAGGTAAGTGCGCAATGCTTGCAACGTAATGGATGGCTTTTAACTCGTTAAGCTTTAATAATTATTCTTTCTGTTTGCATGTATTTATACTAAAGCCCAAGACAAGTGGGGCAGACCGCGGGCCGAGGCCAGCAGAGTAAGTTAAGAGAACTAAGATAAGCTTGCAAACATATTGTTTGTAGAGAGTTGTTAATATATGGTTATGTATTGATTAAATATCGCTCCCAGAGTTCCAGTGCTAAAGTTAGAGACCCTGCACGACGCGGAAGAGGAGGTGGGATAACAAAACATGATTATGTGTAGTTTAATGACTTGATTTTGCAAATAGAGTCGAAGTAGGTCTAACACTATTGAACATGTAATTTTCTACAGCATCCTGCCATAATCCCAAAGGATGCTGCTATCAAGAGTGTCACAGGAGAGCTGTCAGGCATGAGTTGGGGCTCTCCAGCCTCCACACAGTCAAAGCAGGTGCTTATTCAAGATTACCGGAAAAGTTCACCCAAAATTATGTCATTATATGCATTTTTTACTGGTACTGGTACATTTTTCCCAATGCAATTTTGAGGCTTTTGAGCTTCCTGCATAAAGCCAACTTTTTTTCTTTTCCCACCAAAAATATAGGCAGTGTTTAAATTAGGCATCTTGTGCTGTTACAAAAACAGCCTTTTTCCACCTTAGAAACATTGCTAAGCTACGTAATATGCTATCAGTTTCTGATGCAGAAAAGTTAGTTCATGCATTCATGACCTCGAGACTGGATTACTGTAATGCTTTATTAGCTGGTTGTCCTGCATCCTCAATAAACAAGCTACAGTTAGTCCAAAATGCCGCCGCTAGAGTTCTTACTAGATCAAGAAAATATGATCATATAACACCGATTTTATCATAACTACATTGGTTACCTATAAAGTTCTGTATTAATTAAAAGGTATTGCTACTGACTTATAAAGCCCTAAACGGCTTAGCTCCAGTCTATTTAACGGATCTTCTATCGCTCTATAATCCATCGCGCTCTTTAAGATCACTAAATTCGAGGCTTTTGGTCATACCTAGGATATCCAGAACCACCAAAGGAGGGAGAGCATTTTCACATTTAGCTCCAAAACTCTGGAATAGCCTTCCTGATACTGTTTGTTGCTCAGACTCGCTCTCCCAGTTTAAAACTAGATTAAAGACGCATCTCTTCAGCCAGGCATTCATATAATATTCTTAATCTTACAGTTCAAACTACAATCCGACCTCTAGTTCATAAACGCCAGAGGAGAACTGAAAGGTTTTTTTTTTCTCCATTAGGTCACCTGATGGAGTTTCAGCTCACCATTAGGTCACCTGATGGAGTTTCAGCTCACCATTAGGTCACCTGATGGAGTTTCAGCTCACCATTAGGTCACCTGATGGAGTTTTAGGACACCATTAGGTCACCTGATGGAGTTTTTTCGGTTCCTTGCCACTGTTGCCTTTGGCTTGCTCAGTTGGGGATATTTTGGGAATATTTTATTTTATTTTATCAATCAATAAATTTCACTAGAAACAAACCTTGTTGTATTATTTTAATTTAATACTGTGAAGCTGCTTTGATACAATCTGTATTGTGAAAAGCGCTATACAAATATACTAGACTTGACTTGACTTGACTTGACTTTTCCCTCCCAGTGTTTTTCGTCCAAGATGAAAGACTCATTTAAAGATCACATGCCTGCTGTGGATCATGGAGAATCACTACAGCTGAGCCACAGAGTCCAGGCACAGAGAAGTCCACTGTACAGTCACAAATCAAACCTGGATTCATCTACCTTCACCTCTAAAAACACAGCACAACCCATCTACAACCAGTCCAACACTGTACGGCCCAACAGCAAGATGATGGATGCGGTGAGTTTAATACTGGGTCCCAGTCCAAACAAGTGCCTCCTTACTCTTTGCCAGAAATTTCCCTTATAATGGGAGACTGCAAACTCAGTTTTTTAGCATTGAAATAATCACAATAGTAAAGTTGGATCATCTATCCATCAGTGTATTCTTCAAAACACTTTATCGTCTGCAGTCGTGGGAAGTTGGATCATGTGCACTTTATAAGCTAAAAAAATACAGCACCCTAATATCATTGAAACAAGGTTTTCTAAAATGTATAGTCATATATATACACATACAGTACCAGTCAAAAGTTTGGAAACATTACTATTTTCTTATGTTTTTGAAAGTAGTCTCTAATGCTCATAAAGGCTGCATTTATTTGATCAAACATACAGAAAAAACTGTAATATTGTGAAATATTATTACAGTTTAAAATAATAGTTTTCTATTTTAATGTACTTTAAAATATAATTTATTTATGTGATGCAAAGCTGAATTTTCATCAGCTATTACGCCAGCCTTCAGTGTCACATGATCCTTCAGAAATAATTTTAATATGCTGACTTATTATTAATGTTGGAAACAGTTGTGCTGCTTATAACCTGTGATACTTTTTTTCATGATTCTTTGATAAATAGAAATTTAAAAAGAACAGCATTTTTTTTTATAGAAATATTTTGTAACATACACTACCATGCAAAAGTTTGGGTTCAGTCATTTTTTTTCTTTCTTTTTTGAAAGAAATGAATATTTTATTCAGCAATGTTAAATTGTTAAAAAGTGATAGTAAAGATTTATATTGTTAGAAAAGATTTCAGTTTTAAAAAATGCCGTTCTTTTTAACTTTTTATTCAACTATGAATCCTTAAGAAAGTATCACAGGTTCCAAAAAAAAAAATATATATATATTAAGCAGCACTTCTGTTTTCAACATTGATATTAACTGAGTATCAAATCAGCATACTAGAATAAGGTTTGAACTGGAGTAATGATGCTGAAAATTCAGCTTTGCATCACAGAAATAAATTATATTTTAAATTATATTAAAATAGAAAACCATTATTTTAAACCGTAATAATATTTCACAATATTATATATACATATATTATGTATTACACACATGTATTATGTTTCCACACAAAAGTAGTTTACGTGGGCAATTATGGCATTGACTTTTCATTCAAACATTTTCTGGCAGTGTTTTTGACCAGAGATTGTTGTCTCCCCCTGGAGGAGGGTGTTTGTTAAGCTTCAGAAGTCCTATGTGAGCATGTAATGTGATTGGATGATATATTTGTGTGTTTGTGAGTAGGAGGGGCTTACCGAGGAGAGGAAACTGCAGGCAGTAATTGAGCAGGTTATGGTGGACCAGCTGTCGAGGTCAGTATCTCTCTCGCTCTCCTTCTCTCTGTTCCATTTTTGTCAGTCTGTGGTTAGTAATAACGTCGTGAGGGTTCTCTGATACTCACGCAGGGCTGTCATTAGCGATCCAGAACAGAATGCTGTGTCTGCCAGTCCCACGAGTGTCCCACCACGCTACAGGAGAACTCTTCACCACACTGAGTAAAACCCACACACATAAATGACTCAGAAACAAAACGCTCTTTCTCCCCTTCTGTCTCATACTCATAGGTTTGGAGAAGGTCACAGTGGTTATGTCCCCACTTATTTTTTTTATTTTTTTTATAGTATATACAAGTTTTTGCTTAGAAAAGCTCTACTATTATTATTCCATTATTGCTCATACTTGGGGTTACTGATTTGAACAAACCAATAACCAGCCGCATGTCAGTGTGCAAAAAACCCACTCAGAACACCCTCACAACCACATAGCAACACCTTTGCAACCACCCACAAGCACACAATAATCGTGATGGTAAGTTTTGCAAGTACCGGCAAGACACTCACGTTTTCTTAAGAAAATATAACAATTCTATTTTCAGTATAGTACACACATAAAAGTAAAGATTTCAATTAGAATTGAAATCTTTTCTGAAATGTGGTTGACTCTTATGACAAATTGCTTGGGATGTTCCTCATTTGTAAGTCACTTTAGATAAGTGGTTCTCAAACGTTTTGACTAAAACGCCCCCTGAACACAATATTTAAAAGAAAAATGCTTCAGATAAAAGCATCTGCTAAATCAGAAAACGGAAGTTTGTGAATCCTCGGGGGTTTGTGAGGGAACTGCAGGAGATTTCATCAAGAGTTGATGAAAAGCGAATTATTAATTAAAAAGTTATTTATATTACATTTGCGTTTCTAGTAGCATTCTAGATAATACATTCTAGCAAAATTATCGATCGTGGTTCAAGGATGTAGAATGAGTTTGTGATTTTTGTTTTATTGTGAAGTGGTTCACCACCTGAAACTGTTTAAGAACCATTGCTTTAAAATTTACATTTATTCTTTTAGCACAGTGATTCACAAACTTGAACCCCTTCGACAAAATGTCAGTGGGTACTTCCAAGTAAATATTTTAAGCTAATATTTCAATAATATAACACCATATTCGCATGTTCATGGTTTCCTGATTTCGGTTAATAGTCACCTGAAATGCCGGTAAACAATTAAAATATTTTATATTTTTTTGTATGTTTTTATTTTGATTGGTTTCAATTTAAAATTGTTGTTTTATAAAAAAAAATAAATAAATAAAAAAACGTATTTAAATGTAATTTAATATCCAAAGAACTATTGTTTTGAAAAAATAAAGAAACTGAAAATAGCGTATTGCATTCACTTGAGAAAAAAAAATCTACTCTGTTTTTCTGAATTATCGAGTTAATTATCTCAGAATTACTAGATAATTTTTAATAAAAAAAAATTGTATTCTGTTTTTCTGAATTAACGAGTTAATTATCTCAGAATTACGAGATAATTTTTCATGAATAAAAAGTTTTTGCTCTGTTTTTCTGAATGAATGACTTAATTATCTCAGAATTATGAGATGATTTTTCATAATTTTTTATTTTAATTCTGTTTTTCTGAATTAACGAGTTAATTATCTCAGAATTACGAGATCATTTTTCATGAATAAAAAGTTTTTGCTCTGTTTTTCTGAATTAATGACTTAATTATCTCAGAATTATGAGATAATTTTTCATAATTTTTTATTTTAATTCTGTTTTTCTGAATTATTGAGTTAATGATCTCATAATTCTGAGATAATTAAGTCATTAATTCAGAAAAACAGAGCAATTTTTTTTTATGAAAAATTATCTCATAATTCTGAGATAATTAAGTCATTAATTCAGAAAAACAGAGCAAATATTTTTATTTCAAGAAAAATTATCTCCTAATTTTGAGATAATTAAGTCATTAATTCAGAAAAACAGAGCAAAAACTTTTTATTCATGAAAAATTATCTCGTAATTCTGAGATAATTAACTCGTTAATTCAGAAAAACAGAGCAAAAACTTTTTATTCATGAAAAATTATCTCGTAATTCTGAGATAATTAACTCATTAATTCAGAAAAACAGAGTAGATTTTTTTTCTTCAAGTGAATGCAATACGCTTCCGTAGCTAACATTTTGCTCCCTTTGATAAAATTGTGATTTGTGATATTTAGGTTTTTGTTTTGTATCTACAGGGTAAAAACTCGGATGTCTTTAACGGAGAACACCTTATCCAACAAGCTCTGTTTTCAAGCCAGGATTTTATCAAGGTAGTTATAGTATTGTGATGGAGATTCAACTATTATTTTGGTGTTTTATTTTGTAATGCGTGTGTGTTTGATATATAGGTGTGGACGTGAGGCTTGCCGAAAACTGATTGGCTTCTTTTTCACATGTGACCAAACACTGACCGTGTACGAGTACCGAAATTTTGGGAAAAACAGGTCAGGCTATGATGCTTTGCATTTGTCCAAATACAACACATCACTGCTTGCTCATACTACATATTTTCCCTCCAAATGTAGGTGTTTTTGTCAAGTTAAATGTTAATCGAAACTCTTTCAGATGGAACGCGTTGCCCTTTATCGCTCGTGGTGTGTATTTGAACAGAGGGAGGCCGTACTGCCTTCAAGACATCTCACAGGTTCGAAACTCATCATCTTTCACACACTCACCGAATAACATTAATTCATCAACACTCTGCCTGCATCTCCCAGGGTGCCGAGCTTCATTTCTGTACAGACGACCCACACCTCCCCCAAAGTCTGAGACAACAGCCGTGCCTGACTCTCAGAGTTACTGATGTGGATGACACAGCCAAGGGAGTCCTGCTGTATGTACCACTCACACACATATGTACATGAGTGCACAAGTTAGAGTACACAGTGTTTCTTTTGCACAGAACTCAGTCTGGGGAAGGTCCACATTGTCTCTCTGAAGAGGAAATCAATGATCGAAACACTCTAAAGGCAATTCAAGGTTAATCCTTAACACGCATTCGCTCTTGCACACAAACATTTTTTTCAAATGCATTAGCATTCATCCAAAATGTCCACCCACACATGAGGTATGTCATTTTTTATGTTAAAATTAGGCTAATTTTAATCAAATTATTTACATGATATGCCAATTAGTTGTATTCACTATCGTCAGTCGGTGAGATTTTTTTAAATGTCTCTTATGCTCACCAATGCTGCATTAATTAGATAAAATACAGTAAAACAGTAATAAAAACAATTTAAAATACAGGTTTTCTATTTTAATATATTTTATAAATGTCATTTACTCCGGTGATTATTACTCCAGTCTTTAGTGTCACATGATCCTTCAGAAATAGTTTTTGTAGAAATTGTGATTTTTAAAGAATAGAAAGTTCTAAAGAACAGCATTTGTCTGAAATAGAAATCTTTTGTAACGTTATGAATATCTATAAAAAATCTTACTGACCCCAAACACTTTGGATGGTGACATATATCAATATTTGCTATATGCTGTGGGTTCCCTAAATGATTATAAAATATATATTAAGATCATTAAAGAAATTACATTGTGTCAAACAAATAAATAAATGTTGAATAGACAAAAAAATTGGCTTTAAAAATCAATATATCTATTTTTGTGCATGTCATTGCAACTGGCCAACAACCCACTTTGAAATCGCATTTATCGGTCTTACACTGAGCATCACATTTTAAGATTTAAAAAGCTGTTTTGAGTTACCTGAAATTACACACTTCACCTTAAAGTGACCTTGTACTTTTGATGGGACATTAATCATTAACCAGTCACAGTAAGCTTGACAAGGAATCCAGTGCTCTGATTGGTGGATGTTTTTGCAGGTGCAGTGCGCGATCGGCTGAGGGGACATGCGATCCAAACCCTAATCAATCTAGTTAGGGATCTGCAGAACTTAGATATAAAGATTGATAGTGTTCAGCAAAAAGTTCTGCTCAGACAATCTCTGATGGAGCAACTGTGCCTTACTCAACAGGTAAAGAGAAAAAATCTCATAAAACATGTTTCAAAATGTAAAAGCTAAATTTGAAGCAAGTCAATATTTTCATGTCCTGAAGGATATCTGTTTATCTATCTGAAATGAGACTGTAGGAAAGCACCAGGCATGTTAATGTAGAACATAATGTGAGAGTGCTGAGCCGTTACATTAGCGTGTGCTGTGTGTGACAGGACTTCGAGGCGGTGTGGAGGATTGTGGGTCGGCGTGCAGAGAGGCGGGTGCACCCCGCTGATGTGATGCGTGCCGTTACTGGGGAGATGAGCGAGAACAGAAAAGCCGTTTTCCTGAAGGTGACAGACCAGCCGGACCGCTTTCGTCCTCCAGAGGACGCCGTCGAGCTCTGTGAGTTATTGAATTTCCATTTAGGCCATTTGCTAATGTTCCTATCTTTTCTCTGGTTTTAGGTTTATGTAAAGCTTGACCCAAATAAAACCGGCTCCATCTTCCTGAGCGATATTGAAAAATTCTATAGAGGCAAACAAGAGTCTGATGCAGCACACGGTGAGCCACTGATCATTTAGTCTCTTGCACACAGGCAGCTGCAATTGAAGTCATGTTCAGTGTCGGACAATATTTCATGACAAACTGAATGTTGGTAATGTTCAGTATTTATTTCCGGAAAGGCTATATAGTTCACTTTACAGATACACTTATAAAGGCAATGAGTAAAACAAACTCACACATGGGCAACATGGATGACTGATGTTTATGAAGATAATACTGTATCATTCTCATTTCGGACTGTTGACAGAAGCCGTTCCGAACCCTGACATTCTGGCCTTCGTACGGGAAGCAGGAAAGGTCACCAAGACTGTGTCATATGCCGAGTTTGAGGACTATTACGAGGGTCTAAGTATTGAAATCTCTGATGATGAAGAATACATCAACAATCTGAGAGCTACCTGGGGTATCTGAGACTATCTGTCCATTTTATAGAATGACACTTTCTGAACACGAGTAAAATATTGAGCTTTTATGAACTGTACACACTGTTATATGTTTGTTATAGGTTTTGCTTTGTTGCAGCTTAATGTAAAGTCATTTTATATTACTCATATTAATAGCCATTCATATTGCAAGATTTTACTTCTGAATTGACAAAATGCTTTAACTTCGACATACTGCTTAAAATAATGGGGTCAGTACTTTATTTTTTTAAAGAAATGAATACTTTTATTCAGCTAGGATGCATTAAATTGATCAAAAGTGACAGTTAAGACATTTCAAATAAGTGCTTTCTCTTCTTTAACAAAAAAAAGTTTCACATTTTCCAAAAAGATTAAGCACAAAATTTGATTTGAGCATCCAAACAGCATATTAGAATGATTTCTGAAGGATCATGTGACACTAAAGCAGCCTTCACACTACTGCGTGGATTGGCACATGCTAACAAGTTTTAAATTATAAATTGATGTTTAAAAATATGTTGTATTGATTTTATTCATCTACCATAATATATGTACATATACAAACCTTAATATGAAAGGCTATGGAAAAAAATTCACAGATAAATCATGTCCAATATGGACATATATGCATGCATGGCATCAAAAGTCAATTTGTGTCTGTTTGTTGAAGCTTTCCCTCTGTGTCAATGGCCATTAGACAGTCCATTCCCAGATCCATTAGAGTATGTGTGCGTGTAGTCTTCGTCAGAGCCCTCCTCATTCTCTTCTTCATCACTGCGCTCATCACCCTTTAGCTGAAGAGAAAGAAAGAGAATTAATCTTGTGCATTGTGTGTACATGTTTTTCTACCCTCTACCAAAAATGATCTAAATCAGAATATCAACATGTGAAAAATCTTATTTGAATAATGATGAATACTCACATTGCCGAAGAGAAACTTTTTGACCATGCGGAGGATCAGGGAGGCCCAGAACACGTGCAATAACTGCAGCACCACAAGCATGACGTTAAAGAAATAATAGCCGAAAAAGGGTTCAAACTGGTCCAGAGGATACACCCACGTACAGTGGATCAGCCTGCACGCATGACATGGACACACAATTTAACCCCATGTAACCATAAAATCTCCCACACACTTGCCTTCATCACACACTTACCAGAAAGGGAAGATGATGAGTCTGGTTACCATGAAGACCAGAGCAAACACCACAAATATACTGTTGCAGATCGTCTCCCATCCAGCATAGTTAAACATCTTAGCAGACTTAGAGAAACAGATAAACAAAAACCTTTAGCGCAAAATACCCTATATACATAAAAAAAAAAAAAAAAGGATTCTATGGATTTATGGATTCTTTAATGAATAGAAATTTCAAAACAGCTTTTGTTTAGGAAAAAAAAAAAATATATAATTCTCGCTAGCTTTATTTTTTGGGTGATCTTTTCTTCCACTTTTTCACTCTCTCTCTCACCTCGAGTAGGACATCAGATGTGTCATGGACCAGCATGACCAGTGTGCCAATGCGGATGTAGTTTGCACACCAGGAGAAGGACAGCAGAGTTAAAGTGGCCCAATGATGGACCAACTGCTCCTTAAAGTCCTACAAATAGACAAAGAGAGAGAAATAGTGCTCCATAAACCTTGACAGACATATCTCTTAAGATATGGCAATTTTAATATATCAGTTATTTACAAATCTCCAAAAGCATATTATTTTAATAAATGCAATACATTGGATTCCATTTATTAAACTTTAAACTGCATGAATTATTGCATTATAATGACTTGTGTAAAGTAACTTGCTGACTATGTTATGACATTAATAGGAGTGCTACCTACAGGCTAGTTGATAAAGAGTGTTTGTTTATGACTTTGATGTGACCTTACCGATCCCATATTCATCTCATTCATACATAATCTTTTAAGTGATATTGATAGGGAAATACTCATAACTGATAAGGTGAACTTGAGATACTGATATTGGTGCATCCTTACCTTCCGTTTGACGTCTGCAGCCACACTGAACAGTAAAGAACTATAAAAACTCATCTCGATGATGTAATACCAGTATTGAGAGTCCAGCAGTGTCTGTACACACACACACACACACACACACACACACACACACACACACACACACACACACACACACACACACACACACACACACATATATATAACTTAGAAACACACAAAACAAACATATTTAAAAACCAACCGCCATACAAACATGCCTGCACAAACACAACCCTCCCGGAACAACATGCAAATATTCAGACTGGTTTTCACTGTGCTAAGTTAACTTTACTCTTTTAAAACACTATGAGAAGGTAACTTAGTGTTTTTAAAACTTCCATTATGTTACACTTACTTGTTTGGGAAATCCTGCCCACACTTCCCGTAGATCATAAAACCATGGTTTCTGTTGCACAAAACAATATAATTAACAGTTTATTTATTTCTATAATCAAATAATTCCATTAAATAAAATAAAACACGAAAACATTTCAGAGTTTATAAGCGGTGAGGATTTTTCAGTGATTCTTTCTCCAAGTTACATCGTTGCGCCATTAGATGGCGACAAGTGAGTGAATCATTGAATCGTTTTAATCAACAGATTCGTTAAAAAGAAATCGCCCCCTGTGCCCTTAAAGGGATACTCCACCGTTTTTTCATATTAAACTATGTTATTCCCTTAACTAAGACGAGTTGATACATACCTCTCTAATCTCAGTGCGTGCACTTAATCGCTCTGGCGCGCGGTGACACTTTGATAGAAGTCTTCCTCTCATAGTGGGAAGAGGATCAGGCGTGACTTTTTACTGCGCCGAGTCGAAGTACTCCCAAAAGTGCTATTCCGCCATACATTATAGTTATCCTTTTTAACCCGCTTAGAAAAGCGCCACGTTTTATTTTGTGTCACCATACTTGGTCGTATAACTACTCGTGTAACTGTTTTTAAATAGGGAAAACACTGATGTGTTTGATCACTTCTAAATTCATTGCTGTTAGATACCATTGAATATACTGGGCTAAGCTAAAGTGCTATCAAAGTGTCACCGCGCGCCAGAGCGATTAGGTGCACGCACTGAGATGAGAGAGGTATGTATCAACTCGTCTTAGTTAAGGGAATAACATAGTTTAATATGAAAAAACGGTGGAGTATCCCTTTAAATAGCATCGGAGATCGAATACTTCCCTAATATTTAGTATGTGAAAAACAGTATGCAAACAGAGTAGTATGTCATCAAATAAAATAAAAAACAGTAGGTGAAAGGTACCTCACTACTTCCGGCGAGATTCTGAAGCGATCATACGATCATAGACAGTATATAAACGCATACGATGAACTTTACCATCCCATGAGGCCACGGGAGAGGATTTTTTTTTTTTTTTTTTAAATCCAGCATTTATTAGCTTTTTGTTTCAGATGAAGAGATGTGTTTAGTTTTGTTTGTCTCGTAGCTTTTTTTTCTCTTTTTTTTTTAATGCTGAGAACGGGAACATACAAAAGAGAAAGCATACATCACAAAATATCAACCAAAACAATAATAAAGGAGACAACAACAAAAAAAGAAAATACGGGAGAGGATTTATGAATGGAAGGAGTAGTATGAATATTGAATGGAAGTGAAGCAACTCAACTGACGCTGGTAGGTCATGTGACATAGTGACAACATGGCGGATGTAGTACGTCCGAGAGGTGTGTACCCTGTGTGTACCTATGCAATATTATTTGCCGTTTTGTAGCATAAAAAGGCAATTGAACTTCATACAAGTTGAACTTGACATATCTTTGATATCAGAACACGAGGACGTGATTTCATCAGAAATTTATACAGCCTGTCAAGGTACAACTGTGGAAACCACTCAGATGCTCCCTCCAGTGTACCAGAGTATGTCAATTTACTCTTATTAACTGATAAATCTGATTATGTTGAAGATGGACACATTTCTAGCATAGCCCTCCTCTGAGAAAGCCTAGAGATCAGGTGTTTTCAATCTCATCTGAAATGAGCAGTGTTGGGGGTAACGCATTACAAGTAACATACATAACGCAATCAGATTACTTTTTTGATGTTACGAGTAAAGTAATGCGTTACAAGGAAAGTGCATTATGTAATCATATATTTTTTAAATGTTACGAGTAAAGTAATGTATTACAAGTAACGTGTTACATAATCAGATTACTTTTTGATCTAACAAGTAAAGTAATTAAGTAAGGGATAATGTAGAGCGAGGCGGTTGTTATAGCGAATACAACCCCGACAGGCTGATCGGGACCCCGACGCGAAGCGGAGGGGTCTTGAATCAGCCTGAAGGGGTTGTATTCGCTATAACAACCGCCTTGCTCAAAATTATCGCTCTACATAATTATTTATGTTAATTATGTTAAATTGTAACATAATTAACATTAATTATGTTAAATTACATTATCGCTCTACATACATAATTTATTACATGGCTACTCACCAAATAAATCAATAATTTGACACAAAATATTGATTTAAAAAGGAGTTTATCGATTTAAAAACGATTGTATTGCTTCCGCTAAAGAAAATAGTCCGTTCCGTCTCTACAGTTAGAATCCTGCGTCCATAGCAACGCTCTGTTTTTCATGGCAACGGTGTGTTATACTTCGCAGCGGTCTGTTATCAAGAAATAACAGACCGCATTATACATTGGAATTCAACCAAGCCATGTAATAATTACAAGTAATGTGCATTACGAAATCAGATTACTTTTTGATGTTACGAGTAAAGAAACGCATTACAAGTCACATACATTATGTAATCACATTTCTTTTTTGATGTAAATGAAAATTACATTCTAATAATACAAATACATTTATTTACAGTCAAAAAAAGTTACTGCAGATTAAGTATTTTCAAAAACAACATTAAGTATGAATTGTAGCTGAAATATAGCCATTGATGCATGAGGTCCACTATAGTGGACAGATGATTAATCATATTTTTCTCCCAATCTAAAATCAAAACTTGGAAAATTGACACACAAACGACACACAACGGCTTGCCACTTGGTGGCAATGTATAGGATGATGCACAAGAGTCCACTGTAGAGGTTGATGTGCAACTTTGCCAAAAGAATCCATGCATTTGCAAAAAAAATGCTTTTTGAATAGCTGTCCACTGTAGTGACCACTATGCGTGAAAGGGTTAATTACGTAGCGGCGGGGGAGGGGCTATCATTCTCCGATGGTGAATGAAAAAATAACTTTATATCTAGTTCATATACTACACGGCTGAGTACACAGTGTAGGCTAGGCCTACTGTATAAGTGCATAGAGCATAGTACGTCATTTGGGACACAACACATTACTATTTTATTCAATGGTCGAGAAGTAAATTCAAATTCAAATGCATAGGCTACTCAGTACTCAATTTCAGACACGAATTCATTCGGCAAAGAATCAAGCGGTGAATCACTGATTCATTCACTCACCGTACTTGTTCGAAACACTGATTCATTTACTGTGTGTTGCTCAGAGATAGTCAAGTGTTGCCTGGATCCATCCGGAAAAAATTAGTAGCTGGCAATATTGTATCTTAAATGTAAGTTTCATAAAAGCAATATCATAGGCTGCTCACACTCATGCCGTTGGTCTGAAGTGATAACCTGCACTTTTGCGCTTGACATTGTTTAATTATAGGCTCTTAAAAACAACAGATTGATTTCTGTGTTCTTCAAAGCGTCAACATACAACTCTGTGTGTGTGTGTGTGTGTGTGTGTGTGTGCAGGGCCTGTCCATGCCTGTTACTTGTGGACAAATTATGGATCTTTCTATCAGGATGGAGCTTTTCACAGGTGGGAAAATGTTCCTAATTACCCCTCAGGCATTTCTCACAAACACACATGCTGATTCACGGTCTCTCCTGAGAATCTCTGCATGTGCTGTAACACACACACACACTTACACCCAGCTGTTTGGAGGTCTTTTAGGAGTTCAGATACAGTCTGAGGTCTGTATATACAGCAAAAAACACTTACATCATATAAAGCCAACACGCCTCCGAAAGACGAACACAGATAAAAGGCACACCGCCAGCTACAAAAAAGAAAATACTCTTGTTAATAACAAATATGCACGTTTGCAAAAAGGAGAAGGTCAAACACGAATGAGTCAATAATGAAAGTGTGTCTAGTGTGTGTAAATATACCTGGCTTCTTTGAATTTCTTTAGTACTGCGGGTCTGTCTTGGTTCCTCCGTATGCGGAACCAGCGCTCCACTTGCCTTTCCGACCAGCCCAACTTTTTACACACACCTTTTATTTCCGCCTAATTACATGACACACACAAACATTCCTAGACACATAAACTTCATGTGTCAGTATGTGCCGGCCTTACATGTACTGTACCAGTGAATAGGACATGCTGTCATGTTTCTATTAATGATGCTTTAACACTGTTGAAGCCTGTTTTTATATATAATGCATTACAAAAGGAATTCTTAATCTAATCTAAAGATATTTGTTATGCCTTATAAAAATATATATTGTAGTATGTTATGTTTTCATAAATAACTCAACTACAGTTATAATACATTATAGTATGTCACATGGTCGCACCTTTACAGAATCTAATGAATATTAAAACATAAAATTTAGTTTGAATCATGTTTTAAAACATACTGTTTATGTTCAAGGCTTTATTATAATGTATTGCCAATACTGTTACAATAATTCATGAAAACATTTAACGTATCATAAGGAAAAGTATTATACTTTATATATAAATGTTTTATTAAAGGTAAATCTTATTTTGATTAAAGATCATGAAAAATTATGTGCACAGATAAATCATTAATAATAAATACTGTAATATTCCATAAAAAATAAGTTTTGATTTCATGGTGACTTTAATTGTGATTCCCAATGTTTTGTAATTATTGTTATGATTGTCATTTGAAGAAATAGAAGTCTGAAAATTAGATTTTTTCACATTATAGTAACAAAATTTGAACTAATCTGTACTTTTTGCTTCACAGGACACCTGTGCTTCCCTCTACACACTATTTATCTACTTGTGTGTTCTAACATGTAACTGTCATGTGTGGTCTCATCTGACAGTTTAGAAACTTAATAGTATTGTGGTGAACTAAATAGAAATATTTAAGTATTCTTATGTACAATTTAGGATCTATTGCTTAAACATGCATAATATGTGCTTCTGCCCTATTGATCACCACACATTTTCCTCAGTGTTGTAGAACTCAAGAAGACCGGTCTCGAGTCATTTTTTGAAGGTCATGATCGCATTTGTACTCGGACTTGTCTTGGTCTCAGACTAATAGAACTGGGGATTTTATTTCAAGACGGGTCAAGACCACAACTGCAGTCATATTACTAAATTGCCGGTGCATTATATGATTTATTTGTTAACATCATTACTGAGATTGGATGTTAATCTTCTTGTTTCAAATTGTATTTATTTTGATACCAATGTGCTAGGTCAGAAATCAAAGAGGGTGATGGGGAAAAATGTCATCAACATTAAAGGGATAGTTCACTTTGAAATAAAATGTTGGTATGTTTTAGCTTACCTCAAGGGCATCCATCTAGTGTATATATCTATACCCGGCCGCGCTCTCAGATCACTTGGACATGGCTGTGTACAAGAGGTAAAAACGATATAAATACTGTTCGTTTTCTCACACAAACTGCTCGTTTCGTGTCTTGGGCCATCAATGTGTACTTACGATGGGGAATTGTTTAATTTGGACGATGGGGAATTGTTTTAATTTGGACTCTGTGCATGCTCTTTGAGACAGTGACCATCGACCTGCATTATATGACTGACAGACAAGAACGGTTTGACCTAAAAATATCAAAATTGAAACTACTGCGGAAAAAAAGACACTTACATCTTGGATGCCCTTGAGGTAAGCTAAAACATACCAAAATTTAATTTCAAAGTGAACTATCCCTTTAAATACAAAAGGCCACAAAATTCAAGATATGATTGCAAAAAAAAGTCTGCTTGTATGAGATCTTGATTTTTATATTATAATTATTTGAGATATACAAACGTTGAATAAACAAAAATTCTTTTTTAACATTAATCTCAACATTATTTATGCAGTTGTAATTGTACCAACTCAGATGCAGCTTCTGTGCCAAAGATGAATTTAGTTGTTAGTGATTTCATTTGATTGGTAACAGCTATATAAAGTGTCTTATTATTCTAATTGAATTTATTGACTAAATATAAGACATTTAGTCATTTCCAGGCAGTAGATGCGGATCTTTTAGATGAATTTGAGGAGTGTTCCATTTTATTGTCTGTATATTTAAACATCATAAATAACGTTTCCTCCTTTAAAGGCTTTGAGAATCTTATCTGTTACTACTGATAACTTTGAAGGCAAAAATGATTGTA
Organism: Leuciscus leuciscus; assembly: GCF_965113295.1. NCBI lineage: Eukaryota > Metazoa > Chordata > Actinopteri > Cypriniformes > Leuciscidae > Leuciscus > Leuciscus leuciscus. The sequence continues at coordinate 27,041,297 of NC_138734.1, forward strand.
ACTTTCGTTATCTAAACCTTTGGATTAAATCCTACGTTTTCATATCAGTTCTAAAAACGACTTTTACACTTAAAGAATAGGAGGTTAAAGATAAACAACAACTTAAAAGCGTCGGATAAATAATTGAATTATGCATGTCATCCTTCAACTGCTGTTTGTTCTGATTATTGATACAATCATAAAATGAAAAACTTCTGATTGTTTCAAATTATTTTAATTAATTCAACACAAAGTAAAAAAAGGCCCTTAAAAGAATCGTAATTTTCGTAAAAAAAATTTTTGGAGTGACGTGTGATCTGGACCTGTTCCAGATTAAATACATTTAAAAAGCATTATATGCACAGGCTTCAAGTGATGTGTTTGGGATGTTACCTGTATTGGATGTTTAGAGTGTGTTTTGTAGTATTCTTCCAGCACTGGATTGTGTGATGCTCTCTTGCGATTTTTGTCTCTAACCCCAAGAGCCTCAGCGAGTGGCACCGCGATCAGCCTATTGAATGAGGGGAAGGCAGTGAAGGCACAAAGAGTGATGCCTTCTCCTGCTGTTAACCAGAAACCGTTCACTGCACTTTAACAAATATAAGAACACATATTGTAAATGTTTTTTTGCTCAACTGGCTTTACCAGCTTCAGTTTTGCTAATGAACAGCATGGATATATGAGTCCACCAGAGCCAAATGAGCAAAAACCAGCATGTATGTTAATGCTGATGTCAGCTGGTCTTTTCAATATCATTTAGCTTGTGTGTGTGTGTGTGTACCTTTCATATAATGCCCTTAAACCTAGCAGCAGCACTGCTACAGGTAGAGTGACGTACAAGTGGGACACACGGGCGTAGACACACCCCTCACTAGTGTCCTCTAGGTCCGCCCACGTCACCGGCCTCGGCAACCACAGCCGATCCCACCAAAACCACTCACTGAGCATCGCCCTGTGAAAAACACAAAAACATCATCTACATTTATTCATTCAGCAGAAAGGAAGAAAGAGAAATCTGGAGGTTGTAAAGCAATAGTCATTGAAATGATTTGAATGGAACTGAATTGAATGGTTGGGTCCGTTTTTCCACACTATTGTAGTATTATGCAGTAGCTACTGTAATATGACACCTCACTCCCTGAATACACAAGAAAAAAATGAACAGACACCTGCAAAATTTACTGGAACATTCAGTGCATTTAAACGTGCTCATGTCACATGTGACGTGTTTAACAGTGTCAGAAATATTAGCGTGAGACTATATTAATGAAATATTGAATTGACATGCAAATACTCAAATGCAATAACATGCAGAAAGAGTGTGTGGCTGTGTGAAAAAGAGTTTTGAACAGACAGACAGTAGACACTAGTCTATTAAGTCTCGCTGGGAGTATCCAAATCTGGACTTACAATTACATAAAGTAATTCAGACTCAGTTTTAAGTCTAAGTTACTCAATCTGGAAAGCCGACAGCTAAATGGAACAATGGTATCCAGTATTAGTAATAGTATAAATACAGTAACTTGAGCTACACTGTTTTCGCTCCTGCTTGAATCAGAGCCTTGCGCTTTTGTCTTCTGTGTTATACAAGATTCATTATTTTGTATCACACAAAAGACAAAAGCACAAGACTCTGATTCAAGCAGCATTTTGTTGGAGTGAAAGCAGTGTAGCTCAAATTACTCTATGTATTCTTATAGTAAGTATTGACTGTTTATGGTTACCATGACGAACAGATGCACATAACATGCCAAAGACTGAGAAACACATGCCAAACAGAATGAAATCCATACCTTCTTTTGCTCTCAGATATGTCCTTTTCTAGACTTCACACACTTCTCTCTCCCCTTCTGTTGTAATTCTGTTCACACACACACACCTTAAAGCTGATCCTCCAGAGTTGTGCCCAGTCCGCTAGATACTAACAGAACAAGTGAACTCTCTCACTCTCTCTCAGACTCACACACACACTTTCACCACATACCTCAACCCCCCCACAAAGAGCTCATTGACCCGCCTGAGAGTGTGTGTCTTGAAAGAGGGCCAGAGAACTGGATATGTGGGAGGGGCCACAATCACCTCAGGTAGATCGAGGCAGGAAAGGCTGTTAGAGAGAGAGGACATGAACCTTGAAATATTGCATGCTCTAGACAGGTTAATGACTCACAAGGTGAATAAGAGAAATGTTCAATTTGTTTTGACATTTCTTACTTGCAGTGTGTTTTAGTTCTTCTTTACATTTAGGCACCTGGCAGATAAGCTTTTATTCAAAGCGACTTACATGGTTTTATTCAAGCTAGGTTTGTTTTTGGTTTTTTTAATCAGTGTGTGCATTACCTGAGAGTCGAAACTGTGACCTTGGTGTTGTTAAGGTCATGTAATACAAGCGGAATTACACGAAAACTCTGCTATCGGTTCTCAATAACTTGTGAGTGATTTGGTAAGAAAGCCTCACTTACACTAGTCAAAATCCTACAGGAATGTGTACAGGATTCCTGCTACATCATAATTTTGAAACAAATAAAAATTATACAAAAAACAAAACATAGATCTTTTAGAACACTTGTCGCAATGTGATTAGGAATGTGCCGAAATGCCCATGCAGGACATATGACAAAAGGAATTTAAAGAAAATTGTTTAGGATTTTTAAACTCCTATAGGATTTATTTTAACTGTACTACTAGGAACGAGACAGTTACAATGCAATACTTTTCAAAGTATGCTAATCAAAAGTGAATTTCAATCACAATTTGGAACCAAATCAAATATATTCCATTGGAAAAAATTTTAATCAAACTGAATTTTTTTTTACAGGATCCTACTGGATAATAGTGCAATCTTTCTCAGAAAATGTCTTACTACTGCAGAGATAAAGGAAATCCCAGTTTTATTTAAATTAATTTTAATATCCTATCCTTCAAATGCATTTTAGTCTATTGATAATCATAATAGTTTTTGGTGTGTGTTATGTTGTAATCCTATCAGTATTCTTTAGAGTTAGTTCCAAAGTATGGTCCAATAGGAATCCTATACACATTCCTTTTAGGATTTTGACTACGGTTAGGGGTGGTTGATAATGATTTCACTTTTTAAAATGTATTTAGTGTGTAATGTTGCTGTTTGAGCATAAACAACATCTGCAAAGTTACGACGCTCAACGTTCAAAGCAAAGTGAGATATTTTCTTATAAAGAAATCACTTTTAAAGGACTACAACAAAAGGCTGGTAGGAACTATACGACATTCCTCCCGGGTTAGTGACATCACTAAACCCAATAGTTACATAAACCCCGCCCCCGGAACATGATTTATAGATTATCATGACAGAATATGCTAATCAATGACTAGAAGATAACTACACATTAGCTACATAAATTCATCAACTAACCATTCAGAAATGTTGTCTACAATGTTGTCACTTCTTCTTGAGTCTCTCCATCTTTGTCTGACTCCGGTTTGAACATAAAAGGCTAAAGGTTTTTGAAATTTTCAGTGCATGTCTGTGTGAGATAAAAGGACACAAGCTGTTGAAGCTCCGCCCTCTGTGCCGGGAGCAGCAGCTCATTTGCATTTAAAGGAACAGACACAAAACGAGGCGTTTTTGCTCACCCTAAAAAAGTGTCAACTGTAACATGCTGTATAAAAATATCTCTGGGGTATTTTGAGCTAAAACTTCACATACACACTCTGGGGACATCAGACATTTATTTTACATCTTGTGAAAAGGGCATTATACCACAATGATTTTTAATATGTATCATAAGAATAAAACTGAACTTTTAAAATCAGAGTCCATTTCTGTTGGATCCTTTAGGATTGGTTCCTTTAGACATTTCCTTAAGATTTTTAGAGGTGTGGTAATGTAATGCAGTACAGAAGAAATATTTTCTCACTGTAATATTGCAAAGGTGTATGAATCACTGGCTCCACCTGTGTTTACTAATCAGAGCGTGACTGACTGGATATCCTGGTCCTTTCTCACTGGTGTCCAGCCCTCACTACTGTCTCTTGGCGTAGGTTTGCTGTCTCCATCTAGTGGTGGTCAACAATACAGCATTTAGATGGTCAGTCAGTATACAAACCGTATACAACACAGGGGTCAAGGTGTTGATAAGCATGATCAAGTTAAATGGTAGATGCCGTAACTACAGCATTATGGGCTGTATATATTTCTAGCAACAAATGTGTATTTTTTTTCCAGTGCCATTTTTTTTGAGGCTCCAGTAATCTCTAGCTTCGAGATGGTAAATAAAAAAACTAACAAACAAAAAAACAAACTTCTTCCTTTCCACTTTTTATTATGAACAGTATTATTTTTCATTATAATATCAAAATATTTCAAAGTTTATCAATAGTTCTAGAAATGCTGTAACATGGACATGAATGTTCTATGTGAATGCTGGTTTGTAACTGTTCTTAGCTAATGGATCCCTGGTAGCACAACGCATATCATACACACCTGCCACTCAACACAGATTTTAATACACAGTGGCCAAGCCCACACTGCAGCTAAATACAGTTGTCACTCCAGCTGTTTTAATAGTCCACCCCAAAATTTTAGTTTGTTTGACATTCAAGCTGTTGAATGACTTCAGCATACATTGGACTACTTTATGTTGCTTTTGGTACTTTTTAGATTTTATAAAGTATAAATAGGCTAACCATTCACTTTCATTAAATCAATCAACAGAACTTCTCGTTTTGTGTTCCAGGGATGAAAGAAAATATTGGTTGGAGCGACATCAGGGTGAGTAAATGATGACATAATTTTCATTCTGGGTGAACTAATCTTTTAATCCTATTCTGTATACACAGAGTTTGGTTATTAATGACAACTAATAATGTATTAAAAATTACCAGATGCTAATATTATTTTGTGGAAAATAGAAAACACCAAACAGGCTAAACTATTTGGTTACAGCTGTGAGACATCAACTATTGCTTGTTTTGTGTAGTAGGATTGACACCTGCATTCTGTACACAAATGCAATGATAACTTAATTCATTCCTGAAAAAAATGCAGGTGACATTTTAAAAACTTGGCAGTGTGCACGTGGCCAGTGTGCATTCATTTAATGATTTATAAGTGATAATTGGGTCTAAATGCCTGAAACCCTCTTCACAGTGAATATAGCATGCTTTACATTAGCTTTAGCTGTACTAGCATAGTGCTTAAATTGGATTTATGTAAAACACTACAGTGTATTTGCAATGTACATTGTAATTGGCTTTGCAAGTCTTATGAATCCATTACAACATCACATTTTTTTATCATGTCATGAGCATGCTAACCGCCAAGCTACATGCTAACTTGTCATATGGATGAGACACTACAGATGTTGCCACCAAAGACAAAAAGACAATTCCACAAACAAGTTGGCTCATTTTGAAGCTGAAGTATTATGTTAAGAAGTTCACATTTAGTTATTATTCTGGTTAAGTACATGTTAAAAACACCATGAAATGAAAGTTCCACTTGCTGAGTAACAAATCAGTATGGACTGCAAAGCCCTTTGGCCCATATTCCTAATCCTCTCTCTCTTCTCACCAGTTCTGGTTTAAGATTTGGATGAGATTTGAAGTGTGTGTGTGTATGTCTGTACAAGTGTTTATATGTGAAAGAGAGAATGGCAAGTCACAGTATAAGACAATGTTTAAGAGTCATCAAGCCATGTCAAATGGCTCTAAAAGAATAGCAGAATATCCAGAATGCACAAGCCGGATTGGCTGCACTAGGTCCACCAATAATGAGTTGATGATTCTGTGCAAAAGGAGTTCCATTTGTCAAAAAACCGGAGTAGTACATCTTGTTAGCAACCAAGTGAACCTCCGCCAAGCCATCAACAATTGATCTACATCCAGAGCTACCGAAGATGATGAAGTTCAGTCATCAATGAGAGTCAAAGATGAGTTGTTGATGGCATGGGTTGCCTGGCACTGATCGGATGCAAGGTGCTAAAGAGGTGGAGTGTTTCTCCACTTCGGCTTGTCACACTCATACGGGAGAGTTACGTTTGAGATCACTGGCTGAAGGTGGCATCTGTTGACTGAGGTTTGTGAAGGTGGTGGAATGGCTAGGTCTGGTTGACATCTCCCCTGGAGTCTCTGAGCCTCTATACTTCAGAGGAAGAGTCTGGCATCGGCCCTTAACTTTCGCGCCTGGATCATGAGGGGGAAGCCCTTTTATTGAGCTTCCTGTTAGATCGGGTTTGGAGGGAGGCCGTGGCAGTCCTGTTGACTGGCTGCCCACGAGCTCTGGTTTCGAGGGAGGACGTGGCAAGAGTGTTGAAAGGCCGCTAGCAAGCTCTGGTCTGGACGGTGGGCGAGGAAGTGCCATCAAAGGGCTGGACGTGAGCTCTAAATCCAGCGAATCAGAGACAGATGTTTGGCTTCTAGGGGGCTTGGCTGTAGACAGAGCTCTTGGGACGTTCCAGGAGAGTTCTATAGGAGATGGAGGAACTTTCTGGTCGAGGTGTGTGAATGTGGAGGAGTGGCTGGGTCTGGTTGCACGCTCTTCAGCTTCAGGACCTCCAGGCCTTGGTGGAAGTGTTCGGCAACGGCTCTTAGCCTTGCAACTTGGGTCTCGAGGTGGAGGTCCATTCGAGTCAAACTGCCAGTGCCGTGATAGTGAGCTGGTTTTGATTGATTGAATGGACTGGTTTGAACATGCTGATGGTATGGTGGGCGATTCATCATGACAGGCTATCTTAGACAAGGACTCTGAAGTTGATTTGAGACTTTCACAGGTTGAATGTTGAAGTTTATCATCAGGTAGATGACTGGTGGATGCTATGGGTTCCTCTTCTGATTTTTCCTCAAGCTCTCCCTCCTCTTCGTTGGTCATCCGAAGTTCTTTCAGCTCTTCATCTGACTGGCTTAGCATTACCCCACTGCAGACAGGCAGCTCCTCCTGTGATCCTTCCTCTACAACCTTAATGACTACATCAATGTTAGTAGTCGTCAGTGGGTGTGACTGAGTGCATTGCTTGTCTGTCTCCTCGGAGAGCAGAAGATCCATCAGGAGTGTTTTCTCTCTCTTCAGCTGCTCCTTCAGAGAACGGGGCACGTCTGGGACCAACCATGCCACCAGCATACTGAGGAACATGGCCAAGTTCTACAATACAGCAACATACAGAATCAAACATCCAGTCCACTATTTTAGGAATATTGTGTTAAATACATTTAAGCTCTAAGTAATTTTGATTTGTTTCTCAGTTTGCAAGAACATTAGACTTTGCAAGTCCAACAGACTTACAGTGGAAGTCTGTTGGAAGCATTAAAGTCAATCATGAAATCAAATTTGACAAGTCTTATTTTTATGGAATATTGCAGTGTTTATTACAAATGATTTATCAGTCTAGATGCGAGGACGGGACAACCTGTCACTCACATGAAATCACAGCATTAGAGAAAAGTCGTTTTACTCGGATATGTCACAATAGGAAAGAAAATACCATTGCAACTCCCGTTTCATGCCGACTTCAATCTTGTCAGTGAAAAGTTTGTTGACAAAGAGTTTTTCTTTTTGTCCAAATAATAAAGATCAAACAAAAAAGACTCACAATGACTACATTTAATTAGAACATGGAGGTTTTCATGATATATTTTATGTTGATAATACTTATGTTTAACAAAGTAATTAATAAATGTTTATACATTTTTTTAACATTTGGTCAAAGTTTGGTCTGTTACAGTTTGACACATTTTTGTTATTTTGCATATTATTATCAGAAAATTCTAGTCATTAACAAAAATCATATGCCATTTTAGTCAAATAAAAACTAGAAGATGGACTAATAATTTAATTTAATGGACATTTTTATCATAAGACAATAACAATGACTGAAAGAAACACTGTTAAAGTAAACCTTGCCTATATGGGGTATGTTGGGTTTTAAAAATAAATATGCAGAGTTCAGCTTAAGCATTATTTTTATTAATACTATTTGCTGGTATTTTCTGCATGTGCATATGGAATTCTAAAGTAATCAAGTCCATCTGTCAATCAGGGGTAAATAGGCCACTGCTGCTTTTATTAGTTAGGTCACAGTTCTTCCTCTCCCTCCCGTCACCTCCACCTTTATTTATAACATTTCAGCTCTATTTTAATCTTCTACCAGTACTTCAAACGGGGGAAATTAGACAGCTTGAGCCCCCTCATTCTGAACAGAAAGCTAAATCTGTTTACTTTCATCATGCAAAGATTATATGGACATATGAACAACAAAAGCTTTAGGGATATTACATCACGACTCTTCCTGCTATCGTTGTAAAAGATGTAAAAGATATTGGGATGACATGGCCATGACCAGTGTTGGATAAGTTACTTTAAAAAAGTAATTATAGTTACTAGTTACTTCTCACAAAAAGTAACTGAGTTACATCATTACAAAAGTAACTAATTACCAGGGAAAGTAACTATTGCGTTACTATAAAAAAAATGTTTTTTTAAATATGTGAAATAACTTGGATACCCCCAATATTAAAAATGTTAAATGAATGAAATGGACACTAAATAGAACACATTATTATTATAAAACATTGTAGACTAATCTACACTATTTTAATGTTGCTATGGGACACTAGCCGCATTTCCATTACCCTTCAAATTGCGCAAATTGAAATTGCGAATTGAAAATACGCCCAATGGAAACACGTCAATTTCGCAAAAACACCCATTTATCGCAAAAAAGTTTTTACGCTCGCATGAGGTGGTTTTTCAGGCAATTCGAAAAAGGAATATTTCGCAAAACTGCAATAGAAACAGTTTTTGCGCATTTACAGTCACCTGACTTAGAAGGCCCTGTGTGTTTGGACAGAATACGAGACAGAGTTCTTTATTAAATTCATAAAAGACAAAAGAATGACAGAAATACTGGATTCTAAACCTCAAAGAAATGCCACAATCAAGACCTCGGAGCAGAAATGAGTGAGAAACACCCAGAAACTCCATACGAGCCGCTCTCAAGTATAAGGGTCTTTCCTTGCCATTAATGCTTGGAAAACACGCCTACGTTTCCTTCCATTAATAATAATAATAATAATGTCTAGTGCGGTACATGGCTGTGATATATATATAAACTTACCAACGTCCGTTGCCATGATTTTTGGAATGACTTATCGCGGGAGGAAAAAAATGATGTTTTAGTCGCATAACATCGGTTAATGGAAACGCCGTCATTTCGCAATAGATTTTTATCGATATTTAGAAAAAGTTGCACAAGTTTTGCGCAAATCTTTATAGAAAACGCGCCTACTGTGAGAGACACCTATTAACTTAAATATTAAAATATTATCATTACTATAGTGGAACAACTAAACACAATAGATGGTTTAGAACTTTTAATATTTATTGCACAGACCACAACTGGCCAACAAATAAGTCTAAAAATAAATTATGCTTCTTAAGAAATGTACCAAAAATAAATAGTAATAAAAAAATATACATACACTCTTTGTAGTGCAAATTAAATGATAAAACTAACACACCTTTACAATTGGTAGACATAATTGTGTAATTTATTTATAAACAAACTATATTATGCTCGGACACACTCGGTCTCTCTCACTCTCACGCACTGTTGAGTGCTCTTCAGTGAGCTCAATTATAGTAACGCCGCATTTCATTGTCAGTAACGGTAATGGCGTTGTAACAGGGGAAACAGTAATTCGTTTGATTACTCGTTACTGCAAAAGCGCCGTTAGTAACGCCGTTTATTTATAACGCCGTTATTCCCATCACTGGCCATGACATTTGTTGAAAAATGTTGCACAGACTTAATTATTTATTTACACAGACAGGTACATAGAGCTTAAGTTGTATTTAACCCACAATGTTCCTTGAACAACAAGAAAAGCAGTAACAAAAACTGACCTGGAAAAAAATTACAAAAGCCAGGCGTGCAGCGAGCACAGACCAGTACTGTTTAGAAAGCTGGTAAGACTCGGGAGACCAGGGTGGATCTCGATAGTCTTTGTACCTATGAAGATGAGGAATTGTTCGAGGAGAGAGAATGATATCAGGTATGTAGGCGAGTAGAGTTCACATGAGTATGTGTATGCATGTGTGTTGTGTGTACCTGCAAATACGGAGTTGTCTGTCAAAATCAGTGTCATGTGGGGCAGTACCAGGTTTAAAGTTGCTTGTGTTGAAATAAGCCAGTGTGTGGTTGGTAAAACCATGCATGGTGCCTGTCTCACTGTACAAATACTGATACACCATCCGAGGAATGAACTCCGATGTAAAGGAGATCACAAATGCCTTGAGGGAATAAAGATATAAAGAGGAAAAAAACAGTCAAATATCTGCATGCAATAAATAGATAAATCATACTAACAACCACCAGCAATTAAATATATATATTTTTCATCATAAGTCTTAACACTCACATTAGTAATGACAGCAAACTTGCTGATTCCACTCAAGATGTTGTACCATATGCCTGTGAAAAGAAAGATAAATATGCAACAGTGTGAACTAGAATGAATAACAGTCATGTTAAGTGTAACCATGAGTAAGTCTGTTCATATTTGCTGCTATATTTCATACCAATCTCTTTAGCACTGACTGCATCCGGTCGGCGTATTTCAGTGACGAATTTTGCCGCATCTAGTCGGATTTCAATGACGTTATTAAGCAGAGCGAAGACTGGTGCCAGCGGGAAGGAGGCCACAAAGAGTGTGACAAATCCATATTGAATAACTGCAGACAAACAAACACATACATCAGTGATCCATGTCCTAAACAAACCGGATTCATTACAGGCATCTTTAAACACCATCGCTAAATCTATTTTAATAAACGAATAATATTAAGTATAGAGCAGGTGTTGGCATATATTTTATATTTTTAATATTTCTTGTTAATCACTGTGCCACTATGGCTTCCCATACAGCTGTGTGACTACAGTGAAGAATTACTGCAAGGATTACTAACTTATTTTGCCTTGCAGATGGGTGGGATTTCACAATACACAACTAAATAAAATAATACATGTAATATTTGCTCTCTCTCTGTTACAAAAGGTTACCGACCACTGACAGTTTTTCTGTTACAGCCTGGAGTCATTTCTTTCTTTCTTAAGACAGTGTTTTAATAAGAGTCGCATTTCCTGAGTTGTGTCGACATGCGACAGCAGGGCTATGCTTCCACTCCCTGCAGGCACACTGACTATGCCAAACTTTATATCGTGACTACACCAATTAAGTGGCAGTCTTCACTGCGTACAATGCTTAAAGGGGTCACGAACTGAGAAATCAATGGTGAGAGTTGTTAAAGTGACTTAGAAGTTGTGGATGTGGATGGATCTTAACCAGTATCAGTTTGATAGATATTAGAACCTCGTTGTATAAGAACCATTTTCCTTGAGCTTTTGACATATAAGAGGTCATCGTACTTTGTGAATTTCCTGCAAGTTTCAGAGCTGAAAACTTGTTATTCCAAAAACAGCTTTTATTGTAACCAAGCCCAGCAAACGACTCGTTGTGGAATGTGCCAATCTTGGTGAAAGACCGCCTCTGCAGAAGAGGATCAACGCCTACTTCATCACTGCAACTTTGGCCCCGCCCACTGACATTTTGGATCACTGGACTAAATACACCATTACCTTCCAAAGGATGCTAATGCTAGGAAAGTGGTTATTTATTTTTTAACAATGTGAATGTCTCAGTTGAGCATAATTTAGTTGTATTTGGTTCATTTCGCAGTGGATTCTTTGGTAAATCAGTCGCAATTTCGGTCCAGGCTTTGCAAACAGACTTTTACAATATGGACTCGACAGTAATGCGACAACATGTAAGTAACAGTGTTAATTCTAATTCCTGATCTGTGAGCAGTGATTTCTGATATGTAATGATTCATGTACAATCAGATGTTCTTTGTCTATGTGTCAGTAAATCAAACCTAAACGGTCAAATTCACATAATTTCTCTAGTAGGATGAAAATAATCTGTTATTTAAACTGTGATTAAATTATATATAGAAAGCGACCAAAGAAAGTGTAATGCATATAATACTAGATATTTCATATGTAAATATGTTAGCCAATCACAGCAGTGGGCGTTTACACTGAAGTCTCACAGCAGACACGCCCCTTCAAACAGAGCATTCAAATCAGAGGGATCAAATCAGGGTAGGAAAAATGGCCTTTATTTCTAAATAAATATTTAGAAATAATAAATATTATGACAATTAAAAATCATCCAGTGCACCCTATGAAACATTATGTGAAGTTCATAACGTAATTTCGGGAGGAGTGAACCCATCTAATCTTCCGATCAAAGAAAGGATCATCACAACTGCCGGAGCATATAAGCAGCTGCTCAACTTGCTCTGGCATAAGCTGTTTTGGCATCCCTCCACCTTCCCAACTTCACCAACGTTATTTAGGCATCTTGCTACTATACTCATCATCCAAGCATTAGTAGTCCCACTGCGGGGTATATCTAAGCTCGAGTTGAAGCTGCATCCTCGAGCCCCTCCACTGCGGACAGCAAGCCAAATACGCTTAACTCTAAACTCTATCTCAGGACAAATTCAACCCCCTCTGCTGCACTGTCATCATCCACTCTGACCACCTGTCTGTCGGAAATAAAGGCGTGGATGAAGCTAAATTTCCTGCAGTTAAACAGCTCAAAGACAGAAGCTATTCTAGGAGTACCCCTCATCAGGTCCGGACATCAGACATCACTAGCATTATTTTCTCTGGCCATATTCCACTTTCAACATCAGTCAACGACCTGGGTGTTAAAATGGATTCTCATCTGAACTTGGATGCTCACATCAAACATCTGTGTAAGACCTCCTTCTACCTTAAGAATATTGCCAAACTCCGTCCTATGCTTACTCCTGCAGATGCGGAAAAGCTTGTCCACACTTTTGTCTCCTCCTCCAGACTGGACTACTGCAATGCGCTCCTCATCGGGATCCCTGACAAAAGCCTTCAGAAGCTGCAGTAAGATGACCATATCACCCCCATCCTCAAATCACTCTTCTGGCTTCCTGTCTCACTCTGGATTGAGAACAAAGTCTCCCTCCTCCCACACCAGTGCATTTATGGTGACGCCGTGGGCAAACAAACAATAAAACAATGCAGTTCATGACCCCTTTAAAGTAGTCATTGACACACAGAACTGCTAAGCAATATGACTGATCTAGTACAGGGCTAATCTAATTTACATTTATCTTTCATGGATCTTATCAACCTGATACCGTTTAATTGTTTCCCTCAATCAAGTTGAGTCTGTGGTCTCCCATCCACCATGATCATTCCTTGAATATCACAAAGCTTTAGGCCTGTTCACAACAACACAAATGGGTCCGGTTTTTGTCTGCAAATTGTCTGTTCAGACCAATGCATTAAAAAACAGACTGACTGAATGAAAATGTGCAGATCCATCCCTATACAGGACAGAAGCAACAACTTTTAAGCCATTTCAACATCTCTCACCATGAAGGTTTCGACAGCTGGATTGCTCATCATCGGATTCTGTTCCCCCCATGGTTCTTATACAACGAGGTTCTAATATCTATCAAACTGATACTGTTTAAGATCCATCCACATATGGGATAGGATCAACAACTTCTAAGTCACTTTAACAACATCTCTCACCATGAGTAAACAATATTGCTATCTTTGGAAACACCAGTGCAATGAGCAGTTTGTGTGGTGGGATTACAGGGAACACTAGCCTAAGGGGAAATAGAGGGAGCAGACTTTGACAGAACACCTGTTCCGGATTCTTACTCTGCTATTCACTGTCGCTTATGCCGGTTCGTTGCACAATTTTAGCCCCGATTTTCACTCACGACAGTTTTGTGGAAATCGCACACAAATATCCCGAATCTGAGGCAAATCGGTGCTTATTCACGTGGGTGACAATCGCGTAGTGTGAAGACGCAAGACGCAACCTGAGAGAAGCGCCAATGTGTTGTCGATGATCGTGAGACATTTAGAATGCTAAATATCTGGACCTTTCAATGACTCGGAGTCTTGCAGTGTGAAATGTGTTTTGTCTGAAATTATGCTGAATGTGTTTTAAAACACCCATATTCTGCTTGCTTCCAATTTCTTACACACACACACCTATCGAACCTTCACTGAAAAATTATCGTTCAGAAAGTTTGAAGCAAATTACAATGACATTCGTGGGCTTCATTGCACAAGATATGCGCTGTGAGAAACGCGCGGTACGCTTGCAGTGTGTGGTCTCGCCCGCCGGTATTTTCCGTACAAATGCTCTATGAAGGCATCATTTATGTTGTTTGGAATGTAGTGGGCATATGTGTTAAAAATATTAATCTCACTGACAGAAGGCTGCTTTCAATTTCAAATACTTGCGTGCGTTTTGTGAAGAGCGCTCGCACATGCGGCTGACATTGTGTAAGTGGTTAAATGTACTTGCATCTCAAAATGCTTTATGACGCGAAATGAATGTAAACACAGTTAAGGGATTAAACAGTAGGATTTTATATTTCAAAAGAGATCTGTGCATAATGTGAATGCAGCTTATTAGATATCTCGCTGTCTATGTTATCAGTAATAATCAAACAACAGTAAAGCTGAGAGAGAAAAATCACTCACATCTCTTTAATAGAAAACGTTCAGATATAGCCTACTCTTAAATACTGAAAGCACTCGTTGTTTATTGCTTGTAATATGTTTTTTTCCTACTCATTTACTAGCTTTTTAATTTTTATCACAGTATATCTTTGTAAAATGGAAAAAAAAATACAACTGATCATTGTTAGTTCATGTTAGCTCAGGTTCATTAAATAGAGTAAAATAATGTTATTAATAATGTGTCATTAAATGTTGAAATTAAGTAAGATTAATAAATGCTTTAGAAGTATTTTTCATTGTCAGTTTATGTTAACTAATTTAGCCTTATTGTAAAGTGTTACAATAAAGAATCAAAACATTTTCAAACAATATCTAGGCTAGGGCATGTTGTATTCCAGATTAAAATGTAAAAATAAATAGCCTATTAAGTCGTTAAGTATTTGGTGCTGCGATGAACGCAATTGCGAATACAAAAATATTAATGGCTGTTCAAAACATTTAAAGTCCAACTGAAATCAAAATGGACCGTATTTACTTTGTTAGCGCATATTACTAGTCTTGTGGTGAACAATTAATCCGTGCAAGTTAAAACACAAAAAAAAAATTCTTTAATCAAAATCTGAAAATGCCCCTCCCCTCTGCATTGGAGGACCTTCCCTGATGACGTAGGTTTGAGGACTTACGCCGCCTTCACACTGGCAATTGAAATCAGCTCCGTAATACGCAATACGCCCCCAGCGGACGTCGTACTACACCGTTGAAAAGCTTCGGAAGCGAGTAGAACAAAAATGGCGGAGAGATTAACGGTTGATTTTGTCGGTGTCAGAATGTACAATTCTGTATGATCTCTCTGATGAGGGTTATAGAGACATTAATCGGAAGGCTGCTGCGTGGAGGAAAGTTCCCCAGGACGTTGATATGTCAGGTCGGCTAAATGTGATATAGTGGTATATAGGGCTTTTAATTGTATTAACTGCCCTAATAACGTTAGAAAATCATGAAAATAAAAAAATGGACATGACAACTTATCGTTATAAAATCATTATTTATTTTATTTAAAGTTGAGAATTCAGGTTTGTTTATCAGTACCATAGCAACGCTAACTTCCGCTGGAATTGTCGGATAGGAACCGTCCGTAGCCTTTCGCAAGAGTTAAATTTTTTGAACGCATCCGGATGACCAACGGACACGATTTTTTTCGCACCGCACTCGTTCGGACCCGGTTCGCACCCATTCGCATGCGGTCTGCGAATCTCCATAGGAAATGAATGACTTCCGGTCGTTTCGTAGCCGTATCGGAGCTGATTTCAACTGCCAGTGTGAAGGCGGCGTTAGGTTGGGAAACGCTTAACCACTCCCCTCAAATCGTTAGTCTGTAATGAGCGAGAGATGGAGAGGAGGAGCGCTAGAGTAAAACCCTGCCCTCTGTTCAATATTCCTTTTCACTGGGAAATACGTCACAGCACTGGAGAAAAGTCGTTTGCAACTTCCGGTTCACGCGGACTTTAAATACTGTTCAGAAACAGAAAGTAGTGCAGCTGCTTTGTTTACAGGGTTACCGGGGTAACGGCTGCATGTCTGTTGTTCCATCAGCGCCATCTGCTGTCAGAGAGTGAATGTGCATTTTCATTACGTCTCCTTCACTTGTTCGTTCTGCCAATGCTTCTCATCCGTGTTGGGCTTGTTTACATCAGAGTGTGCGTGCCTCTTTGACTTAGCGGTGTTGTGCATTTTAATCAGTTGATGGGAAAAGTATTCTTAAAATACATTAAAAAAATCGGAATAATTTGTATTAAATAATTATTCACTGTATTTTAAAGTGCCCACGATAACAATATCGTGCATGTTCATTATCGTGTGACATTGTATATCCATATACCTGCACATGTCTAGTGTGAACAAGTCTTTAGTGTAAACTTGTCTATTTTTAAACAAATTAAAATGTAATTAAATAAGAGCCAGGATTACTTTAGTAAAGATCTTGCTTTAAAAATTTAGACTAAGCTTCTTAGTTGTCCAGGCTACTAAAAGCTATGTGACAATTCAGAGTGCAAAACCTAACGTTAATTCTGATTGGACAGTACCACCCAGAGTTGAGGTCATGATGATGTGACTAACAATTATACTTAGTTATTTTACCTCAAAACAAAAACTGTCAGAGCCAACTAAATGGCATTCACATTTTACTTGAATAATGTGATGGAGCATGGCATTATATTTTGAAGAACTATTGCGAATAAAGTAAAACCTTGAGCCACAACACTGTCATTAAAAAGCCAAATAAAGCTTTCAAGTTATGTACCAAGCACATAGTTATGACACGCTGCTAAACATTTTTAGGATGCACGGCATTCAAAACAAGTAGAATAATGAAGGCGATGCACCAAATGTAGCAGTCATTTGAGCATGTGAGACTCACCCATCTCCATGTACTCTGGGCTTAAACCCTCATATGGCTCCAGATCATAGTCCAAATCCCAGCGCTGCGGTTCTCGTTTAGAGTCTTTGTCCTCCTCATCTGCTGATCCATCTTTCTCCTCCTTATATGTGCGATACATCTTCTTCAGCTTCCTGTAATGTCAAGCCGAATGTCAGCTCAGCTGTGTCATTTTAAAACCAATACTTCCTCCATTACTCACTGTGCACTGCTTTGGTAAAGTTAAACAGTGTTGAGAATCAAAATTTAATTGAACAAGAGAGTTAGGTGCTTCCTTTAATAGACTGGGGGTACTTTAATGAATCAAAGAAAATTAGCAGAAAGACCACAGGGAAGACTTTGCGTGTGTATACAGTATGTGTGTGCACTTACGGAATGGCAATTTCAAACACATTATTCTGAATAAGCTGCTTCCCCAGCATAATGATTCCCAGCTGAATACACACTTCAATAAGACAGCCACCTGGAGAACACTAGACAAAAAACACATGTACATGCAAACAGTTAGTTACATTGTGCTAGAACACTGAAGACAAATATATTGTTGTTTTAATAATTACCTCTTCCATGCGGAAATCCTTAAAGACATAAACATAGTCACCAGGACGACCGGCAAACCTAAATTAGCACACCAGAGTTATGAGAGATATTTTAAAATATTCACTGGATTAAACTAAGCTAACCCAGAAATTTAGCATTTTGGTGTTAAACACTGATGCCACATATACTACACAGTGAGAAACTACATCGAAAACTACAAAACTATAGACATACAACACTACATGTAACACACAGACAGCACAAAATAAGTTTTTATAGCATTGTAATACGCAGCTGGAAATTTATTAATAAAATATGTTAATATTTTACAAAAATAATTTATAGAAAAAAGCTGTCATTCAAATGCACGACATATGACTCAATAATTATGTAAAAGAGCCCGGAAAATATAGTAAAAAATCAAACTAGAAAATAGAAGAAAAAAATTTAAAAGTAATTTTTTTCCTCAAAATGTTTGTGATTTTAGGTTAAAAATGTTTTGCTCATATGAAATGTTCTTATGAAACAAATGCTCACTGCAAAATGATATATACAATATAGACAACATAAATAACTTTCTCAACAATGCAGTACACAGGACAGACACACAACACTACAGTATACAGTATAAACACACAACACTACAGTGAGACAAACACTACAATATACAATAAACACAGTACTACAGTAAGCGCACAACTACACTGCAACACACTGGACATGACAAACGGTAACAAAGTACATTATAATAATCCAATTATCATAGCTTTCAACAGAGACAGAATGTCACAATGGTTTGGGTGGGTATGCTAATGGGATTCCATTTTACCTGCCCTTAAAGAAGGCCACATAGAAGACAGGTGCAAATGAATTCATGCTCTTCAGCAAAAAAGCTTTCAAGATCACATGTTCCTCAAATGTCGATTCAGTCTTTGGAATCTCTGCAAGTTAACATCATTAACATCATATTCATAACAATCATCAGTGTTAATCTTTTTTTAAGTAATTTAAGTCATTTTGTTTTTCTCCAAATTTCATCTTTTTGTCATGTAAACACACACCAAGCTCTGTAATCCAGGCCGCTATAGCGCCGTAGATCTCATCCAGCACCAGAACCACCAGCAAGTTGATGATGACAGCAGTGGTTGTCACGGTAACACGCACATTAGCCTTGGCCTCGTGATCAGGGTTCATTGACATAACAGCAAACACAATGATGCGGTAGAGAATCACTCCGGACACGGCAGAGAACGTGACCCCAACCTGAGAAAACAGATCAATAAGAATTTTGACAATATAAAAACACTAATGTGACACATGCTCTTTTTAGGAAAGGTACCCACCATAAGGAGGATAGAGGATATGTTGATGCAATATCCTGGCAGCCGGTCAGTCCATGACAAAGACTCTGAGGCAAGCTACAAGAACAACAGCATGTTACTCCATATGCTCACCATAGACACATGAATACACTATCTACTGAGAGAAAACATACTATACCCATACTATAAATATATACTATTTTGCCCTTTTTTTAACAGAACATCAACAATGTTCACACTAAATCTCTTTCTGGCAAATCTGGCATCAAAACATTATAGTGTACTGTCGAAATAATTATGTTAACTGTTTTTGTAAAATCAATAAATGATTCCAATGGCAGTGTTCCTCTGTGGTGTTACTGTTGTAATTTTTTTAATTGTGAAGTGGATTTCCCTATTCTCATAGAATTGGAACGATTATTAAAACTGTATAGTTATCGTTATCATTGTAGTTCTCATCTGTGTTGTGAAAGGGCCTTAAAACTGATTATTATATGGATTTTGCTAATAAAACGCTATCGTTTTCAAAACTCGTTATCAAAAACTATGAAACCTATTTTAAAGTTTGCGTTCTCAGGCCACCAAAACGCAGTTGTCGTGTAAATGAACGGCCAGAACGCATAAAAAGTTTTCTGTTTTCAGTTGAAAACGGTGTCGTGTAAACAGCCCCTAAATTAATAACTAATGTTTTTTACAACGAAAATGAACCAACGCTGAACTTAATTAAATTGGACAATGACTTTCTTCTAGAGCTGCTGTACAGCAAAAACAATCTATGGGGCTTTCACACAGGGTAGTTCTAGGAACTAGCCACCAGGGTGGTTCCCCGAGAACTAATGGTTCCCTTAGGAACATTTTCCTTTTTGCATTTGCACCGCTAGTAGGAACTCTGAAGTTCCTACTGCAAGAATTTGGAACGTTACATACCAATTGTATGTAACGTTACATATGGTTACGTATGTACATAACGTTACATACAAACGTTACATATGGAATGTTTATTCCTACTGCAAGAATAAACGATCTAATAATAAGACGCGATTGTTATTGTGACCTTTATTTTGACGACGCTGAGAACCCCAGAGCCTGAGCACACCGTGCTCGCATTCTCCGTGTTCATTAGTTTACGATCTAACAGTCCTGTCTAATACGTTATTAGATAGAACTGTTATACATAGAAAGACAATATATGAAAAGGCATTAGCGTATGCTGTGTGGATTATGTCCATTGCTGCCAGCTGAGGTTGGATTTTCTCCTTCGCGTAAAGGTTAAGAGGCCCACCTATCACTGTTTACCATGTTCGTAGAGTTAGTTTCTGGAGTAAATATATAGGCTATAATCTGTGTGTTTACACAGTTTTTTTTTTAAATGGCGGGTGCTGGTGTTCCGCGTGCGTTTCAGCCAATCAGCAAACACTAACGACATGGATAGTTCCTATAGTGCTGGTTTAGACCCTACTCTGAAGTAGGAGCTATCTAGTTCCTCCAAAATGAGTTCCTAGAACTAAAATCGTTCCTAGTTCCTGCTGTGCGAACACGCCAAAAAACGGGTACTTCCGCCAATAGCCCTAGGAACTATGAAAAGGTTCCTCCGGTGCAAAAGCCCCTTTTGTTGCATTGAATTCCTGTTATCACTGTAAATGTGCTTTGAAACCATTCTGTATTGTAAAAAAGCACTATATAAATAAAGGTGACCGGACTTGACTTTAATCATAAAAATATGCTATATTGACCGTTACCAATTTGGCTTCCGATATACAGTATAGTGTAGCTGGCAATATTTAAAAATTAGTTTACAAAATCTACAGCTGTATAGCAGTTTTATGTAACAGAATAGGAAATAGTAAGTAAGGTAAGTAAGTGGTATGTAAGTAAGGGTGATTTGATTGAAGTGCATGCTGACGTTAATGAACAGCACGGATCCTAACCCCCCTTCCTCCAGACGCACACGCATGAAATCTGAATTAAAACTCTATACTCTCTCAGGTACACGCACATAAACAGTGAACATGTGTCTTTGATTAGAGGAAGGACACCACTCTAACTTGTGTTTTAATCCAGCTCTGACTCTAATCCTGTATAATCTAGTGTGGAATACCCAGAGAGGTAATCTGCTTTGAGTGCCGTGTGTAGTAAGCGTGTACACCAGAGATAGTGTTTGAGCGCATACGTGTGTTGTGTGTATGCGGCGCGGGCCTGACACTACGCACAAGGGCACAATGACAGTAACAAAAATCCGCAAAATCACATCAAGTGAAATTGCGACCAAACTGCTCATTTCAAATGGGAAAAACAAGGCGCCAACAGTCTTCTCTGTTGGACTGTGTAATTCATTATCTAATTAATTAAATGGCCCGAAAGAAGAAAAAGATAAGAGAGCGCTAATGCGGGGTGAGATAAGGAGAAAGACGGATATGAGCCGGGTGGCCTGGTGGGATCCGACTGAGGTCAGCGCAGTGACCACTCGATGACTGACAGCTGAGAACTAACTGCATTATCCCTGAAGCCCCGCCTCTTCTGGTTAAGTTGATTAGCTTGCTCTCTCCTAGGCAAACACACAGTAAACTCTCAAATTATCTCCCCCCTCCTCACCGATGACTGCCCTCCTTTAGCATACAGTAGCTTCTCTCTTCCTTTGTCATCTGTTCCTGCGTCCGGCTAGAACACAGAGCAGAGATTAAAAGCACTGCGCACACACGCACTCAGTCTCTCATATCTACTTGGAAATATTTGCGTGGTATTCCAAGTATTTCAGCTCAGTGCATTTTTACGCAATAATTAATTTCAAACAAAAATTCAAGACTTCACCTTGAGATCCTGAATAGTGAATTAGATTAACCAAAAATACACATATATTAAATGCAATGTGTAGAGTATATCTATTGAAATTTGAAAATCATGATTTCCTTAATAAATCCTAATGGGAATATAAAGGGAATCAAATGAGATGATCAATTTAAATGATTATACTTATTGGTAAACGTGATTTCACAAAGTACAACATGTTCCTGGATCAACATCTTTGTTGATCCTGGAACAACATTCCAATAAACCAATCAGATTTGAGGGACAAGTGTACATTATCTCAAAATTAGGCTTACAACAAGGGTTAGATTAGTGTCTAATAAAGGGTTTTCCTCTGATATTGACTATATATAAGGTTAGGTATACGTTTTTGGACAGGAATGCTGTTCCAGGATCATCAAAATGTTAATCCAGGATACTCACTTACGGCAACCTATAATTATTTTATTTTATTTAAAAAATATCCTAATTATTATAAAAACTCCAATAGGAATTCTGTAAAGTTTCTTCAGAATTTTGTCAAGAATCCAATTATTTGTTAAAAAACTTTTGATGATATTCGCATGATATCGGGAATTGTGATTTCCAAGCTTGAAAAAGTCTATTATTAAAATCTTAAAGACATGGAGAAATCATGGAAATTTGTTTTATCATGAATATACATTTTTCTATAGTTATACTTTTTGTGGGTACAATCTTTCTAAAATTATTTAAAGTATATAAGTAATAAGTATATATAGTACTTATTCATTTATCATCACAAACAACTCGGAAAGTTATGGGAAAATCATGGATCAATTACAATTAATCGGTCAAAATGTGTGGTAGTAATAGTGTGTAATAGTGTGTAATAGGTAGTGATAAATGTGTGGTAGTCTTAATAGTTTACCTCTTCCTTCTTCTTCTTCTTTGCCGCTTTCTCTTGTTTCTTAAGAAGAAAGTCCTCATATGCTGGTCGTAGCTCATTCTGGGATTTAAACACACAAACTTGCGTCAAGCTTTGTGATGAAGGACTCCAAATCCAACATCAGTTCCTCAGACATGCATAAGCAAAACAGTCTCCATAGAAACAGGATTCACAAACACATACGAATAGAAATAATTATCTTGGTTCCGCATTAAATTACTTTCTTGTCTGGAGGCTAAAGACGCTGATATGGTACAAAAATGCAAGTTCATTAAAAAGCACACTTTTCTGGGTAATATGCAAACACACTGCTGTAAACTCAATCTGTTAGACCACCATCCAATACAAGAGTGGTATATAGTCTTATGTTCAAAACACAATGCATAAGCTGATATATTTATTATAATATAAAATGTGTTTAAGGTGACGGGTAGCATTTTCAACGTTACAAATAAGGTTGTGATTATCTGGCAAGTACAATGTGGTCAGGATTATGGCACTGAGGTTAATGGTATAAAATCACGGTAAAGGATTCGTTGGCACACAGGTTACTACAAAGTTAATCCACTGTAAATCTCTCCTCCTCTTCCTATGAATTCAGGGTTGATTCATCGAACAGCCTCACCACAGACTCAGATGCAAAATTGATCCTCACGCTGTGCAGAAAATTGCAAACCGGAGATGGAGTGATGATGAGGGTGGGGGAAGTGTGATAGACGTGGTGAAAAATATGGTGTGCAATTGAGCATCTCGGGAGCAATATAGAAACAGAGACAGAAAGAAAGAGCAAAAGATAGGTTTACCTCAGCCCTTTCCTATTGGTGAGCATCAAAGCAAAGAAAACATGGAGTTAGACACACATATTTACAGCGGTTAATATGCGGTGTAATTGAACTTCATTATTATTATTCATATTAGCATGATGCTCATGATCTCCATGGTGTCCTGTTGAGAGTGCAGTCCTTCATCCACTCAGAACACAATCTCATTACTCACACATGTCCTATCACACACACATACACACCACCCTCTCCCAGTACACACACACGCTTCAAGCTTAATCCAATCCCAGGTGAACAGTTCAGACCCTCAAGAACAATGAAAGCTTGAATTTTCCTAAAGCTAAATGAAGCCCAGGCCAGAATTGGCTATTATCTAGCATTATGTTTAACAATGCTTTATAAACGGTGTTGCAGTTTATCGCAGTGAATAGTTTTAAAGAGGGCAGCTATTGTAAGCAGTGCAAAAATATGATTACCCCACATTTAAGAGGTGATGCTAGACATGGCATGAACCATGTTGCCTCGAGTGGCTAACTGGTTTTATAAAACTGCACCAAAAGCCATAAGATATAAGACATTAGTTTTCAATAAATATTTTAAGACCCCATGGAATCCAATGCGCTTTTAGCGCATGTGTGTTATCTTTGAGAATGATGTTATCTGTATGCTTATGATGCTCATCTCTGTAAAAAATGGTGACAAAATTCACTTTTAGCAAATACAGAACCATTCAAAAGTTTGTGCTCTGTAAGATAAAAACAAAATGAATACTTCTATTCAGCAAGGATGGATTAAACTGATCAAAAATGACAGCAAAGACTTACAATGTAACAAAAAAATAAATACTGTTCTTTTGAACTTTCTATTTATCAGAGATGCATCATGGTTTCCACTAAAATATTAAAGGGATGGTTCGGAGTAAAATCAACCTAGGGTCCTTTGCACCACGACCTCGAGCCAAACACCCCCCCAGAAGCCTTTTTTCCCTTGGTCGAACATAATTAAAGTTAGAGCGTATTTAGAGAAATCAGCCGGAAGGCTTAGTGCAGGCGCTAATGGATCCTATGATGTATCTCGTAAATTACCCCACTAATAATGTCCAGAATGGTACCAAACTTCTACAGTAGTACAAATAGGTTCTGTACTCATAAAACAAGGCATTGGAAAGTTTGTAAGTACATCAGGAGTTTATTTAAATAACACTTGCCTGACGGCTCATGCTACTGCTAACCCGGACGTCGACGTCACTTCAGTGGTTTGGGAAAAGCACGTAAAAGTCCTGGCAGAAAGCGATGCATAAGGATGTAGTGTAACGACGCCCAGTTCCAGGAATGCACTAATATTTTGTTGGTAGTACCAATTTGCAACACTTATTAGTTAACACTAAGTTGTCAACACTTCGGAAAAAATAATAATTCTTCGTTACACTACATCCAGTTTGGCTCGAGGTCATGGAGCAAAGGACCCTAGGTTGATTTTACTCCGAACCATCCCTTTAAGCAACTGTTTACAAATACAATAATCAGAATAATCGATAATAATCAGAAATGTTTCTTGAGCATTAAATCCGCATTTTAGAATGATTTCTGAAGGATCGTGTGACACTGAAGACTGGAGTAATGATGCTGAAAATTCAGCTTTGTGTCACAGAGATCAATTACATTTTTAAGTGTATTCAATACTGTAATTTTAAATTGTAACACTATTTCAAAATATTACTGTTTTTACTGTATTTTTGATCAAATAAATGCGGCCTTGGTGAGCATTAGAGACTTCTGTCAAAAACATTTTAAAAAATCTTATCAGCCCCAAACTTTTGAATGTGTCTTTCTCTTCTAGGAAACCCAAGTAAAAATACTGACACATTGTGCACAAAACATTTTTGTATAGTAAAATACTCTCTAGAATGAGAATTCCCTGCATCCAACTAGTAGCAAAAGTTTGCTCATGGCTGTGACTTAACTTGAAGCCTATTGACATAGATATTCTGTGGCTTTAAGGTGTTTCTAGATTTCTAAAATGCTTTGGATTTTACTCACCTCATCATCTTCCATGCCGGTAAGATCCCAGCTGTGCTGTAGACATCGCTGCCTCCTCTTCCAGTGTTCTAGAAACACTGCCGCTAAACACACACGCACAATGATCAATTCCTCTTTAAACCACCATTTTTCTTCTCAATATATTATAAATGTGTACAGTAAACAGAGTTTATCATCAAATGTATACAGCTCATACCCCAGAGTGACATAAAGATGGCAAAGCCCATGGTGGCGTGGTTATCAAACAGATAGCTGGCACGTGCAGTACTGCAGATACTGTTCAGCTGCCAGTAATCACACACACGATCACATAGAGGACACATGGTAAAATTAAGATGCTCATCGCACATCTCTTGACTGAAAGAGAGAGAGAGAAATGATTGATCATATAATAAAATTCACTGAAATACATGAACATCGATTTTCTTAGAAATTGGTTCTCTTTTTAAAAAAACACGTGTGCTTCACGAATTTCAGAAAATGGAACATCGCCACAAGGAAAAAGGGTTCATAAAGCAAATAAATCATTCTAATTCAAATGTAAATATTCCAAATTCATATTTTAGAGTTAGGCTAGTTTAGATTTCACAAAGAAAATGGCTTAATAGAGTCTAAATAAAGTCTTACTGAAAATCTGTGAGGGTTTGATTTAGGGTTAGGGGATGAAAAAAAAAATATTTGTCCATTAAAAATGACAAAAGTCAATAAACAGACCCCACCATGATAGAGAAGCAAACATGTGAGTGTGTTTACCTGGGCACATTGGTGTCTACGGTGAGGCATCCGTACAGGAATACTGCGACTCCTAAAGCTGAGGCAGGAATTAGCAGCTGTGTGTACACTCCTAACCAGGCAAAATACAGGCCAATCTTCTCTCCAAAGTACTTCCTGTTGAAGACATGTGAATGGTTTCAAAACTATGATAAACAACCACTGAACACCAACACATACAAGCTGTTTTCAAAAAACGACTGCATGGAATGTGAACCTACAGAGATCGAATGCCATTCACAAAGTTTTACACATCCTCCGAAAACAAGATAACATGACCGTGCTTATTGCGTTTCGTCTGGTCGCTCTGAGTCGCAACGAATTTATGATTTATACAAAAAATACCCACAGTGGATTCTCCTATTGCAACAACTTACATTTTTTTTAGTGATATTTGGCACCAGTTTATCAGTAGTGAAGATTTGGTTCTCTTCGTCTCGCTGGATGGAAACGGTGTTTTATTCACAATTTATTCAGGCGATATTCCAATTTTGTGCATAAGTTAAATTCGCAACTTTGGATGGAAACATAGCTAATGTCTCAGTGTTTAATGTCTTTAAAAATAAACCCCTGAATGGCATACTAATGGTAGTCAATGAACAATAAAATGGGTTAAGAGAAAGTATTTTAACATTAAAAAAATTCTTACATACTTCGTTTTAAGTAGGCATTTTTGGATAGGCAATGGGATTTTTTTCAGGTGTTTTATCCCCTGCCAGGTGAAAATCTTAAAAGATACTGAAAAGTAACACATCTCTCCTTAGAACTATTTATATTTATAGGTAGAACTATTTATAGCAGTCCGCAAAAATACACACATATAACAGTTCTCATTAAGGAAAACCTGTCAACAACCATCTGTGTACTGAATAAAATCTTTCACAGAACCAGATGTTAGTGAAGTATATAATTTCTGATACCTGATAAGGTCCATTGGCTGATATTTGTAGAAAGCTCCATAATTGGCCCATTCCTCATGCAACATCTACAATATACACAAATTTCACTCTGTAATATTAACTGTTCAGCTTTTGTATTACAAAACCAAATATTCTTTGCATCTTCTTAGAGACCCACACACACGTCTTACAAGAATAAGCAGCTTATTGCTGTTTTATCAATCAAAACAAAGCTAATAAATGTGACACAGCCATCCAATCAGAGCAGGCTGCGGGTCTCACCTGTCTGTCATTGCGATGCTCTCTATCTTCTGAGCTGTCAAAGTCACCCTGCAGCAATGACAACACACACAGAGCTCTACCCAAAACTCATCACACATATACACCGAACTAACAGACAATTACATATCAGCTTCACCCAAACTAGGTAAAATGCAACACTTACATCATGTAGAGGGAAGGCAGAATCATAAACCCCTTTGGCTAGCAAAGACGTAATGCCTGAGACAGAAATGAGAGAGAATTTGACTATATGTTGTAAAAAATATTTAATGAAACAAACTAAATGTCAGTAAAACAATCCAGTTTAAAATAGTATAGTTAGGAACATACCCATTGTTTGACAGGTCTGTGAGCAGGCTGTGCGCCTCAGAATTTCATAAACCTGCGAGAGAGCGTGGACACAACACAAAATACACCTTCGTTCAAAAATCTGGTCTGTAAGAAGTTTGAATATTTTTGAAAAAGGTCTCTTCTTCTCATCAAGGCTGCACTTATTTGATCAAAATACAGTAAAAACAGTAATATTGAGAAATATTAATACAATCTAAAATGACTGTTTTCTATTTCCTCTGATGGCATGATCCTTCAGATATCATTCTAATATTCTGCTCAAGAAACAGATATTTAAAACAGTTGTGGTGCTTAATATATTTTTCAAAACTTTGACAAATTTGTTTTCAGGGTTCTTTGAATAGAAAGTTCAAAAGAGCAGCATTTATTAGAAATGGAAAACTTTAGTAATATTAGAAATGTCTTTACTGTCACTTTTGATCAATGTAATGCATCCTTGCTGAACAAAAGTATTAATTTCTTCTTCTTTTTTTAAACATGACCCCAAACTTTTGAATGAGAGTGTACATTAAAATCTAACAAAGAATTGTAAACATACATTAATGCAATAGTTAACCCTGAAAATTAAAGTCCAATTTTGACCTATCATGGCCTACTCTACTATTAATATAATGAAAGTGAATGAGGATTTGACCAAAATACCAAAAATAACCATAAAATGGCCACACTTAACCAGTTAAGTTATTAACTGAATATTCAGCTTACAGTAGTTCTCTCATGTGAGTCCATGAGCAAATGTCTAATTCATGAATAAATTGTTCTTTTCAGTAAATCAGCTCACAAAACTGGTCTGAGTGATTAATTGAGTTCACTGATATACATTTGTGTCTACTATACGCCAAAAAAGACAATTGCTATAGTTTTATGATACTTTTATGGTGCTTTTCTATCATTTTTTAAGCTTGAAAGCTCCAGTCCCCAATTCTTGCAACTGTACAGGGAGAAAAATGGATCATTCAAAATGTCTCCCTTTGTGTTTTTGGGAATGGCACGATGGTGAGTAAACGACATAATTTAAATGTTTGCGTTTGATACTCACAATTCGACCTCGGACTGCATTGCTGAACAAGTTGTTTTTTGACTTTATATCAAATCTGCAAAATAAAAGGAAAACAATTAGGCCAATATGTGGGTTTGCCTATTGTAAATACGCTTTAATGATAATCTGGCTGTCTGCAAGCGCTGGCACTCACAGGTGTAGCTTGTCTCTGCTGAACGGCTGGGAAAGGACACGTGCGCGTGGGTTCTGGGGCTCTGGTACGCCCGGCTGGAACGGCTGATTGATCTTCGCCCAAAACGAGCTTATTACGCCCATGAGCCCCGTCTTCTCTTTCAGCTGATACGTCTGAAAAAACAAGCATAAGGGAACTGAAATGAAAGAGAGATTAATCCATTTATATCCAGAGCTGAAGACAGACGAGACACACTAAGAGTTGAGACCAGGGTCAGACGATGTGACACCACAAGTGTAGAGTGGGAATATCTCGTTTTGAAGGCAAACAGAAGCACATGTACAGTATGATGCGGGTCCATATGTTTCAACAGCTAATCCACCATTATCAGATTATATCATTCAATACAACTCACAACCTCAAAGGACAAATCATTCTTTCAGGATGAAAGCCAAATCTAAATGTATGGGGAAACACAACGCTAACAATCGTCTTAGTATGCGACCTATATGACAAATGTCCCTTGCAGGAATTTGAAAACATTTTACAAGTAATCGGCTTGTTGACTGTATAATCAGATAACATTTTTTTTCTCTGCAGTGTTCAGACTTTGAGAATTGACTTTTGGCATTACAACTGCTCTTAGACCGGGCCAACCCGGAGCACTTACAAAGACGATCATGGAGCCAAAGCTCTTAACCTGAAAAAACATGACACTCTTGGGCTGTGCCAGTGTCTATAGTTGGGGTGACTGTGAAGTCTGTACAGCTCGGATTGACAGACCAGTGAAACATTCTCATAGGGAAGAGAATTGTTTCTTAATATTGACATTAGCTTATTTGTGAATGCAATATGCAGTAAAATATCAAGTCATATAAATTATACATGCATATATACATATGTATATTTACTATAAGGTTTTGGTTTTTCAGATTTGCTCTGATGGCAACTGTTTGGTGTTCAACACCTTTACGTTCACAAATGCATTGTGAAACATTCTAACACTGGAAGTGACCAAGCATTGCAGCATGACAGCTTGAATCTGTCAGAACAACAGGCAGATCAGCAGCTCTACTTTATTTTCAATACATTGGTTTAAACAAACACTGCATATATTAAAATAGCACAATAATTTTACATTCATAATTAGAAACAAAAGACAAAAGTCAGTGGAGGCATCATGAACTGGCTTTGACAAAATGTCAGAAGTTAATTAAATATATAAATACATTTGTAATCATCAATTCATGATATTTGTGGATAAATACACTACTGTTCAAAGGTTTGGGGTTGGTAAATTTATTTAAAAAAATGTTTTTGAAAGTTCTCTTAAGCTCACCAAGGCTGCATTTATTTGATCAAAAATACAGTAAAAACAGCAATATTGTGAAATATTACGATTGTAAAAAACTATTTTCTGATTATAAATATATTAAAAAATTTCATTTATTCCTTTGATGGCAAAGCTAAGTTTTCAGCATCATTACTCCAGTCTTCAATGATTTCTGAAGGATCATGTGCCATTCTAATATGCTGATTTGCTGATTATCAATTTTGAAATGGTTGTGCAGATTAAAGGGATAGTTCACCCAAAAATGAACATTAGCGTAATAGCGCAGCGCTTCTGTGTTGTACGTCACACGCATCACACACATGACCAGCGTCGGCCAATAGTGAGCCTACGTGTGACGTACAACACAGAAGCGCTGCGCTATTACACTATGTGAACTCACTCGAGGCCCAGAGAGAAGGAAATGAATAGTGGAATAAAGTCGTTATTTTTGTTTACTTTTTGCGCACAGAAAGTATTCTCGTCGCTTGATAAACTTAAGATTGAGCCACTGTAGTCACTTGGACTATATTAACGATGTCTTTAATAACTTTTCTGGGCCAGCCAGTTTCAATCCCTTAGAAGCCTATGGAGGAGTGAGACAGCTCTCAGATTTAATCAAAACTATCTTTATTTGTGTTCCGAAGATGAACGAAGGTCTTACGGGGTTGGAACAACATGAGGGTGAGTAATTACTGACCGAATTTTCATTTTTGGGTGAACTATCCCTTTCATATTTTTGTGCAAACTATGACACCTATTTTCAGGATTCTTTGATGAATGGAAAGTTTAAAAGAACAGAATTTAACAAATATTATAAATGTATTTTCTGTAAATTTGTATCAATTGAATTCTTCCTTGCTGAATAAAGGTATTTAAACTGATCCCAAACTTTGGAACACTGGTGTAATTTATCTACAATGGATTGGGAAAATAAAGCAGCTAGAATTGCTTTGCGGTGTGACAATAATAGGATCTGTCCTGTCGACTGATGGACCAGGAGCCACCAGTATAGACAGATTTGTTTATTATAATGGGATCTTTTAGGTTTTGATGGTGTCACAATTCAGCAATCAGATCTATTGTACACATGGTTTAATTAATCTTAGTAAGTGAGGATAGGAGCAGGCTTCATTCAATGCATATACTTATAAACTTTAAAGGGGTGGTTGATTATGATTTCACTTTTCTAACTTTAGTTAGTGTGTAATGTTGCTGTTTGAGCATAAACAACATCTGCAAAGTTACAATACTCAAAGTTCAAAGCAAAGGAAGATATTTGCTTTTAAAGAAAAGGACTACAACAAACGGCTGGTTGGGACTACACAACATTCCTCCCGGGTTAGTGACATCACTAACCCTAGAATTTACATAAACCCCGCCCCCGGGAACACGCAGTCCATGTTGAGAAGAGGAAAAGTTGTTGTATAAGAGTACATTTGTGAGTCAGCTCAAACTTTAGCATCCATCTTTTCACATGCAATAGAAAGTCACTCTGTGTGCATCGCACAACAGTTCCTATATGAGCGATTTATAGATTTATCATGACAGAATATCTTAATTGAAGATAACATCAGCAACATAAATTCATCAACTAACCATTCAGAGACGTCCTGTTGCATTCTACATGTTGTCACTTCTTCTTGAGTCTCTCCATCTTTGTCTGACTCCGTTTTAACATTAAAGCAGCACTCAGTAACTTCGGGACTTCTTCGCTGTATTCTCGCTTTTTGCTCGCAGGTTTCTCTCTAGAGCTCCCCCCACAGCTTCGGAATAGATATTTGACAACACTGACTACGTTTACATGCAGCCAATTACCCGTTCAAAACCGGGATATTAGCAATAACCCGGTCGCGCACGGCCATGTAAACACCGGCAAAAACCCGGATATGCTCATATCCCGGTTTTTAAAAACCCGGATATTATACCTGGGGTACCCCCTTTCTAACCCGAATATTTGGTCATGTAAACGCGTATCGGCATATCCCCATCAAAAGGGACATTGATTTGTGTTCTGCGCATGTTCTATTCGCAAGGAATCTTGGTCTTTTGAGTAGGGACGGCGCATACAGAAACCCGCGTGCAGTATACCGGAAGTAAACAAGAAGTAGAGGTAAACATGGCGAGACGCAGCACAGCACCACACTTTTGGAGCGAGGAGGAAAGCGCAAACAAAGGCGATCGCTATCTGCCCCGAACTATTCATTATCCGCGTGCTGCTGCTGCTGTTGTTGTTGTCTTTGGATACAGGAAAAAGAATCGGAAATGACGCATATTGCGTCTTAAGGAAGTCCGTACGTCCAGACGCTAACCGCGCGTCGCCGTTTACATCGGGATATTGTAAATTCCATGTATACAGGAGTAACTCTCTCTACTCACGCATGTAAACGCGTTATTCCGAATGTT
This sequence comes from Leuciscus leuciscus, assembly GCF_965113295.1. NCBI lineage: Eukaryota > Metazoa > Chordata > Actinopteri > Cypriniformes > Leuciscidae > Leuciscus > Leuciscus leuciscus. The sequence continues at coordinate 27,073,880 of NC_138734.1, forward strand.
TCAGAAACCCAAATAGTGACCTTAACCCGACCATAACCCGGATATTGGCTGCATGTAAACGTAGTCACTGTCGTAAAAACTCGTTGTTGATTCTCAGACACCAGAGGCTATAGATCAACGACATCAAAGCAGATAGGACGTTCTTTAAAACGTCTTCTTCATTCGGGTTCGGACAGCGTGAGGGAGCGCAATAATGACAGCATTTTAGCAGATTTCTTTTGGCCGTAAAGCAATTGTTTACATCGCGAGACCTGATATCACGCGAGACTTCCTGACGCGGCGGCCAGCGGCCCGCCGGCTCAAAGTTGCAAGTGCATATTTTCCGCTCACGGGCACCAGGGGGTGCGAAACGACCACCATTCAACCCGAAATAAGTAATATAACCATTCCAATGACTCCGAAGCTGTTCAGTTAAGGTAAAAAAAGTTACTTAGTTCACCTTTAAAGGCAGAACAGTTTCTGTCATTTTAGTGTGTCTGCGTGAGGTAACAGCAGCTGCTAACACACATGAGCTCTTGAAACCCCGCCCTCTGCAGCAGCTCATTTGCATTTAAAGGGCCAGGCACAAAACGGTGCGTTTTTGCAAACCCTCAAAAAGTGACAACTTTAACTTGCTATATAAAAATATCTGTGGGGTATTTTGCGCTAAAACTTCACACACACACTCTGGGGACATCATAGATATATTTTACATCTTGTGAAAAGGGCATTTTACCACCCCTTTAAGAGTGCTGGCCTGGATAATTAGAATACGTAAAGTAGGAGAGAGGCCACACTATGCATATATATACTTTTATTTGCACAGACGCGTTTCGACGCGTGCCTTCTTCAGTGTTAATTAATCTTAGGAAATCTTTCCTGTAAATTCATGAACAAAAGTTCAATAAAGATCAATACACTAGCAAAGTAAAGTTGTGGGTTTAAATTACCAGAGAACACATATAAGTTATATTGGATAAAAGGTTCTGTCAAATGCATGCATGTAAATTGTGTATCGATTCATGTTTTCTGTGGGCCTGTTTGAGAGACAGATCAGACTCAAACTTAGGTCCCTGAGAGCTTTATAAGTGTCACAAATTATACATTACACACGGCATCACAGCTTTATACTTTATTCTCAAATACAGCTTTTATGTGTTTTTTTTCCCCTTTAGAATGTTTCATAGTGACTGACCTTTTTAGTGGGCACTCTGATCTTAAGAAGTTCTGCCTCACGACTGAGAACAGACCAGGGAACATGAAGACGAGTAAACCGGACTGTCCTCATCTTGAAAGAAAATGAAAGAAAGAAACGGCATATGTTTAAAGAGTAAAGCACCATAGACTATGCAGTTCATGTCATTTTGGTTTGCAGGATGCAACTGAAAATTTAGTTCTAGATAAGGTGATTTAGCAGTCTTGATTAACACAACCAGGGGTGCAAACACACACACACACACACACAGTCACACACACAGAGTCTATAAGAAGCAGCTGTTGCTAAAATGGTCTTATTCAGTGTGGATGAGTGACACAGACACACGCACACACAGACACATCAAACACAAACACCTCTGGCAATGAGGATCAACCATAATCTGCCTTTGGGATGGAGACAGCAGCACTCAAAAGTTAATCCACACACACAACACAAATGATCTACCACACCACACCACCAACAATCAAACATACACCCACGTCACAGCTTTCACTCAGGATTTCGCTCTCATCAATCAATCTTTGTGCTAAAATGAACCCTAGCGCAATTATTAGTTCTATACAGACATAAAACATAAGAATATGCCTTTGCAGCTTAGAATTTATAATAGTTAGTTAAGCAATAAGCAACATTCAAAAATCACTTGCAACTATATGCACTTGCATGGTATTATTTGTTGTTCTGAATTTCATTTATGCTGATTATAACAATGTGTTTAGGCAGATGATTTTCATTATATTATTTATTATTATCATTATCATGGAAATAAAAACAAAGAATGGTCCTAAAATGGGCTTTATTTTCTTTATGCAAAATATATATATATCTCACAATATATATCCGGACATTTCTTCCTAAAAAGTCACCCACATAGCATGTAGTGTGTTTTTAAAGTGTACTCAAACCTGCATAATAACAATGAGAACTATATTTGGATTCATGAGGGTATTTCCTTAGTATAAGCCAGTTTTGTGGTAAAAAGCTGCATGAGTCAACCAATCTACTCCTATTTAGAAATACTAAGCTCTCCCTGCTTCATCTTGGGAAAATCCATGATGCGGGGGGAACCAATCATCACTTTTGACAACCACATTTGTGTCTTTCGCAAATATCTTCCCTGGGGGCTACTGCTGCAGCGCTGCAGGAAAGCAAAAAAAAAAGCTTTTTGGCAGCTGTTAACTAGTATTAGAATATGCTGCATTGCTTGAAAATGAAAACTAGCTCCCTCTCAAAACAAGATAGACTTTTCTTAGTGTGGGAGGGTTTGGGGTTTTCTAAACTGGGTCTCCTCTTCTTAAGTTCCAAGGTCACCTTGGGAATCTTTTGATTGTGCTCATTCTGTTAGTATTGCACTCAAAACTGAGCTCATCCCTGATTATTCATAGCTCAACACATGAGATGATGATATATTAATATGTTTGCCAGGAAACTGATATAGATACATGCATGGCCAGAAAAAAGAACACACATAGGCTATGTTCGGAATAGCATACTACTATGCTACTATTTTGCAATCTGCATATTGTCTGGCCTATTATGTTTGTAAAAACATACCAAATCCCATAATACACTTCAACTTCCATAACCATATGATGAATAAACTGGAAGTAACTGCATGATTTGACCTTTTTCTTGACTTATTTGATCAGAGTATTAATTGAATTTTAAGACATTTCTAAATGATAATTAGATACCACTAGCGAAATTACTGTTCAAAAGTTTAGGATCAGCAATTTTTTAAATTAAGAAAAGAAAAAAGTTCTTTTGAAATCCAATTAGCATTTTAAAACGATTTCTGAAGGTTCATGTGACTGAATAAATTATCACAGGAATAAAATGCATTATTAAATATATGGTTGTTTTAATTATGATTTTAATTGTAACAATATTTCACAATATTACTGTTTTTGCTGTATTTTATCTATGCTGCATATGTATCTAGTGAGATCATATGACTTTTAAATGTTGCATAATGCATTCTGTTTCACATATTATTTAAGAATTAAACATAGTAGGCAGTATACTGTGTAGTATGCAGTATGCTAGTATTCCATTCTGAACATAACCATACACACATACACACAAACCTCTTTGTCATGTTCAATCTCCAAGCCTTCCTCCTGAAGTCCTCTTTCAAATTCCTCCCTGATTTTATCTTTTAGTCCATCGGCGGGTTCCGTCCCAAGCCCCTCCTCCAGCACCACCTCCGAAATATCGCCCTTCGTACTCCTGCGCGAAGGGGTGGGGCTTTGAGACGGCACGTTACCGTTAGAAACAACAGAGAGGCGGTGTTGGAGCTGACGTCTCTTGCAGTGATATACGAGAACGTAGTCCACTCTCCTTTGACCATCTGCAAAACACAGCCCTCCACCTGGACCGGGGCCTGGCTCCACCTGAAAACACACAACCGTATCTCAGTGACATCTAGACACATCTGCATAGCTCTACAGAGAAAGGCAGTGCATTACAGATTCTTGTAGATCTTTTAAAGCTGCATAGCGTATAGTTGGCAGTTTCAGCTAAAAACTGAGGATCTGGGTCATCCACTGATTGGCTGGTAGTTCAAAGCACTTGGATGTTTCCTGTCATGCTCACGTTTGATTAGAATTCTGCTTTTGAGGAAGGTGCATAACTAGGACGGTCCCTGAATGGATAAGTGCGTCAGCTGAAATTGTGGTTTTCATAATGTTCTCTCGACACGACAGAAACATCCCCAGAAATATTATGTTCAAAATATCTAAGATAATATATTTTCCCTAAAGGGAAAGGAAATAATAGAACTGATAAAACGTATATTTTCAAAAAGCTTTTGAGGTTTTTTTTTTTTTAATTGTGAGATTGACTTGCAGAAGTTTTGTATTCAATGTGATACAATGAAAACACATTGCAAATGATGAACCATGTTGAGATCTTGGGAAGTGCCTTCCTTCACTGGTGAATGGATTCTGGAATCTAACAGTGACTCTCCAGTATTGATATGAGTTTTTCAATGGCTCATGCCGATATCTAGAGATCTTTACCTGTGGGTCCAACAATCTTTGTGTGACCAGCCAACAACTGAAATTCATTTTCTTATGACACCTTAAAGTCTAAGTTCACCACAATGAAAATTATCCCATTATTTACTCACCCTCAAACCGTCATAGGTGTATATGACTTCCTTCTTTCAGCCAAACACAATCGGTGAATGGTACCATTTTTTTTAAGCCTAAAAAAGTGCATCCATCCATCCTAAAAGTAATCCATACGGCTCCAGGGGGTTAATAACGGCCTTCTGAAGCAAAGCGATGCATTTTTGTAAGAAAAATATCCATATTTACAACTGTAATCACTGGCTTCCGGTAACGGCGGCTGTACACGAGTCTAGTTCCGATGGAAGAATGACCACTAACCCGAAGCATGACTTATTGACGAACGCGGAAGTGCAGAGGATAGAGCAAAACAAAACACCGGTCAAGAATTAGAAGTCTAAAAAGAGAATTTTTAAAAAGAAATGTCGGAGGATTTCTATATAAGAGAAGAGGAGCTTGAGTTTGTGGCCCAGCCCAGCCCTATTTAACCGGAAGCTAATGATTACAGTATATGAAGTTAGAATTATGGATGTTTTTCTTTCACTTTAGAAGGCCTTTATTAACCCCTGGAGCCAGATACTGTAGATTACTTTTATGATGGATGATGCGCTTATTTGGCCTTCAAAAAAATTGCACCATTACCCCACGTACACCATCATAATGCTAGGAAGAGCCAGGATATTTTTTAAATATTCTCCGATTGTGTTTGGCTGAAAGAAGAAGGTCATATACACAAAGGATGACTTGGGGGTGAGTAAATTATGAAATAATTTTCATTGTTGGGTGAACTAACCCTCAATTGAGTTAAGGTCATGACTATTTTAATGAACATTAACTAATGATCTAACCAAAACCATTATTTAATGCAATGATGTTAGCTTCTAATTTAATCAAAGAGATTAATGCCTGTCTATGATAATAAACAACATTTCATGATAATTCCTGCATTAGACAACAGAATCCACACACCGTGTCCTCAGCAATGTCGTTGGCATCATGCCCGCTGCTTGCCATGCCCTGCTGGCCCAGATCAGAGATATCTCGGGCAAGACAGCGGAGTTTCTCGCTCTGCATTGAAGAGGGCTCACTTCTCATGGCAGAAACACGCATGCGCTCGGGAGCCCCATTCCAATTTTCTGTTAGAGAAAGAGATATACACAAGTTAGGTTTTAATGCTTATTCATTTCTTGCTAAAATTATTGTATATTGCTATTTTAAATCTTTTCTTTAGCTCTTTGCTTTGACAATATTGCACGCAAAACAATCATGCCAATAAATAGATTGAAACTGAAATGGAATTGAGAGAGAGAGAGAGAGAGAGAGAGAGAGAGAGAGAGAGAGAGAGAGAGAGAGCATCTACTTAGAGAAAAGAAGATACGAAAACCCTTTCAGCACCAAGGACAGCGAAATAATTGAAGGCTGTGCGTCAATGCCCAGAACCTGTAAACCTGACTGTAAGCCCCACGTACACCTCTATTATTTTCAAATATACTCACACTTGACTAAAGCGTCACTTAAATATGCCTCATGCCCTCAGGTAAACAAACACAGGGATTCATGACTCTTAAGAGAAAGCTAAGCGCATTTACACTACCTGGCCAAACCATGCATCCCATCACTGTCTATTTGTGCCTTTACTTCCCAGTGCTTTCATATCAAATCACAATTTCCATTCTGTCGTCAATGTGAAAAAAGAAAAAGAAAGAAAGAAAAACAAATCAAAGTGCATTTGATTTCTGAAACACATGGCGTCAGTGGCGCTTGAAATAGCTCCAGCTTATTGCCCCAGCTAATTATACAAACCCCTTACGACACACTGAGACCTCTCTTTGTTTTCTAAAGCAAAAGGATGAATTCTAACACTATTAGTGACATTAATGAGTGGTAAAGTGTGACAGCCTGTCTGAAGGGGCAAATAATGGCGCGCGCCTTTCACTGCAATTAACATGAACGACCAGTTTGGTGCCCCTCACATGTTCAGTTTTCATCAGATCACGCAAACTGACTATACATGTATGGTTAAATGAAATAAGCATGCATCTGCAACAGTTAAATATAAAGCGATAATGAAACTAGCCAATTTGTTGAAGAGACAATTTCATAGATATGCAGCAAATACATTTTCGCTTTGACTCAGAGAAAACAATGCGCGCGCACGGTGCGCACAAACAACATAAACTGGAGTGCCAGGGCTAGTACTCACCCGTGGCAGAGGGCGACCTGTTCAGTGCCATGTTCATGTTCCCGGTGAGATGGTGGACAATCCGCTCGCGGCCCCGCGCAGCTTAACGCGCTCGTGCTGCTGCCGTTAATACCGTGGAGCGCTCGAGACGCTCAAACTTCCAGCGAGAGTCGGACACAGCGCGCGTGCACCGAGAGAACGGTGACAGCCGACACTCCCCCCTCCCCCTCAGACACACACTCTGTAACTCTAACACACAAACTCTAAATGCAAGAATGCAAATCCAATTCAACTTGCAAAAACCGATATGCCCCATGAATTTTTTATGATCAACAATTAAATAAGAAATAAAAGAATAGTTCACCCAAGAATTAAAGTTCTGACATCATTTACTTACCTCATGTTATTCCAAACCTTTATAACTTCCTTAAATTAAACACAATTGGGATGTTGCCGCCTCAAACACTTTCAACAGAATCGTTAGGATCCGTTAAGATTCGTTCAGTGACTCAAGTTAACAGGAGTTGTGTGAATGACTCATTCACACAACCGATTCGACCAAATTTCGTGTTCTTTATTAAATGTACAAATATACTAAGATACTACTCCAGAATGAGCGTTTAACATTTCCTCACAGTCGGTCAGCAGATGAATCGTTCATTCGGTTCGTTCACGAACGAGATATGACTGCATGGTCAGTGTTTACGAATAAAAAGACGCGAATACATGCCCCCCATTCAAATCACTTGCTGCGACCAAATTTCTGTACAACTTCTGTGTGATTTCTCGACCGATGATGGACGTAATTCAATGTTATATCTTTACTCATTTAGTTATTGCTGTTTCAAATTGTACTTGCAAAAAGTAAAATCAAAGGTTCGTTCGAATATCCGCCATCTTGATATGTCATCTTTGACCACGCACGTGTTCTTTGACTTTTCATGTAACGTACTATCACGATCGTGTAAGTAGGCCTACATGAAAAGTCAAAGAACAGGGTATAATACAAAAACCATTTCAGCACCAAGGACAGTGAAATAATTGAAGGCTGTGCGTCAATGCTCAAAACCTGTAAACCTGACTGTAGCCTAAGCCCCACGTACACCTCTATTCTGTTCAAATATACTCACACTTGACTAAAGCGTCACTTAAATATGCCTCATGCCCTCAGGTAAACAAACACAGGGATTCATGACTCTTAAGAGAAAGCTAAGCGCATTTACACTACCTGGCCAAACCATGTATCCCATCACTGTCTATTTGTGCCTTTACTTCCCAGTGCTTTCATATCAAATCATATAATTCGATAACACCAACCGTGAGCATAATTTACTCAAGTACTGTTTAATCACACGGATTTTTTATTTTGCATTTACACCAGTTTGCACGATTGAAAAGAAGAAGAAGAAGAAGAAGAAAAAAACAAGCGGCACAACTTTTTAAATCAGACAGATCCTCCGTATGGCATCATTGTGGTATGGGTGCATAGCCTACTTAAGAATCAGCGGAACTGTTTTGGATACTGCATATTCAGACATATTGTTTAATATACTGCTTTTGCATATATACGAAGGAAAACGTGGGAACTGACGCATGGCAGTTGTCGTCATGCACTACATTAGAATATGCAAATAAGATTTGGAAAAAATTTGATAACAATTAATAGCTTTAAAACCATGTCAGTGGGCAGTAGATCATTTTTCTCTCCTCATCTCCATCACTCTTTTTCTCTTTGTTTTTCTCTTGCCCTGGCTCTTCAGCTTTGATATAGGCTTTTCATTTTTGTCTGTGTCAGAGAAGAAAGTAAGCATAGGGTCTCAGACACGTTGATTTACTGAGTGCTACCAGGAAAGGTAACTAAGCTTATTAAATTCTTTCACAATATGTACACATTCATTATTGATATGCCTTATACAGGGCCGTAGACATACATGGCTTTATAATCACTGAGGTCCTAAATTTGAAGTTGTTAGGGGGTTAAAACATTTCTGATCTATGTGCATTTCAAGACGCTTGAAGGCCAAAAAATGGATAAGAAATGGCTTTAAAACCATGTCAGCGGGCAGTAGATTATGTGTCAATATCTGCTCTCTCCTTTCTTTTTCTCTCAGTCTCCTTATCTTGTCCTGTCTCTTACATTCCTAAAGCTGGGCTTTTAATTTACAGACGGGCTACAAATTATATTATAATATTAATTCACAATAATGTACACATTCATATTAACCTTGCCTGATATGATGAAAACGGCTTTTGTTAATGTTTTTTGTCCCCTCACAATGACTGTAAACTAATTATTACATTACATGAATCACGATACATAGGCCTATTTTCAGTTAAATTTTTTTTAAATTAGACAAAAGTTTATTAGTTTGCCTGATTATTTCTGTCAGTCTAACATTTATGACCTAAAACAGCTGTTGTTGTTTTTTAGGGGGCTAGGCATAAGTTTAGGGGGGCTTCAAAGTCATACAGTATTGGAAAGAGTGTGAATTTAGTTTTGGGTGAACTACTTTACACATTATTAAAATCATATACAGTTTCTGGGTCCCATTGACTTCCATAGTATATTTTTTTCCTACTATGGAAGTAAATGGGACCCAGAAACTGTCTGGTTACTGACATTCTTCTAAATATCTTCCTTTCTGTTCAGCAGAAGAAAGAAATTCATACAGGTTTGAAACAACATGAGGGTGAGTATATGATGACAGCATTTTCATTTTAAAGTGAACTATCCCTTTAATGATATTCACTGTGAAACGAGTCAAAGTTTGTATATACTGTTTTGACATTTCAACTGGGTCAGTAATAGCCTATGCTTTTAAATAATGTCCAAACTGATTTGTAGCATATTGTCTGCTTGGATAAACCTGGGGTTATGTGCTTTGTTTAAGAGCACAGTGGCGTTTTCTTGGGTCACATCTCAACAGAACTAAACCTCAGAGACTTCACCATTAAACCTCAGAGACTTAAACAACCACTACCTTATCCTTAGCACACTTTACATTGTTTATTCAATTAATTTACGAGAGAACATTAAATGGCCCCCTTAAATGAGAAAACTAAAGCAATCATTTAGCCAGCGATTTGAGCAAACTGATCAATAGTATTGTAGTCAGTATCTGATGCTGTTGTGTACAATGAGTGCCAAGTAATTCCCATCAGAGAATGCATGGATCAGTCAAGCACTTTCATAATTACCTTCAAAACACATAATGTAGTGACTTGCTGGGTTTATTAAACATACTTTCTGACACGATTTTCAGATGATTTTTATCACAGTTATCGTGAAAGTCATGGCAGCTGGAATTGAGATGAATCCTTTTCTGCACATAACACTTTATACGTGTTTTCATTTGGTTACTAACCTTAACAATTTTAATCAGATATTATTTAAACCTTTTAGAATATGTGAATGCCATATAAATATTTCATATGCAAATGTGTAGAAAGAGAAATTCCAGGAAATAGTTCTACCTTATTATACTCAATATTTCACGAGGCTGAGAAGTGAGTAACAAGTCTTTAATGTGTGACCCATGTCCTCCAGATGTGTGAATTGCACCCTTCAACACCCTTCACAACTAATTGACAGATCAGTATTCTCCATGCTCACCAACACTCACACACAAATGGGTTCAAGTGTCCAGAGCACCACCGAGTGGTCCAAGCTAAGTACTTGTTTAGCCTTGCTCTTTATTGTAGTTTAGTCTAATAAACAGCCATAAACAACAACCACATATAATAGTTATTCATAAAATGCAGCAATCTGAGATTATTGTTCATTGATTAATGATGTGTCCTTTATACGTTGAAATAAAAACTGAAATGTATGATAAAGTGCTCGATTATCAGTGAATCAGTTGTTAGAAAATCCACTGAGCATTATATCTGTTGTAGATGCATATATGAAAGTGTATTGTAGCAGTTTTTCACTTGTATGTTATTTGATCAGGTTTCTGTGTCTGTTCTCAGTCGGTGGGACAGGCGTGCGACATGCAGTCACAGCCAGTGACAGCGAGGACTTGGTGTTGTGTTCGCGTGCCGTTAGCGCAGTGTAGGGAAACATTCATGGGCACGGTGCCTGTAGCTGAGCAACACACACACTCGCTCTCAACCTTGTGCTTGTCCAGAGAATACACAGACTTGCTGCTACACTTTCCCTGTGGGTGAGAGAGAAAGACAGACAGGATCAATTATATGTATATAGCTTCATGATATTGTTGAGACTTTAATGGAAGAATATATTTGAAGTGCATCGACTCGCCTCGCAGTAAGTGAGTTCTATCTTCTCATCTGATTGGCAGTCGTCCACCCTGATGTAATTCAGAAGACCCACAGTTCTTCTGCACTCTGGCTCGGTACCTAAACAAACATTTAACATATGCACACGTCAAGTTCAGATCAGACGGATGGAGTTTATAAACTGAGCAGGGCTGCGTTTCCAAAAGCCACCGTGAGCTAAATTGATTGTAGAGACCATCGATGGCAATGGTTCTACAATCTACTTAGGCTTAAGATGCTTTTTGGAAATGCAAGCCCCGGATGTTGTGGTGTTTAGACTTACACATCTCACAGCAGGTGTCTTCAATCTGGCTTATTTTACCCTGTGGATAAAGGATACATAGTTTTACCTTTATCACTGTGCAACACAATACATATAACAATATTACTGGATTGGTGTTTAGAGATTGGTAGATTATGACTAAAGGAATTGGGTTTTTCATTTGTTGGTTTAATAATGTTCTACACTGTAAAACCCAATCGTCATGATAACTCATTTCAATTTAGGAAACCAATTGCCTCTATCCATTTAAGCTTAGAAACCAATGAGTACTGTGAACTTATTTCATTTGAGATTTTCCTAATATACAGTTAAACTATACACTCCATTTAGAAACATTAACTTAACCCTCTTGCAGTTGGTTGCAAACTACAGCACAACATAACAGAATATTAAACACTAACATATCTCACTCTATATGAATAGCGTGAAAAAACACATAAAATAACATTTCATTTCAACATTTACTCTCCTTACAGAGTTTAAAGCAAAGCACGCTGGGAACTAGGAGCCTGCTTTATTTCATTCAGTCTGAGTTCTGCTTAATTTAATCAGTTACTGAGTTCACATATCTTTTTCTATTAAGTCAAAAGAACTTTCAGTAATATTTGAGTGAAATGAATCTTTTCATTTAATACATTTGTGAGTTAATACATTTATAAAGTGTGTGTTTCTACAGGTTTAGCTATACTTGTGAGGGCCAAATGTCCTCACTTATACAGTAAAATATTATGACAACCGACTAGTAAGGACATTTTACTGGTCCAGTTAAAAAGGCTTATAAATCGGTCAAAATATGTTTTTATTTAAATCTAGTGTTTTACACGTTTCTGTGATAGGTCTGTTTAGGAGTAGGGGTTGATTTTAAATCAGTGGAAGTCTATCCAATGTCCTCAGTAATATAGTGAAACAAACGTGTACGTGTTTGTGTGTGTGTGTGTGTGTGTGTGTGTGTGTGTGTGTGTGTGTGTGTGTGTACCCCATGCTCCAGACAGTGTTTGCGGTCAAACGGAGGGCATGTTGTCACTAGAGTCTCCAGCACCAGTTCTTCATTCTTATTCACACTGCATGTGTGTTTAGTGCAGCCGTCTGTACGAGTTGTATTTGCCTGAAATCACACATATGTACACATTTATGACACAATCTGAAAATCAATAGAACATCTGGAGCATTTACAGCAAGATGTCTCAAACTACCGGCTCACTGGCCAAGATAGTTTCATATGACTCCTCAAGCATTAATAGTTGATTTTTAAATTTTATTTAGCCTGCAGATCACTTCACTTTCTAGTGTGGTTATCCTGTAAACAATGGCCTTATACACTACCATTCAAAAGTTTGGGGTCACTAAGATTTTTAATGATTTGAAAGAACTTCTCTTATGTTCACTAAGGCTGCAGTTTTTTAATAATAAAACAGTAAAATTGTAAAATATATTTGGAATTTTTATTCTTATTACTCATTACTCCAGTCGTCAGTGTCACATGATCCTTCAGATATCATTCTTATATGCTGATTTGCTGCTCAAGAAACATTTCTTATTATTATCAATATTGAAAACAGTTGTGCTGCATATTACTTTTGTGGAAACCATGATTAAGTTTTTATAAGATTCTTTGATGGATAGCAGGTTCATAAGAACAGCAAATATTTATATTAGGTATCTGGGTCTTTGCTGAAAAAAGGTTTTAATTAAAAAAAACTTTTAAACGGTTGTGTATTAAAGTTCATGGGTGCCTTTGAAATGGTTAAAACAATTCTTCTAAACAAAATGGATCTTAAGCTGGCAAAAAATATGACTGTTTTCTTGTTTTGGCCATTTCAACCATTTTCATTGACACATAGAGGTACTTATTGACGATAGAGAGGTGAGATGCAAACCTGTGTCTTCCACACTGACTATACTGGCTACAGTTAGTGACAATGACTCATGTCTGCACATATTTATTACTTTCAGAGTGACCAGCTGTCCATCAGGTCGTCGGATGCTACAAGCAGTTGCTACACAGCGACCGCAGCAAGCATTAGGTATTGGCTCCAGTGTATATCCCTACAAAACAAAACACACATATAACTGTACTCATATATTTAGGGCTGACTGTAATTTTAAGGCTCCATATACTTAGAAATGAAGATTCTGCCATCATTTACTCATCCTTGTGTCATTTTAAAACCTTTAAAATGTAAACACTTTCTTTCTCATCTTATTTGCATATTCAAATGTGACAGATCAGAGATCATGACACACAAGAACTATGGCATTTGGGTTTAATGACATTAAATCAGGTGAATGAGATTTACATAAATAGCTTTTTAAACTATGCTGCCTTTTTGTTGTATTCTCATTGCACACCAGAGCAGCTTGGACGTCTCCAAGCATGTGCAAAACATCTGCTTTTGTGCTCCATGGAAGAAAGAATGTAATTTAACGACATGAGGGTAAGTAAATGCTGACAGAATTGTAATTTTTGGGGGTAAACTATCCCTTTAATAATCTCCAGAGTGAGGGTTTTACCTCTGAGCAGGGGGAGCAGCTCATCTTTCTGCAAGAGAGCCGATAACTCCTCTTATCTCCCACACACTCGCAGTGCGTGCACACATCCAGCATCACTCGCTCTCCAGCCTACTCGCACACACAGAGCAAGACACCCCAAAGTCAATCTGTTATGCACCAAGACATCTGCACACGGCACATTAGCATTCTGTATGTTAAGTCAACGTCTTTACCGCAATAACAGTTTGATTCAGCACGCAGGCATTCATTGGAACTGCAGAGAGGAAAAAAAGGCATTAATATATCTAAGGAAGAAAAAAAATCATAGAGACCAGCAGTGAACCAGCAGTATGTGTGTGCAGGGTCCAAAATTAACACTTCAAGCACCAAATGAGAGTAAAATTGGATTTGGCAAGTAAATAAAACCACTTCATATATATATATATATATATATATATATATATATATATATATATATATATATATATATATATATATATAAAATATATTATATACATATATTAAGAACAGTTTTATTCAGAAATTTCATTAATGCATTTTTTTAAGACTTCTCTTAGGAAATGTTTGAAATTTTATTAAATATCAGAAGTGTTTGAGCTCTATAATAGCTATATTTTAATATTATTGGAAGAAAAAAAAAGATAAATTATTGTATGTTATGTTATTTATTTATTGAAGTTTTATTATTATTATGATTATTTTAATTTCTACAATATGTTTGCCTTTGCTATTTATAGTGTTTATATTACACTTCAATTTAAATTTGATATATCCAATATTGGCTTTTATTTATTGATGTAAACCAGTTGTGAATATTTAATTGTTGCCACCTATAATAAAGATTTAGATCATCACGTAACACTTACCTACAGGAATAGTGATAGATTATGGCAAATATTTAATCCTTCAACTGTCTTGAAGTGTTCTTTCCCTTTAAAAGTGTGATCACATTGGCAAAATGTTGGTGAAATTTCACAGGCAAAAAAGATCCATTGTCTATTGTCAATAGTGTAGCGATGTATGAAGCGCACCTCACACTGAAGTCACTTTTAGAGACCGATACCGATAACTCTTTATATTTGAAAGCCAATAACCGATATATTGGCCAATAAATCTAAATCCAAATTTGTATTTGCCTGATTACAAAAACAAAAGTCTCACCATGTCCCAAGCACACAATTATAATAATGTTCTCATTATAATTTTATGAAGCCTATATGACAGACTTGGGCTGCGTATATTGCACTTAACTGTATTTTTCTTTCAAAGTGATTTTAATCATATTTAAAACAATTAAAAAACATCATGGCGAACAATGCGCATCTGAAGTGTCTCAGATGAAGGAAATACATTATTTATCGGCTTTAATATATCGGCCAAATGTTCTTATCGGGTTGATAACAATAACTTTAAAAATTAACATAAATCGGCCGACACTGATATATTGGCCGATATATCGTCACTTCCAAACCAAACAGCTGGTTTGTGGATTCATATTGAAATGCCTGGATTTCACTCCCAAACATTTGCAAAACAATGGCAAATGTGACCACACATTAAGAGCACACAAGGGTGCATTTCTAATCATTTGCATTGTTTGCCACAAATATCCAAAGGAAAACCAGCTAAATAATTGCATTGTCATAAATAATGTAATAAATGCAGGTCCTAAATATTTGATCAGTTCATCTATCATTGGCAGGTGTGGCATTAAGTTAAGTTAATTTTGGACTGTGTGTGTCTGTACCGCAGTGGCAGGTCGGGCAGCAGTCATCCACTGTATTGCACTGGAGCTCTGTGCCCAGTGGACAGGCTGGCGTGTCCATGAGGTGGCAGGACGTGTTTGTATGCTGGATGAACACTTCCTCGTTGACCTGTACACATTCGCTCCACACACATCTGTCGTGCGGAGACACCCACTGCTCTCCCACCTGCACACATGTGAAGTCAAAGATTTATTTCAGATCATAGCGCATTCAAACACAAGCAGAGAGTAGAAGGAAAAAGACTCTACTCGCCTGTCTCAAATAGCCTCCTTCCACACAGCTGGATTTACGGCAGTGACCGCAGCACTCGCTTTCTGAATGTGAGTATGTGGTTCCCTGCATATACACAATCAATGTGAAATCACAATCATTTTTACTTTGCTATAAATGTCTCTAGACATACTGTGCATGATTCATCACTGCATGTTATTGTATGGGAAAACGTATTAGTTTTCATAATGTTTCATCAGAATGTAATTCTGAAAATTACACTTTTAAATAGTTTCCTTTTTGTTAACATGACAAAGAGACTGCAGGGGTGAAGGAAATTATATTAAGTAGATTTTTATAAATAAATAAAAATGCTGTTGCGGTGTTCTTGGTGGTTGCCAAGTGTTTGATTTCTCACCCAAATCAAAAGACCCACTATCATATTCTGGTCACTAGATATAAGAGTCTATGGGGTTATTTTGCCTGCTTTATCCACCAAGAGACAATAGTAAAACTGCGAAGAGTAATAGCACACCTGCTCAACATGTTGCATAATTTGAGGTCCAAATAATATATGTAATATATATGTATAATGTCACAAAGACATTATAAGGGGATATAGTTCACTTGTATAGAAATGAACAGGAGAAATTATAACACTCAATATGGTGGCTGTAGTCCTGCCTTGCGAAGAGCCAATTGCCTTTCTCATAGATGTATCAACTGTTTGTTTACTCTTTAATGTGTATATGTGTTAGCTGGACCAGCCTGAAAATATATAGTATTTTGTGTGAACTTTTAAAAGAAGCACAAAACTATTGTTGCCAGATTTTTTTCTTGATTTGAAATGTGTTACTTAAGCATAACATTCAAATTCATGACTGGAAATCCCTGCCTGGGTTGTTACCAAGATATTCACCAAGTTCATGGCTTGCATTAAAGTCGCATTTTCTAAATGCACGTTTTTGATATTATTGTGAATGATTCTTACATGAATATGTTCATATACGAATCAAAAACTGATGGATAGAACCAAGTCCCTGCCCTAATTTTCTTTGCTTTTCTTATTTTTTCTGATAACCTATTTCTCTCAGATGTACATCACAATACAGACGAAAAGATCTGTCTCTTCTTTCATTTCATCCCGACTTTAAAGGGACGTTGGTTTCAGTTAATGCTGAATAAGTGCATACAAATGTAATACTTGAGGTGAGGAGTTACTTCAGATCCCTTCTGAGAGTATGAGTAATAATTATGGATGCCTTAGGAAAAATAACTTATAATATCATAGCCTGAATTCAAGCCCCAATGAATATTCATGCAGTGCACAATACAGAAGTTAAAAGCACTGTAAATACTGTTGTCTTTTAAAGAGGACCTGTTATGATTTGTTACATTTTTAACTTTCTTTAGTTCAGTCAGGACCACTTTGAGAATGAAATTTATTGACAATCTTTGGATTTGGCGAGAGGCTTAGGCTCTAAGTTGCTCGAGCTGCTATACTAGACAGCTTGAGATGCATCCTTGAGACACAAATCCCCCAAGCCGTTTAATAACCAAATGTTTCTTAGCATATGTTTATAGAAGGAGATACAATGATTACATACATAGAGTTTCTATACAGAATCCACTGCTCTATTATGAAGATGCTAGGAGGTGAAGGGGTGGAGGTGGGTGAAAATATCTGTGCGACAGACTGCGGAGCATTCGTTGAATGAGCTTAAATACTATAGTTGATTAGAGTCGGTTGAGTAACAAATCAGCTGATGTTGTTTAGCGATCAGTGGTCTGCCTGAACTACGCTTGAATTCCATTCGATCACTCAAGCTCTATTGTGTAAAGATGCTGTTTGAGCATGAAAAAGGTCTATGAAGTTACAAAGCACGAAGTCACTCCAAAGGGAGTTATTCTCTACATCAGTTAGCACTGTTTGTGAACAGCCTTGAAACAGGAACAAGCACATCAAAATATCCCTAATTTAAAGTCCTCCTGCAGTCAATAATTGTATCCCTTAAAACTCATCTTTGATGATCACAATGAAATACCTAAACATGTTTTCCTGTAAAAATATAGCAGTGTAGCAAATCACAAACATGTATTTTGAATTTGTACCTGGTTTGTCTTAAAGCATATTAAGAAGCACCACATAGACATATAAACAAACATTAAAACCTTGATTTTCACCACAGGGGGTCTTTAAATAATTCCTGCCCGAAGCATCCGAAAAAAAGGTGCGAGGCCTGCTTGAGTTGTGTTACTGGTTTGTTGAAACTTGCGGTTAAGGGGGTGACATTTTTATCAAACCAGTTGACCAATCACAACACAATGGTGACCAATCAGAGCACATTTCTCTTTTTGGAAGGAGGAGCTTCATAGAGACAGGAACTAAACAGAGCGTTACTGACAGATTGGAAAGAGAGGTGCTGCAATAATGGAAAATATGTATATAAAAAAATAATGATGTGTTTTTTCATGCATGAAAACCTATTCTAGTAGACCCCAAAAACAAAATCAAGACTTAGTAAAATAAACTAAAATTCATTAAAATTCACAAATTAATATTACTCAAACCCAAAAAGATTGAAACTAAGTTGTGTAGGACGCACCAGAGGACAGATCTGGTTGCAGACGGGGTCCACACACTGAGCGATGTGCAGGCCTGACTGTCTGTCTGTTTGCTCCGTGCAGGTGCAGGTTTTACACTTCTCATCCCACCTGCTGCCCACCTGGTACACCACAGCGTCCACCACACACACCTGCACATATAAATAGTCAATCACATGCTGATTGCAGAGCACACTCCTCAGGACATGGAGCTGCAAGGTCAAGTGAATAACACCTGCGCAGCGAGAGCGCAAAAGAGTGCCAACCTTATCAGGCGTGCAGGTGACCTCTATGCAGCCGCAATCGTTGGTGTTAGTATTCGTGATGTAACCCGGAGGACATGTGCGGGTGATGTTCTGACAGTCGCACACACATCCGTACGAATCACAGCACTCTGATGGTGTGACCGACAGCTTCTTGTGTGCAGGGCAGGTTGGTTTTGTTGACACAGGACACTGATCCCTTTTACAAACTGAGAGAGGGCGGTGAAAGAGATAATTTGTACGTGATTGAAAACCATCTATGTGAAACGTACTAGAGTATGTGTGTATATGTGCTCTCACCACACTGGTAAACTGGCAGACAATCTCCAGGGTTTGTGAGGACGACACTGAGGCCATGATCACAGAGAGGGGGATCTGACCGCTTACAGTTTGCATCACACACTACAAACACACACACAGTGCATCACAACACTATATCATAGTATTGCCATTAGGTGTCATCATACCTGTGAGTATATGGGTAGTAAAAGCGTAATATATCCATGAGCCTTTTTTATCAACAAGAGGACATTAGGTTAAGATTTATATGATTGTATAAGGGAAATGAAATGTGTGTGTGTGTGTGTGTGTGTGTGTGTGTGTATGGAGGAGCATATACATATTTTGATGAGTACAATGTACATTATTTGTGTATTCTGTGTGTATTCTCAGCTCACCACACTCATATTCAGGGCAGCACTTGGATCCCATCTTCTCCTGGAGAACCTCACATTGTCCACACTCTGGGGCTGTAGCACAGCAACAGTTGCCATGACAACACACATTGAGAAACCACTTTGAGAAATGGGGCTGATAATCGTGTAGTGGACGAGAGTGACAGTGAGAGAGAACATATACACATTGTGTCTTTACTCTTTACCTTTAGCATTGCTGCAGGGTAAAGCTGTGCAGTTGATGCGCTGCTGATCCAGACACACACACAGAAGACAGGGGTTGTCCTCAGGATTCCAGCTTTCCATAAACTGAAACACACACACCAAGATCACAAGACTGTTGTATGCAATTCCACAGATCTGACAAAGGCTTATTGGTTTTATAAAGGTGGCATAGCAATATCATAAAGGCACTAATGTTCAATACCTGATGGGCTTTCCCATGGTGGTCCATACACTGACTGCAGGCCTCTTTGCCTACACACTTATCTCCCATTAACACAGATCCTTCAGGGCAGAAACAGCCCTCTGTGGGAGTGTTCAAGCACAGTGATCCATTGCCCTTCATTAAACCATCACCCATCATGTCACCAGGACTGAACTGGCTTTGGCCGCACTGCTCCAAACATCCCGTTCGACACGCAGCGTATTCCATAGAGCCTGAGCATGACATGGCTACACACACAGAAATTGAGATATTTGACAATTCAATCTCAATTAAGTGTCTAACACAAAATTATTAACAATATGCAGTTCACAACATATTCTGTAATGCAACATTTCAGAGTGAAAAGGCGAAAAGTAGGATACAGTAGAAAATAATGTGGGGTGGGATTTGATTTTGTCCATCTGGAGATTATTTATTTTTTTATGTCATTGTTTAATATCTCCCCCCTCCCCCACATGTGTGACTTGTGTGAGTTGTTTAATCTGCAGTACGGAAAATTGGAGGAAAGGAGGTGACGGAAGTTATTACATTTTATGAAAAACTTTTTTTAGAATAATGTACACTGATGAAATGTGCAACTTAAAAGCGGGGATTTTGAAAACATTTGGGATAAATTATGATCATTATTTACTCATCTTCATGTATGCTGTTTTTCATAACATGTGGGGAAAATGTCATCTGGTTCTTTACAAACAACAACAATTCATAGAGACAATTTTAATAATAATTTTTTATATATATATATTTTTAACATTTTCTGTTTCCCCCTTTTTTTCTTTTATAATCTTCTAAAGAGCAGCATTGTTATTGTTAACTAAAACTAAAACCTTTTTAAAAAGCATGAAAAAAATAAAATAAAAATAAAGCTAATATACATATTAAAACACTAATAACATGACTAAAGAACTAAAATGAAAATATAAAAAGTTATTCAAAATATTCAAAAAATTAATAAATACTATATTAGTATATAAACAATACTAAACACTGCTGGAGGGGTGGATATTATCAGTGATTAATGACTAAATAAAAAGAAAAAAATACATAAAACAAACGTATAACTACAGATGTCAAGAACACTATATCTCACAAGATCGTATTTATATGGTGTTTTATTAATGTTTTTTGGAGTTTGGTCAAGAGGTGTGTAAATATGTCTCCTTTTGTGGTAATAACAGAATACTGGTTTGAAACGACATGAGGGTGATTAATTAATGCCATAATTTTCATTTTTGGGTTGATCTATTCCTTTAATACCAGCTACTAGATCTGTAGCTCCCACATTAAACTTTCTTTCAAGCTTAAGACTTTCATGACTGCACACAGGCCTGGAGTAATTCCTGTTTGTTCTCTTTCTCAGGTACATTGATCAAAGTACCACCACCTCACAGGCCTAGAGCCACTGATCTGAGAGGGTCGCAACACGCTTCACTTCATGACTCATTAATCACAGAAGACTCACGGCAGAGGGTGGGCGTCCTCCAGTCCACACACACTCCCTGTTGACGGCACACTGTGCTGTAGGCGGTAACAAGGTCACACACCGCATTAGGCTGGCAGGCCACTCTCTGACAGATCTGCACATATTCCTGCAAAGGAACCAGCGCGTGGCAGCGGCTGAACACCTCAGAACTTAACACATCACAGCCCTTCGCCACACCAGCAGCACACGACTCAACCTCCAGATGCTGGACACACTCGCCCAGAGCCCATCCCTTCAGGTACACGTCAGGGTCTGTGGTCACACTGCCGTCAGATAACACTAGACCTGTCTGCTCTTCAGAGCAGGAACCTGGAAGAGAGATGGACAAGTTACTTTACACATCCCACAAGATGTTGAACTGGAGTTTGAATTAGACTGACAGGAAGAGGAACTGCAATTGAAAGAATTTCGACATCGTCATATTTTGCCCAAATTGTGCCCATTTATTTCCTGCTATATATTTTCTCAACTGATTACATTTAACTTTATATTTAACCTAGTTAAAAGAAAAACAAAAACAGATTTAAATGTTGCCATACAGCCAGATAACTTATCTATAAGTAAATACTGACTGACTTTTTAATGAAAGATCAAAAGGATAAACAATGCAGATTTATTTTTTACAGCCATCTTTGATCATATTTACCAGGGGTGCCAATCATTCTGACCACAACTGCTGTATATATATATATACACAATTCTAAATAAATTAACATTTAACTAATGACTGAACTAAATACAAATTTCTATAGACGGCATTAGATTGATTATTAATATTGTCTAATTTTAATATTATCTGATGGGAATACTCCATATGTTTATGAATTATGAATAAATAAATAAAGTGTATTAACAAATGTTAAAAGCCACAGAGCAGTTATATAAACTATGAATTTCATTTCATAACCATTTCATATTTCTCCCTCTTTAAATATGAATTTGACAATTTTGCATCCTGATTGCTCCCTCAAATCCCTTTCAAGGACTAGATTGGAATTAAAAAAATTATTTTGAATACCACAAAATAAATTAAAGTAAAACTCTCATCAGCAATCAAGCACAAAAATTACAGTCGTAAGCTTAAAGGAACTGTATTTACCGCATACGCCAGTGGTGTTAGGTTTCATGGAGATGTCCATGTTGATCATGAACTCATTGCTGTGGGGAGTGAAGGTGAGTGTGAAACCATGCTGCTCGGATCTCAGCTGGTGTAGTATAGCACCAATTTGTGTCACAGTTACTCCCTGAATTCTGAATGGGACTGCGGTAAACACACCGCCCACAGTCACCTGAAATATAGAGAACATGTTGAATCTCTTTGCTGACTTGGTTAGCTGTTTCACTTTGCATGCTTTTTCAGTGCATCTACCTTCATGTCATCCTGTAGCACCACACTTGTCCCGCCCTCCTTCAGCTCCAGGCTCTTCATGCAGATCTGATTGGGCGAGTTTTGACAGGCAGCCGCATGCAACACTAGCTCCGCCCCTCCTGAGCGAAGCAGCAAATAGGAGCAAGCGGCTCTTAGCTTCAGAGCTGCCCCCGTAAATGACACAACATGGCTAGTGGAGCTGCCCATGCAACTACCTGGGGAAAGAAAGTAAGCATGTTCAAGTTAAAAGTTTACAGTTCATGCATAAACATTTTTATGGTTTGTAAAACAATGCATTATGCAACGTTTTAAACAGTATAACGCTAAATTGTTGTCACTTGGCCTCATCACATTGCATGTTTAATACAGTATCATCTCGGAAATTAAGTGCTATTTTGCTATTTTAATCCAAGTTTGAGTAAAAATGAGCTAAAATGAGGACCTATTATGCTTTGAGCAGCAGGAACAAAAGGTCTGTGAAGTTACAAAGTACAAAGTCATTCCAAAGAGAGTTAATCTCTGTCAGTTTCTGAACTCCCTGAAACGCCTTGATTGTAGTCTTGAGTTTTCTTTTGGGAACGAACACATCAAAATATTCCTCATTTAAATAATTCCTGCCCCAGTGCATATGCAAAATATAGGGCGCGAGGCCTGGTTGGGTTGCGTTAGTAGTGTGTTTAAACATTTCCAAAACAGCCAATCACAACATACTGGTCTAGCCGACCAATCAGAGCACACCGCTCTTTTTGAAAGGTGGGTCTTCCTGGAATTAAACAGAGCGTTTCTGACAGACTGGGAAAAGAGGTGCTGCAAAAATGTAAAATATGTGAAAAATAATGTGTTTTTCTAGTAGACCCCAAAACCAAAATCAAGACTTTTAAAAAAGGGCATAATATGTTGGTTGTTGCATAATTAGGGGTGTGTGTCATACAGGGGCAGGTCCAGGAACAGCCGCAGGTGTGATTGTAGCGGAGGGCTGGAAGGCTGTTTTTGCAGACTGGAGGCTCCATCTTCTCACAGTTGATGCGGTGGCTCTGCACCGTTACTGTGCCTGATGGGTTGCACAGCACTGAGTGACAGCCATCTGACAACAGCCATGTCTCACCAGGCTGATGGACAGAAACAGTCAGAATCGTTATTTTGATGCACAAACCAGAACTTCAGGAGCCTTTGTTAGTCTGCAGTGAGTGCTGCACGATTACTTGAAATAAAACAAAAATCGCTATATAGCTTAGTGGCTGCGATTTTATTGAATAAATATATGCGCTGCATGTGTCAGAGTGAAGTGTGGCACTGTGCATTTTTACACACAAGTTCATGATCCAGTTTTTTCAATGTGTGGCTCGGTTAGCAGTAAATGCTGCTCCACACAAACTCATCTCTGCATCTGCTCTGAGTTTGAGTCGCTTGGAAACGCAACCATGCGCCAACCATCTTCCCAAACTTATAATAAGAAATATTTATAATCCTACTGTTGTCAACAAAAGAGAAGCTCCCAGTGGTTATCCACCAAAATAAAAGCGTGATGATTTGACGTTTGAAAATGAAAAATGAATCCTTAAATATTAGTATTGTAATTTAATAGTTGTACTGTAAAATAAAATGATAAAAACATATATTTTTTTCTTAATTTTTATTTTCTTTTACAGTGAAATGTTACAAAAGTAATACTACTTATTTTTTATAATTTAATTTAGTTATAATAATCATAATTATTCTAAAATATAAAAATATGATTTTTTTTATTTTACAGTACAATTATCATTATTATTATTTTATAGTCATATTGATATATAATCACACATTTTTGGCCAAATTGTGCAGCCCAACAAACAAGCACATCAATCCTGGAGTTCTTTAAATAGCATTTTAAATTGCAATCGCAATTTCAGAAAAATCAGTTATTGTAGATTTCCCCCCCAAATCGTGCAGCCCTAGGTAGACGAAACATCCACTATGCAAGTAATGTGAAATGTGGCGCTATGGGGGTCTTCAAATGGTCATTTTTCTCATTCTCATTGGTCATTTTGCCATGGCAAAGAAACAGTTTGAAGAGACTCTTGATGAGCAAGTTCAATTAATGATATTTATAGCTAACTGTCTGAAAAACACCACATCCTGTTTTAATGGCACAAACATTTCAATGTAACTCTATCGCCCCCTTAAGTTCAGTGTTTAACTACTGCCATTGTCACCCAAAAATGCATGTTCATTATGCATGCTTGTAATGCATTGGCCAAGCATTCATGTTTGCTCACTTGCATAGAATATGTTTCTGGCCTTAGATTAAATGATCTGTTAATGAGCAGCTCAACCTAAAAAAGGTTTTTGAGGGATGATGTTATTGGCCCAGAACGCCTGATCCAGTGAAATTGATTATGGATCCTGAGATCCAATGAAATGGATTGGATTTGACTTCTCGGAAAGTCTGCATCAGATCAAGAGGATGTATGGAAGAAAATTAGAAGCTGATGTTCTTAAAGTCGAGGCCTTTAATGGAAGTTTGATGGCATGAAAGGAATTTTGCACCCCACTAAAAACTGCTCACCTTCCGTTCATTCCCTTCATCATCCACACACACTCCAGGAGGACCCGCTGAGGGACATCATCATCATCATCATTATAATCAAATTGCTACATTAGTCCTGTTTTATTGTGTAATGTGTACACGTTGAGTCTCACCTCGGCAGAGTTTGTCGGTGAACGATTGGTCGAGTGCAGCCATGGCGAGCAGGTGCTCTGTGCTGCTCAGCCGAATGATGTTGTCCTGAGCGTGTGGACCCGCGAGCGTGCGCAGTTCAGTTTGGTCATATTGGTTACCCAGTCCAATGGGAAACACTGACACACCTGTATGCAACAAACACATGTTGCTTTTAAGACATAATGTTATGAGAATAAAAGCAAACATTTTAAACACATAATATTGTGTAAATAAAGAAGAAATATTTTGAGAAAACAACCACAGTATTATAATAAACTGCTACAATATGAATAGGGTGCAGACAGAGGCTGCAGCTTCATTAATGCAAGAAATGGATGTGGTGCATTTAGTTCAATCATACTGTAGGATTTAGCAACTAAGAAATCCTTGGTCTTTTGCTGCATCAGCACCAAGTTATCATTAGTATGAGGACACTGCAGCAGTTATGTAGAAAATCGAATTTATTCAGGAGAAAGAGCCAGACAGACATTCAGGAAATTGCCTCTTTTGTGCAGTCTGAAATAGCAACCGGTGGTCGACTCTACTTCACTTTGATGTTTCTTTATGACTTTATTCTCATACTTTTATGACTATAATCCAATAATGCACCGATTTAAATCTCATAATGCTATGACTTTAGTCTTGAAACTTTGACTTTTTAATCTCATAAAAGGCCTGTTTTCAAAACATCATGACTTAATTCTCAAAAAACGATTTTTATTTGATTTTCTTTTATGTTAATGTGACACTAAAGCGCTTTCGCAGTGGCATTCTGTTGATTACATCAGGAAACAATTGAACTAATAACTTCAGCTAGTCAGGTTGAGATCCTTTCCATCTAATCTGGTTATATCTCTTAAGGCTAGTAGTGAATGTTTTATGAGCAGTAGGATAATCTCTTTCTCTTCTTTTTTTTTAAACAATATGTTCAATTGGAGCCGACTCAGATCGGTAAACTATTACATTTGTTTTCTGGGGTGTATTTGAAGTACTATGTTTCTCGGTTATGTTTCTTTCACAGAGTATTCATCTATACAAGTCACGCAAAGCGGAAGCACAACCAAAACAATGTTCTTCTGCAAGATGCATGCAGTTTTGTTTTGTAACCACTAGAGGGCAACAAAAGTTACATAGTGTTCCTTTAAAAATAAAACATGTCATGCAGTTAAAGTTTACAGTAAATCTGGAATATATTGCACCATAGACTTTTGTCTATTGAATATTGTAAGTGCATTACTGTAAACAGGTTTTTGTTGTTTTTTGCTTGATTTAAGCTGAAATTATTTTCTGTGGAAATTAACAATGTACCACAGATGCTACTGATAGAGTTTAACTTCTATTGAAACTCAAACACTACATTAAAAAAGAGTGCATCGATAAAGCTATGAAACTATTTCACCAACCAGCTGTCAGAGCCTCGTTTGCTGCCTCTTGCACAGAGTCTATTGACCTGTCAGTCACGACCATAACCACAGCTTTAGGGATGCCCATTCGTCCCCCACTGGTGGAGGAAACGGCTGTCTGTACGGCCAATCGCAGAGCAGCTCCTGCGGAGAAAGAGGAAGGAACGCCCACATGTATGTAGTGTGGCATATGTTTTAACTGTCAGGCTGCTGTGTCTTCACAGCATATTTACCCAGTCTTGTTGGATTGTCTGTCTTGCTGTGTAGGGTTTCTAAAAGCTTGAGAAGATTGTCTTCTGTCTGTTCATCTCTCCATGTGACCGCCACTGCTGATTTTCCCCCATACACTATCACTGCCACCTGTGTGTGATTGCGACCTGCAACAGATAAGTAGAACTCTAGATGTAACTATTATAACATACACACAATGAAAAAAATCAATCTCACGGAGACTTACCAATATTTGTGCTCTTTATAAAAGTTCTCACAAATGTTTTCAAGTCTTCGAACTGGTTATCAGAAGAGGCTCTCAACAGGAACAGCACGTCCATGGGCTTTGAACACGGCACTGAGCAAACACACACACACACACACATAGAAATTACAAAGAAAGCATTTATGTATTCACTCTGTACGCATCTATGTATTGGCTGTCCTTGCATTCAACAACTAGAAAAGGCAACATCTGAATATTGACTTGACAAAGTCTTAACGTTTAAAAAGTTTCTAGGCCTTAAGTAGTCTGGTTACTCAGGCTGTTTTAAAAGAGATAAATGTTACATATACTTTGTGCTAGGGAGTTTATTTTTACTAGGAAGATGGTAGATTGTTTCTTAGGTGTTCTTCATGATTGCTTGGCCAAACCAACATAATTTGTCATACACTTATTTCTAGAAAGAATTCTTGTAGTGTGATATAGTACCAAAAATTCATAGGATCATTTGATATGTCATCTGAAATTAGCCATCTGACATTTTAATTAGAGTAAAGTGTCAACAGACTAATGTATTTGTCATTTAGGAGTTCTTAATTTTAAACTAAAGTAGTACGTCTGACAGGCTAGCACTGCGCCACTGCCACTGACAAATCCAAATCCAATAATTTTCGATCATTTTGCGTACAACACCATGTTTC